>NC_052072.1:1326250-1647500 GCF_015852505.1 Tachyglossus aculeatus
TGCTCTGCACACAGTAAGCACTCAATAAATACGACTGAACGAATGAATGAATGAATGAATTGTTCTGATGATTTTGACACCTGTCTACAAGTTCTGTTTTGTTGTCTGTCTCCCCCTTCTAGACTGTGAGCCCGTTGTTGGGTAGGGACCGTCTCTAGATGTTGCCAACTTGGACTTCCCAAACGCTTAGTACAGTGCTCTGCACACAGTAAGTGCTCAATAAATGCGATAGAATGAATGAATGAATGAATTATTCTAAGAGCTGGTAAATGTGATAACCTTTGAATAACATATTCTGGCGATCCAGAACATGCAGAGGTGAGACGCAAAGCGAGAAACCTTAGCGCTCTAAGTTGAAGTCGGTTTCTTTTCCCCCAAACAATTTCACGCGCTGGCTGGATTTTTGACGACTCTGATATTTCTTGCCTCTGACAAGTCAAGCGTTCAATAAGGCCGTCCTGACTGGGGCACATAAGAAATTGTTTTCCTCCCCACAACAAATGCTTTATTGTCTCACAAAACCGAGAATAAATAAATGCCTCCGAAGGATTTGAAAAGGCATGTGGAAGAATAAGCCAGCTATTTACAGTGTCTACAACTTCCCGTATCCACAGACATAAAGAGAAACAATTGGAAAGCTCTCTCACTCCCTTTCACAGAAGCAGTGTGGCCTAGTGGAATGACCCCACGCCTCGGAGGCGGAGGACCTGGGTTCTAATCCTGGCACCACCCTTGCTTGTTGTCTGAGCTGGGCATGTCACTTTTTAAAATTGTATTTATTAAGCAATTACTATGTGCCGTACACTGTACTAAATGCTGGGATAGACCCAAGTTAATCAGGTTGGACACAATCCCCGTCACACGTGGGGCTCACAGTCTTAATCCCCATTTAACAGAAGGGGGAACAAAGGCACAGAGAACTGAAATGACTAGCCCAAGATCACACAGCAGACAATGGCAGAGCCGGGATTAGAACTCATGTACTTCTTACTCCCATGCCCGGGCTCCATCCATCTGCTTCTCATTTCTCTTTTCTCTGGTTCTCCAATTTTCTCATCTGTGAAATGGGGATTCAATCCCTGCCTTTTCTCCCCCTTAAACTGTGAGTCCCACGTAAGCCTGGGACTGCGTCCGACCTGATCGTCTTCTTATCCTACCCCAATTTTTGGCCCGTAAAAAAATCACAATTATCGGTATTATTTCACAAACGGAAAATCTGCCAACCTCAGAGAGCCCCAGGGAGTGTTGGCTTAAGACAAAGGAACAGATGCAAACAACAGTACCAGTGCTACCCGCTGACAGACTTTGATTTTCATTTTTTTTGTTGTTTCAAAAGCCGTGGCAGCCTCTCATTTCCTCTGACTCCTTTCAGAGAGGAGGGTGGATTTGTCAGCAAGGCTTTAGAGAACATCGGCTAATCCAGCTGCCAGAGAAGCCTTCCGTCTGCCCACTTCCCACTTGGCTCCTCTTTCTTTCCTCAGTCAAGCCATTGATAGTTTACTAAGCAGAACTAAAAGTTCCTTTGACTAAAACAGAATTTATCTTCCCATCCAAACCCTGTCCTCCCCTGACTTTCCCATCACTGCGGACGACACAGCCATCCTTTCTGTCTCACCAGCCCCGAACCGCGGTGTTTCCTTGACTTCTTTCTCTCTTTCAACCCACATATTCAACCCATCACTAAATCCTGTCAGTTCCACCTTCACGGCGTCACAAAAATCCACCTTTTTCTTCCATCCAAATTGCTACCACGTCGATCTCTGCTCACTTCCCTGCCTCCTGTCTCTCCTCACCCCTGTCCATTCTTTGCTCTGTTGTCTGGATCATTTTTCTATAAATTTTTCTATAATGATTCAGCTATGTTTCACCAGTCCTCAAGAAACTCCAGTGGTGGCCCATCTACCTCTACATCAAACGAAAACTCATCACCATCGGCTTTAAAGCCCTCAGTCCCCTCGTCCTCTCCTACCTCACCTCGCTACTCTCCTAATCCAATTTAGCCCGCACACATCGCTCCTCTGATGCCATCCTTCTCCCTGGGCCTCTATCTTCTCCGCCGACCCCTGGGCCATGTCCTGCCTCCGGCCCGGAACGTCCTCCCTTCTCAAATCCCACATACGATGACTCATTCATCCCCCTCCCATCCCCACAGCATATATGTGCATTGCTGCTATTTATTTATTTATTTCTAAATATTAATGTCTGTCTCCAACTCTAGACTGTGAACTTGTTGTGGTCAGGGAAAGTGTTAACCAACTGTGTTACATCGTACTCTCCAAGGAACTTAGTACCAAGGCCCATCTCTTCCAAGAAGCCTTCCCTGACTGCATCCTCCTTTCCTGTTGCGTCGCCCTGACTGGCCCCTTCATTCATCCTCTCAGTCTCAGTCTCAGTCGACATGTTTAAAGATTAAGCTAACCTATTAATTGGTCCCACGGCTTCTAAAGGTAGAAACAAAAAGCTAAGGAGAATCTGTCCCACTCGTCGGGCTGCTGAGGCACAGATGAGAAATCGCTCTCTTGAGAGCACAAAAATGTCTTGCAAAGTAACTTTTGAAATGAACTAACTGCCGTACCAGTGACAAATCAGAAGATTTGGGGAGGAAAAGAAGACAAGGAAAGCCAGGAGAAACAAGTGATTTCCCACACAGACAACAGGTGGAAAGTCTTAGTGGGTCTGGCGCTGCAGGTAGCCAGAAAGGCCCAGGGGATGCCTCTCCCCAATCTAATTCTCCAGCCTAGTCCATTCTGCTTCTCCCTGAACTTTTCATCATATGCTCTTATACTACTATCACCCCCAAATTCAACCTCATTGCACCGCAGGAACCTCCCTAGCAGGGAAGAGCCGAGATGATGTGGGTTTGACAGATGGATGCAGAGCACAAATGGCTTCCATCTCTGCAGCTAACTAGCAATTTTAAACTAATCCATATTAGCCCTTGCTGACTGTGTGCAGGTGTGTGTATGTAGATATTGAATGTATAGATGCATATTTAATGCAAATATGTGTTCGTTGTGGGCGGAGAAGGTGTCCGTTATATTGTACTATCCCAAGCACTTAGTGTCTCCCTCTTCTAGACTGTGAGCCCGTCGTTGGGTAGGGACCGTCTCTATATGTTGCCACCTCGTACTTCCCAAGCGCTTAGTACAGTGCTCTGCACACAGTAAGTGCTCAATAAACACGATTGAATGAATGAATGAATCCTCCCTCCCAGCCCCACACCACATATTTATATATCCGTAATTTCTTCATCAAGTCATTCATTTATTTATCTCAATGTTTGTCTTCCCCTCTAGACTGTGAGCTCCTTGTGGGCAGGGATGTGTCTGTTGTTACATTGTTCTCACCCAAGTACAGTACTTTGCAAACAGTCAGCATTCAATCAATGCGATTGAAATAGAAAGAAAACAGTAAGCACTCAATAAATGTGATTGAAAAATAATAATAATAATTATGTCATTTGTTATGTGCTTGCTATGTGTGAAGAACTGTTCTAAGCTCTGCGGGGAAGTATATGGTGATCAGGTTGTCCCACGTGGGGCTCACAGTCTTAATCCCCATTTTGCAGATGAAGTAAGAGAGGCACAGAGAAGTTAAGTGTCTTGCCCAAAGTCACACAGCTGACAAGTTGCGGAGTCGGGATTAGAACCCACGACCTCTGGCTCCCAAGCCCGTGCTCTTTCCACAGAGCCACGCTGCTTCTCAATGAATGAATGAATGAAATGCAGGACTGAATTTCCCTGCTTTCTTTGCCTTCCAGTGACAAATAATGATAGTAATCATTATGGTATTTGTTAAGCGCTTACTATGTGCCGGGTACTGTTCTAAGCACTGAGATAGATACAAGATAATCGGGTTGGACACAGTCCCTGTCCCACATAGCGCTCCCAATCTCAATCCCCATTTTACAGACAAGGGAATCAATCAATCAATCAATCAATCGTATTTATTGAGCGCTTACTGTGTGCAGATCACTGTACTAAGCGCTTGGGGAACCGAGGCATAGAGAGGTCAGTGACTTGCCCAAGGTCACACAGCAGACTAGTACTGCGGATGAATTGATTGATCATGAAAACATGCCAGAGGAATGTGTGCATCTTAATTTTCCCCAAAGGAGAGAAGGAAGGGCATTCCTGGGCATGGACCCAATTTCTCTCTAATGACTCATTACCAATTTTTCAGTGCTTGAAAAAAAAAAGGAGGAGCTAGGCAATGTTTGAGGGATTTATCACGTCCCATGTCTCTGACCCTTTATCTGAATTTGCAAAGAACCCGCCGAGCACCAGAAAACACGATATTTAATACCGTTCTGATAAGCATCGGCCCACAGCAGATGCCGTGGCACTGTAAGATAAGACCGGCGAATTTTCAATCCAGCGGCAGAAAAATTCCACGTAAAGTACCTTGGATGAAACTCTTGGAAATAGAAAGTTATAAATAGCCCTGTTCTGTCCTATAGAAGGGTTGACATGAAAGCAAATGGACCCACATATCCTAGTTTAGGCCTAGAAAAGGAAATTTGATTTTTGTTTTATTGAAATGTTTGAGACTCCAATGACTTCCCGAGATTCCAAATGGATTCGGCAATAAAAACTAATTAGAAGGGAAATGGATGTCTTCAAACATCCCTGGCGAGGAGAAGGAAGAAAATGGAAAGACCTTTAATTGAAATGAAAATTGAACGGTAACCTAGTGGCGCGTGACTCAAAATTTAGGTCCCGGAACTGATTTTGTTTTCCGACTATCCCTGGAGACTGTAAGCTCATGAGGGCAGGGATCAGATTGACTAAATCTTTTGTATGCTGCTCTCCCAAGCTTTTATTACTCAGCTTTGCGCTGGGTAGACTGTAAGATCCTTGAAGGCCGGTCAGTGTCTATAGAGGCGGTTATGGGTTCTAATTCTGGCTCCACCGCTTGTCTGCTGTACGACCTTGGATAAGTCACTTCACTTGACTGTGAGCCCACTGTTGGGTAGGGACTGTCTCTATATGTTGCCAACTTGTACTTCCCAAGTGCTTAGTACAGTGCTCTGCACGCAGTAAGCGCTCAATAAATACGATTGATCGATTGATTGATTCTCTGGGCCTCTGTTACCTCACCTGGAGTTAAGACTGTGAACCCCATGTGGGACAGGGACTGTGTCCAACCCGATTTCTTTGTATCCACCCCAGCGCTTAGTACAGTGCTTGGCCCATAGTAAGTGCTAAATAAATACCATAATTATTATTATTACAGTATTGTACTCTCATTCATTCATTCAATCGTATTTGTTGAGCGCTTACTGTGTGCAAAGCACTGTACTAAGCGCTTGGGAAGTACAAGTTGGCAGCATATAGAGATGGTCCCTACCCAACAACGGGCTCACAGCCTAGAAGATGGGCTCACAATCTAGAAGATAGTGATAATGATGGCATTTATTTAGACTGTGAGCCCACTGTTGGGTAGGGACTGTCTCTATATGTTGCCAACTTGTACTTCCCAAGCGCTCAGTACAGTGCTCTGCACACAGTAAGCGCTCAATAAATACAATTGATGATGATGATTTATTAAAAACTAACTATGGGCAAAGCACTTAATAAAGGAGAACAGGTTGTCCCATGGGGGACTCACAGTCTTAATCCCCATTTTACAGATGAGGTAACTGAGGCCCAGAGAAGTGAAGTGACTTGCCCAAAGTCATAGAGCCGACAATTGGCAGAGCCGGGATTTGAACCCATGACCCCTGACTCCAAAGCCCGTGCTCTTTCCACTGAGCCACGATGCTGTGCTTAGTAAAGTGCTCTTGACACAGGAAGTGATCCATAAATACTCTTGATCGATTGGCTGATTGACAAAATTCCACTGGTGTGGGACATGGACCGTCCCGCCATCGACCACCGGCCCACGTCCTCCCCCTGGCCTTGAATGCCCTCCCCCCCACATTTATTTATTTATTTATTTTACTTGTACATTTCTATCCTATTTTATTTTGTTGGTATGTTTGGTTCTGTTCTCTGTCTCCCCCTTTTAGACTGTGAGCCCACTGTTGGGTAGGGACTGTCTCTATGTGTTACCAATTTGTACTTCCCAAGCGCTTAGTACAGTGCTCTGCACATAGTAAGCGCTCAATAAATACGATTGATTGATTGATTGATTGATTCATTCACTCATTCAATCATATTTATTGAGCGCTTACTGTGTGCAGAGCACTGTACTAAGCGCTTGAGAAGTACAAGTTGGCAACATATAGAGACGGTCCCTACCCAACAGTGGGCTCACAGTCTAGAAGTCACACATCTGCCAAGCTAGCTCTCTTCCTCCCTTCAAAGCCCTACTGAGAGCTCACCTCCTCCAGGAGGCCTTCCCACACTGAACCCCCTCCTTCCTTTTCCCCTCCTCCCCCTCCCCATCACCCCCTGCCTTACCTCCTTCCCCTCCCTACAGCACCTGTATGTACGTATATATGTTTGTACGGATTTATTACTCTATTTATTTTATTTGTACAGATTTATTCTATTTATTTTATTTTGTTAATATGTTTTGTTTTGTTGTCTGTCATCATCATCATCAATCGTATTTATTGAGCGCTTGCTGTGTGCAGAGCACTGTACTAAGCGCTTGGGAAGTACAAATTGGCAACATATAGAGACAGTCCCTACACAAGCAAATATCAAATATCAAATATCTCTGAATGGCTTGACACCTGTCCACATGTTTTGTTTTGTCATCTGTCTCCCCCTTCTAGACTGCGAGCCCGCTGTTGGGTAGGGACCGTCTCTATATGTTGCTAACTTGTACTTCCTAAGCGCTTAGTACAGTGCTCTGCACACAGTAAGCGCTCAATAAATATGATTGAATGAATGAATGAATCTGGTCTGATTATCTTGCATTCTCCCAAGTGCTTGGCGCATAGTAAGCTCTTCATAAATACTATCAATATAATATTCATTATCGTTTTCGGCGCTATTATTATCTATAACTGAAACTCTGCCTCTGAGTTAGTCAGCCATTTTTCAGCTGGTGGGCAGGGAACGTCTACCAACTTTATTATATTGTCCTCTCTCAAGCGCTTAGAACAGTGCTCTGCACACAATAAGCGGTCAATAAATTCACTGGATTGATTGCTTAATTAATTACCCACATAGCAAGCAAATGATGATGATGACTTTATTGCTTTGCATTCAATCAATTCCTTCAATCGTATTTATTGAGCGCTTACTGGGTGCAGAGCACTGTACTAAGCGCTTGGGGAGCACAAGTTGGCAACATATAGCGGCGGTCCCTACCCACAACAGGCTCGCAGTCTAGAAGGGGGAAACAGACGACAAAACAAAACTTGTGGACAGGTGTCAAGCCGTTCAGAGATATTTGATATTTGATATTTGCTTCATTCAGAGATATTTGCTGAGAGCTTATTGATTGCCTAGGAATCAATCAACGGTATTTATGGATTGCTTGCTGTGTGCAGAGGACTGGACTATCTTACCTCCTTCCCTTCCCCACAGCACCTGTATATATGTATATATGTTTTTACATATTTATTACTCTATTTATTTATTTTACTTGTACATATCTATTCTATTTATTTTATTTTGTTAGTACGTTTGGTTTCGTTCTCCGTCTCCCCCTTTTATACTGTGAGCCCACTGTTGGGTAGGGACTGTCTCTAGATGTTGCCAACTTGTACTTCCCAAGCGCTTAGTACAGTGCTCTGCACACAGTAAGCGCTCAATAAATACGATTGATTGATTGATTGATTGATTGATTGATTGACTAGACACTTGGGAGAGGACAACGAAAGAGAGTCCCTAGCAGTGGACTAAGCGCTCATGAGAGTACAGAAGTAAGACTTCCTGCCCTCAAGGAGTTTATAATATACTAGTGGAGAAAAAACATTTACAAATAAAATAAAAACGATGCTGAGCGAACACTGTGACTTAGTGTAAGTCCAAAGCAGCACGGCCTAGTGGAAAGAGCATCGGCCTCGGAGTTAGAGGACCTGGGTTCTAATCCCGGCTCCGCTATTTGTCTGCAGTGTGACCTTGGGCAAGTCAGTTCAATCCTCTGGGCCTCAGTTTCCTCATAATAATAATAATAATAATAATGATAGCATTTATTAAGCGCTTACTATGTGCAAAGCACTGTTGTGTACTTCTTTACTCATCTGTAAAATGGGGATGAAGACTGTGAACCCCAAGGGGTACAGGGACCGCGTCCAACCTGATAATCTTGTATCTACCCCAGTGCTTACTACAGTGCCTGGGGCACAATAAGCGCTCAACAAATGCCACAATTATTATTATTATTATTGTAAAGATGCCCAGGGCACACCGGGAAGGCACCGTTTAAAGGAGAACAGTTCACGTATCCTCTCTA
The DNA here is from genome assembly GCF_015852505.1 of Tachyglossus aculeatus. Classification (NCBI taxonomy): domain Eukaryota; kingdom Metazoa; phylum Chordata; class Mammalia; order Monotremata; family Tachyglossidae; genus Tachyglossus; species Tachyglossus aculeatus. Next base: position 1,334,606 of record NC_052072.1, read on the forward strand.
AAAAAGAAAATATCCAGTCCTTTAGACGACTGATTTTACAAAGCATTTAATCTTAATTCTTTCTCCCTTCGAAATATCGGTCATCCTGGGTCACTGATGTAATTAAGACATTATTGTCTCAGAGAATATTAAAGGCTTTATTATGTTAGGGACTTCAAATTGCTGATGTAATAGGAAAGTCACTAAAGTGTTTATAAAAGTTTTTTTTTTCCATTTCACACGACTGCATTAACTCTTTCCTACTGCTTGCGTCCGGTTAACTTCATCACTCAGACCTGTATTTCACTTCCTCCTTGTTCACAGGGGCCTGCTTTCATGATCGCTCTTTTCCTAAAAATCTCCAGTAATTCCCCACGATTCATTCATTCATTCATTTATTCAATCGGATTTATTGAGCATTTACTGTGTGCAGAGCACTGTACTAAGCGCTTGGGAAGTACCCACCACCCTTCTCGTCACCCACCCCTCAAACACCTCCAGTGTCTTCCCACATCCCTGCTCTCCACTCACTCTTCAGAAGCAGCATAGCTTAGTGGAAAAAGCCTGGGCTTGGGAGTCAGAGGTCGTGGGTTCAAATCCTGGCTCCGCTGCTTGTCAGCTGTGTGACTTTGGGCAAGTCACTTCACTTCTCTGTGCCTCAGTTCCCTCCTCTGTAAAATGGGGATTAAGACTGTGAGCCCCACATGGGACAACCTTGATTACCTTGTACCTCCCCAGCGCTTAGAACAGTGCTTGGCACATTGTAAGTGCTTAACATTGCTTAGTGCTTAACTCTTTATTTATTTATTTATTTATTTTACTTCTATTCTATTTATTTTATTTTGTTAGTATGTTTGGTTTTGTTCTCTGTCTCCCCCTTTTAGACTGTGACCCCCCTGTTGGGTAGGGACCGTCTCTATATGTTGCCAACTTGTACTTCCCAAGCGCTTAATACAGTGCTCTGCACACAGTAAGTGCTCAATAAATACGATTGATAGATTGATTGATTAACAAATGCCATTATTATTATTATAAAGAGCCCGGGCCTGAGAATCAGAAGTCCTGTGTTCGAAGCCCAGTTCTTCCACTTGTCTGCCCTGTGACCTTGGGCAACTCACTTCCCTTCTTTATGCCTCAGTTCTCTCATCTGTAAAAGGTTTCTCCTCCTCCTTAGACTGTGAGCACCATGTGGGACCTGAATATCTTGTATCGACAATGGTGTTTAGTATAGTGCTTGGCATATAGTAAGCACTTATCAATTATTATTATTGTGATTATCATCATCATAATCACAATAGTGGAAAGAGCATGGGCTTGGGACTCAGAGGTCGTGGGTTCTAATCCCAGCTCTGCCACTTGTCAGCTGGGTGACTTTGGGCATCACTTCACTTCTCTGTGCCTCATTTACCTCACCTGTAAAATGGGGATGAAGTCTGTGAGCCCCACATGGGACAAACTGATTACCTGGTATCTATGTCAGCACTTAGAACAGTGCTTGGCACATAGTAAGTGCTTAACAAATACCATCATTATTATTATTTTTATTTATTGGCACATAACAAGCACTTAGAAAATACCACGATTTTCGTTATTATTATCCTTATTATCCCAGGGTTTAGCACAAAGGAAGACGTTAATGTAAACTCTGTAGGTTCTAATCCCATCTCTGCCACTTGTCAGCTGGCTGGCACATGGGACAACCTGATCACCTTGTTACCTCCCAAGCGCTTAGAACAGTGCTTTGCACATAGTAAGTGCTTAACAAATGCCATCATTATTATTATTATCATTATAGCTGTGTGACCCTGGGTAAGTCACTTAACGTCTCTATGCCTCAGTTACCTCATCAGTAGAATGGGGATGAAAATTGTAAATCGCACGTGGGACAACCTGATTACCTTGTATCTACCCCAGCGCTTAAAACAGTGCTTGCCATGTAGTAAGCACTTAACAAATTCCAACATTATTATTATAATTATTATTAGCAGGGAACATGTCTACTAACTTTATCGTATCGAACTCTCTCAAATGCTTAGTACAGTGCTCTATACATAGTAAGCACACAATAAATGCCATCGATCGTGATGATGGTATTTAATGAATACCACCAAAGTGAATACACGATGGGCATTCAATAAGTGCCATTGTTTTGGACAGGTCAGTGTCTTGATTTCAGAATGGTCAAAGAATTCCAGTTTGGAAGTGAAAGGGTAACAAGAAATTCAGAGAGATAAGAGAAATTTATGCAAGCGATTCAAATGCGACTCACAGAAAGATATCTTCCAAAAGTCAACAGAGGCCTTGATCACTCTCACCTCAATTTTACCAGCATACTTTACGACCTAAAAACGTATCCCCACTTAAAAAATTAATAGTCCATTGGATCCCATTCTGTCTTCCGCTATTAAATTGAATCCTGAGTGCTGGCTTCATGATGCAAATTTGAAAAACGCTTAAACAGTCAATTCTCATTGCCTTGATTCCCCCATCTCCTTGGAAAAGAACGCTAAGCATGATTCAATTAATGTAAGTGTGTTGGACACTTAACGACACTACTGATTATTCGTTTCAGTCAGAGAAGCAGCATGGCTCAGTGGAAAGAGCCCGGGCTTTGGAGTCAGAGGTCATGGGTTCAAATCCCGGCTCCACCAATGGTCAGCTGTGTGACTTTGGGCAAGTCACTTCACTTCTCTGGGCCTCAGTTCCCTCATCTGGAAAATGGGGATGAAGACTGTGAGCCCCACGTGGGACAACCTGATCACCTTGAAACCTCCCCAGCGCTTAGAACAGTGCTTTGCACCTAGTAAGCACTTAATAAATGCCATTATTATTATTATTATTATATCTGCCCTAATGTGGGGGTTGTAGTATCGAAAACCTTGTGTTATCGGAAAAGTGAGTTACTAAAACCGTTGATTCGTTGTGAATGGAAAGGGAGGAGCTTAATTGATTCCAACATTCATTCAATCGTTTTTATTTAGTGCTTACTGTGTGCAGAGCACTGTACTAAGTGTTTGGGAGAGTGCAATACAACAAGAAACAAGCACATTCCCTGTCCACAACGAGCTTACCATCTAGAGGATGCCTGAGGTTCCTCGGTACAATTTTTTTTTGTTTTTAATATTTTAAGCACTTACTATGTGGTAGACACTGTACAAAGAGCTGGGGTGGATACAAGCGAATCAGGTTGGACACAGTCCCTGTCCCACATGGAGCTCACAGTCTTAATACCCATTTTAGAGATGAGGGAACTGAGGCCCAGAGAAGTCTGGGGAAGTCTTGGGGAAGCAGCGTGGCTCAGTGGAAAGGGCATGGGCTTTGGAGTCAGAGGTCGTGGGTTCAAATCCCAGCTCTGCCACTAGTCATCATCATCCTCATCAATCGTATTTATTGAGCGCTTACTATGTGCAGAGCACTGTACTAAGCGCTTGGGAAGTACAAATTGGCAACATACAGAGACAGTCCCTACCCAACAGTGGGCTCACAGTCTAAAAGGGGGAGACAGAGAACAAAACCAAACATACTAACAAAATAAAATAAATAGAATAGATATGTACAAGTAAAATAAATAAATAAATAAATAGAGTAATAAGTATGTACAAACATATAGTCAGCTGTTTGACTTTGGGCAAGTCACTTAACTTCTCTGGGCCTCAGTTCCCTCATCTGTAAAATGGGGATGATGACTGTGAGTCCCACGTGGGACAACCTGATTACCTTGTATCTACCCCAGCGCTTAGAACAGTGCCTTGCACATAGTAAGCGCTTAACAGATACTAACATTATTATTAAGTGAAATATCTTCCTTGAGATCACACAGCAGACAAGTGTTGGGAATGGAAACCAGGCCCTTTTAACTCCCAGGCCCCGGCTCTATCCATTAGGCCACACTGCTTCTCAAGTTTCAGTATTTTTATCCTCTCCTCTGCTAACTGAGCAGTAAATTGTGGCATTTGTTAAATTCTTACTATATTCCAAGTTGGTTACTGAACCTTGGGGTAGATACATGAAAATCCAGATGGACAAAAAACCTGTCCCAATCAATCAATCAATCAATCAATCATATTTATTGAGCGCTTACTGTGTGCAGAGCACTGTACTAAGCGCTTGGGAAGTCCACGTTGGCAACATATAGACACAGTCCCTACCCAACAGTGGGCTCACAGTCTAAAAGACCTCCCAATATAAAGGGGAGGGAGAACAGGTATTATTATCGCTATTATTATTATTATTGTTGCCATTGTGATTACAGTGTTTCTTAAGTGTGATGTGTAAAACACTGTTCTAAGAGCTGAGGTAGAATGAAGAGAGTCGGGTTAGACACAGTCTCTGTCCCGCATGGGGCTTACAATCGAAGTAGGAGGGAATGTTTTTGGAGAAAAATGATCCAGGAAGAAGAGTGAAGGATGGAATGGAGTAGGGAGAGACAGGAGGCAGGGAGGTCAGCGACTGATTTCCTGAGTAATAGAGCCTGACTCATATACAGAAGGCTTTGGATCATCTTTGAGAAGCAGCGTGGCTCAGTGGAAAGAGCCCGGGCTTGGGCCTCAGAGGTCCTGGGTTCTAATTCTGGCTCCGCCACTTGTCAGCTGGGTGATTTTGGGCAAGTCACTTCACTTCTCTTGAGAAGCAGCGTGGCTCAGTGGAAAGAGCCCGGGCTTTGGAGTCAGAGGTCATGGGTTCAAATGCCAGTTCGGCCGCTTGTCAGCTGTGTGACTTTGGGCAAGTCACTTCACTTCTCTGGGCCTCAGTTCCCTCATCTGTAAAATGGGAATGAAGACTGTGAGCCCCCCCGTGGGACAACCTGATTGCCTTGTATCCTCCCCAGCGCTTAGAACAGTGCTTTGCACATAGTATGTCCTTAATGAATGCCATTATTATTATTATTATTACCCCAGTGCTTAGAACAGTGCTTGTCACATAGTAAGCACTTAATAAATGCCATCATTATTATTATTATTATTCTCTGCGTCTCCGTGACCTCATCTGTGAAATGGGGATGAGGACTGTGAGCCCCATGTGGAACAACCTGATTGCCTTGTATCTACCCCAGTGCTTAGAACAGTGTTTTGCACATAGTAAGTGCTTGATAAATGCATTATTATCATTATTATTATCATTATTATCATTATTATTACCCCCGTGCTTAGAACAGTGCTTGGCACATAGTAAGCACTTAATAAATGCCATTATTATTATTATTATTATTATTATTATTATTATTCTCTGTGCCTCAGTGACCTCATCTGTAAAATGGGGATGAAGACTATGAGCCCCATGTTGGACAACCTGATTGCCTTGTATCTACCCCTTAGAGAAGCAGTGTGGCTCAGTGGAAAGAGCCCGGGCTTTGGAGTCAGAGGTCATGGGTTCGAATCCTGACTCCACCCCATGTCTGCTGTGTGATCTTGGGCAAGTCACTTCACTTCTCTGGGCCTCAGTTCCCTCATCTGTAAAATGGGGATTAAGACTGTGAGCCCCACGTGGGACAGCCTGATCACCCCGTATCCTCCCCAGCGCTTAGAACAGTGCTTTGCACATAGTAAGCGCTTAAGAAATGCCAATTATTATTATTATTATTACCCCAGTGCTTAGAACAGTGCTTGGCACATAGTAAGCTCTTAACAAATACCATTATTATTATTGTTATTATTATCCCTGCTCTCTCCATTGTTAAAGCCCTTCTGAAATTCCATCTCTTCCAGGAAGTTTTCCTGAAGGGTGGAAAGGCCTCAGGCCGATGCCACCACTGACCAGAGCAGGGGCTGAAGGGAGTTTTGGTGTCATGGAAGCACGGACTGGGCATCGGGAAGGAGGGAGACAACTGTGGGCTGCCACTGTGGGACCCTGTCCCTGTCCAATCAACTAATAATTAATCTATTTTATTAATGATGTGTGTTTATCAACCCAGAACTACATGTAGATCCGCAGAGATACGCCGACCCCAAGTCCCTCGCGAACACCAACCCCGAGATTCCCCACAGGGAATTGGGCCTTCGGGGACAGTGGCAGAATGAAGTTGAGGGCTAGGGAGAGCTCCAGGGAAAAAGCGGCCTGGCTCAGTGGAAAGAGCCCGGGCTTTGGAGTCAGTGGTCATGGGTTCAAATCCCGGCTCTGCCAATTGTCAGCTGTGTGACTTTGGGCAAGTCACTTCTCTGGGCCTCAGTCCCCTCATCTGGAAAATGGGGATTAAGATTGTAAGCCCCGCATGGAACAATCTGATCATCTTGTATCCTGCCCAACGCTTGGAACAGTGCTTTGCACATAGTAAGCGCTTAACAAATGTCATCATTATTATTATTATTGTTGTTATTATTCTCTGGGCCTCAGTTACCTCATCTGGAAAGTGGGGATTGACTGTGAGCCCCCGTGGGACAACCTGATCCTACCATGTAGCCTCCCCAACACTTAGAACAGTGCTTTGCACATAGTAAGCGCTTAAGAAATGCCATTATTATTATTATTATTATTATTATTATTATTCTCTGGGCCTCAGTTACCTCATCTGGAAAATGGGGATTAAGATTGTAAGCCCGGCATGGAACAGCCTGATCATCTTGCATCCTCCCCAACGCTTGGAACAGTGCTTTGCACATAGTAAGCGCTTAACAAATGTCATCATTATTATTATTATTGTTGTTATTATTCTCTGGGCCTCAGTTACCTCATCTGGAAAGTGGGGATTGACTGTGAGCCCCCGTGGGACAACCTGATCCTACCATGTAGCCTCCCCAACACTTAGAACAGTGCTTTGCACATAGTAAGCGCTTAAGAAATGCCATTATTATTATTATTATTATTATTATTATTCTCTGGGCCTCAGTTACCTCATCTGGAAAATGGGGATTAAGATTGTAAGCCCGGCATGGAACAGCCTGATCATCTTATATCCTCCCCAACGCTTGGAACAGTGCTTTGCACATAGTAAGCGCTTAACAAATGTCATTATTATTATTATTATTGTTGTTATTATTCTCTGGGCCTCAGTTACCTCATCTGGAAAGTGGGGATTGACTGTGAGCCCCCGTGGGACAACCTGATCCTACCATGTAGCCTCCCCAGCACTTAGAACAGTGCTTTGCACATAGTAAGTGCTTAAGAAATGCCATCATTATTATTATTATTATTATTATGATGATGATGATGATGATGATGATTATGATTATTATTCTCTGGGCCTCAGTTACCTCATCTGGAAAATGGGGATTAAGATTGTAAGCCTCACATGGAACAACCTGATCATCTTGCATCCTCCCCAATGCTTGGAACAGTGCTTTGCACATAGTAAGCACTTAACAAATGCCATTATTATTATTATTTTTATTGCTATTATTCTCTGGGCCTCAGTTACCTCATCTGGAAAGTGGGGATTGACTGTGAGCCCCCGTGGGACAACCTGATCCTACCTTGCAGCCTCCCCAGCACTTAGAACAGTGCTTTGCACATAGTAAGCGCTTAACAAATGTCATCATTATTATTATTATTATTATTATTATTATTATTCTCTGGTCCTCAGTTACCTCATCTGGAAAATGGGGATTGAGATTGTGAGCCCCACATGGAACAACCTGATCACCTTGTATCCTCCCCAACGCTTAGAACAGTGCTTTGCACATAGTAAGCACGTTAACAAATGCCATCATCATCATCATCATCATATCTATAATTCTATTTATTTATTTTGATGGTATTGATGCCTGTCTACTTGTTTCGTTGTCTGTCTCCCTCTTCTAGACCGTGAGCCCGTTGTTGGGGAAGGATTGTCTCTATCTGTTGCTGAATTGTACTTTCCAAGCACCTAGTACAGTGTTCTGCACACAGTAAGCGCTCAATAAATACAACTGTTTTGTTTACTATTTGTTTTGTTTTGTTGTCTGTCTCCCCCTCCCAGACTCTGAGCCCGTTGTTGGGTAGCGATAGTCTCTTTCTGTCGCCCAGTTGTACTTTCCAAGCGCTTAGAAAAAGATGTGTGTGTAGCTTCTTGTTGCTGGAGTTCTTGTAGTTTGTCTTTCATCATCATCAGCAATCGTATTTATTGAGAGCTTACTGTGTGCAGAGCACTGTACTAAGCGCTTGGGAAGTACAAATTGGCAACAAATTGCCAAATGTCTTTCTCCATAAATCAACAAAGAGTTGGGGCAACAGTTTTGTTTCGTTGTCTGTCTCCCCCTTCTAGACCGTGAGCCCGTTGTTGGATAGGGATTGTCTATCTGTTGCCGAATTGTACTTTCCAAGCGCTTAGTACAGTGCTCTGCACACAGTAAGCGCTCAATAAATGCGATTGAATGAATGAATGAATGCTCTGCACACAGTAAGTGCTCAATAAATACGATTGAATGAATGAATGAATGAGTGAACTAATAAAGCGACAACCCCAATCCCTCTTGAATGTGGCCCGGAACATCCCAGGGAACAGAGAAATGTAAGGCAGGAGAAGGAGCATGACCTAATCAATCAATCAATCAATCAATCGTATTTATTGAGCGCTTACTGTGTGCAGAGCACTGTACTAAGCGCTTGGGAAGTCCAAGTTGGCAACATCTAGAGACAGTCCCTACCCAACGGTGGGCTCACAGTCTAAAAGGGGGAGACAGAGAACAAAACCAAACATACTAACAAAATAAAATAAATAGAATAGATATGTACAAGTAAAATAAATAAATAAATAGAGTAATAAATATGTACATATATACATATATACAGGTGCTGTGGGGAAGGGAAGGGAAGGGAAGGAGGTAAGAGGAAGGAAGGAGGTAAGAAGGAAGGAGCTAATGGAAAGAGCCCCAGCCTTGGACAGGAAATGTGGTTTTATTTTGTTTTACTGTCCTCTTCCAAACGCTTAGTACAGAGCTCTGCGCACAGTAAGCGCTCAATAAATACGATTGACTGACTGAGACAGAGGATCTGGGTTCTAATCCCTGCTCCGCCTCTTGGTCGTAGGGTGACCTCGGGTAGATCACTTTACTTCCCTGTTCCTCAGTTTTCTCATCTGTAAAATGGGGATTCAGCCTCCGTTCTCCCTCCCCCTTAGGCTAAGGATCTAAGATCTGATTATCTTGCATCTACCTCAGCGCTTAGTGCAGTGCTCGGCACGTTTTAAGGGCTTAGCTAGAATTTAAGCGCTTAGTACAGTGCTCTGCACACAGTAAGCGCTCAATAAATACGATTGATGATGATGAATTTATCACTACTGTTATGGAAGGGAAATATTTCTTTCCTTCCCCCTCCACTGTTTCAGAACTGGAATCTGGACAGTTTCAATTAATCAATCAAACAGTGGAATTTACTGGAGCTTATTGTGTGCAGAGCACTGTACTATGCGCTTTGGAGCAATTAGTGGAATTTATTGGAGCTTATTGTATGCAGAGCACTGTACTACGGGCTTTGGAGAGTACAATCCAGCTGAGTTGGTAGACATCATCATCATCATCAATCGTATTTATTGAGCGCTTACTATGTGCAGAACACTGTACTAAGCACTTGGGAAGTACAAATTGGCAATATATAGAGACAGTCCCTACCCAACAGTGGGCTCACAGTCTAAAAGGGAAGACAGAGAACAAAACCAAACATACTAACAAAATAAAATAGACACCCTCCTTGCCCACAGCAAGCTTCCATTCATTCATTCAATCGTATTTATTGAGCGCTTACTGTGTGCAGAGCACCGTACTAAGCGCTTGGGAAGTACAGGTTGGCAACATAAGGCTTCCAGGCTACAGTCTTAACCAAGAAAAGTGGTATTTATTAACTCCTAATTGCAACAAACATGATAGTAGGGTGATTGCATGATAATTAGATTGGACTTGGTCTCTGTCTCCCAAGAAAGTAGAGAGAATCTTAAACCCAGAGAGGTTAAGTGATGTGTCCAAGGTCACACAGTAGATCAAACACGGAGCAGGGACCAGTGTCTAGAGCCCCGGCCTGAGAGTCAGAAGGGTCTGGGTTCTAATCCTAGTTCCTCCACTAGTCCTCTCTGTGTGGCCTTGGGCAAATCATTTTCATTCATTCATTCATTCATTCATTCAATCGTATTTATTGAGCGCTTACTGTGTGCAGAGCACTGTACTGTGTGCACAGAAGCAGTGTGGCTCAGTAGAAAGAGCCTGGGCTTTGGAGTCAGAGGTCATGGGTTCAAATCCCGGCTCCACCAATTGTCAACTGTGTGACTTTGGGCAAGTCACTTAACTTCTCTGGGCCTCAGTTACCTCATCTGTAAAATGGGGATTAAGACTGGGAGCACCCCTGTGGGACAACCTGATCACCCTGTAACCTCCCTAGTGCTTAGAGCAGTGCTTTGCACATAGTAAGCACTTAATAAATGTCATTATTATTATTATTATTATTATTATTATTATTATTACAAGTCAGCAACATATAGAGATGGTCTCTACCCAACAACGGGCTCACAGTCTAGAAGGGGGAGACAGACAAAAAAACCCAAAACATTCAGTCACACCTACTGAGAGTTTACTGTGTGCAAAGCACTTAATAAAAGCCATTATTATTATTATTATTACAAGTCAGCAACATATTGAGATGGTCCCTACCCAACAACGGGCTCACAGTCTAGAAGGGGGAGACAGACAACAAAACAAAACATTCAGTCGTACTTACTGAGAGTTTACTGTGTGCAAAGCACCGTCCTAAACGCTTAGCACTGTCACTTCACTTCTCTGTGCCTCAGTTACCTCATCTGCAAAATGGGGATTAAGACTGTGAGCCCAATGCGGGACAGGGACGGATTCCGACTGGATAAACTTGTATCTCCTCCAGCCCTCAGACCGGTGCCCGGCACATAGTAAATGCTTAGCAATTACCATAAGAAGAAGAAAAAGAAGTATCAAACTCTCAGTCAATCAATTAATGTTAGACTAGAACCCATTAGATTCTCCAGGGTCTATGGTCTTGCTTCTAACCCGCACTGCCTTTTCGAAATATTTACATCTGTTTGTAGGAGGCATTTCTGATTTCTCCAGCAGCTATCTGCATGCTGATTATTGAATTGAACAGCGTGTGGGCTGAGTCGGAGACTCTGGGAATCCTCGACAAATACAGCTTGGGCTACAGTCGGATTTTCCATCTCTTCGCCGCTCCCCTGGAAATCCTTCAGGATCGAAGGAAAAGGTCAACGCTACCTCGGTTTGGCCTTCCTCCAGTTCGGCTCACTGCTGGCCTCAGACGTGACCCAACTTCAGCCGTGGCTTACCTCCAACTGTCGAATTTGCCCTTTCTAGTAATAAATTTTCCCCAAAACAAAGGCAGAGAGAGCGAGCGAAGCTGGGCAGTATCAGTTAATCAATCATATTAATAATAATATTAATAATGACATTTATTAAGTCCCTCCCCCTCGTCCCCTTCTCCATCCCCCCATCTTACCTCCTTCCCTTCCCCACAGCACCTGTATATATGTATATATGTTTGTACATATTTATTACTCTATTTATTTATTTATTTATTTTACTTGTACGTATCTATTCTATTTATTTTATTTTGTTAGTACGTTTGGTTTTGTTCTCTGTCTCCCCCTTTTTAGACTGTGAGCCCACTGTTGGGTAGGGACTGTCTCTATATGTTGCCAATTTGTACTTCCCAAGCGCTTAGTACAGTGCTCTGCACATAGTAAGCTCTCAATAAATACGATTGATGATGATGATGATTAAGTACTTACTACGTGCAAAGCACTGTTCTAAGCACTGGGGAGGTTACAAGGTGATCAGGTTGTCCCACGGGGGGCTCACAATCTTAGTCCCCTTTTTACAGATGAGGTAACTGAGGCCCATAGAATAATAATAATAATGATAGCATTTATTAAGCGCAAAGCACTGTTCTAAGAGCTGGGGAGGTTACAAGGTGATCAGGTTGTCCCACGGGGGGCTCACAGTCTTAATCCCCATTTTAAAGGTGAGGTAACTGAGGCCCAAAGAAGTTAAGTGACTTGCCCAGAGTCACACAGCTGACAAGTGGCGGAGCCGGGATTTGAACCCATGACCTCTGACTCCAAAGCCCGTGATCTTTCCACTGAGCCACGCTGCTTCTTATCGAAGCATCTCACGCTGCTTCTTATCGAAGCATCTCACGCTGCTTCTTATCGAAGCATCTCACGCTGCTTCTTATCGAAGCATCTCACTCTGCTTCTCACTTACGTCCCTATCCCTAGTTTATTTATTTGTATCAAAGTCTGTCTCTCCCTCTAGACTGTAACCTCCCTGTGGTTGGGGAATTTATCTATCAATTCTATCATACTCTCCAAAGTGCTCCTCTGCACAGAGTAAGTGCTCAATAAATATGATTGATTGGTAGTAATAGTTCCAGTACAGTAGTAATAATAATAATAACAATACTGCTGGTATTTGTTAAATGCTTACTAGGAGCCAGGCTCTGGGGTGACTATAAGCAAATCGGGTTGGATCCACTCCTTATAAAAATAATAATAATGATGGCATTTATTAAGCACTTACTATGTGCAAAGCACTGTTCTCCTTATCCCATGTGGGGCTCACAGTCTCAATCACCATTTATATTTTGGAAACTGAGGCCCAGAGAAGTGAAGTGACTTACCCAACGTCACGCAGCTGACCACTGGCAGAGTTGGGATTAGAACCCATGACCTTCTGACCCCCAGGCCTGGGCTCTAGTCACTACACCATGCTGTTTAGTGGTAGTAAAATCAGTAGTAGTAGTAGTAGTAGTAGTAGTAGTTCTAATCCAGCACTTAGAACAGTGCTTTGCACATAGTAAGCGCTTAATAAATGCCATTATTATTATTAGTAGTAGTAGAAATAATAAAAGTAGTAGCCCAGTGACAGTAGTGGTACTACTTTACTTAGCTTCTCTGGGCCTCAGTTACCTCAACTGTAAAATGGGGATTAATACTGTGAGCCCTCTGTGGGACAACCTGATTACCTTGTATTTACCAGTGCTTAGAACAGTACTTTGCACACAGTAAGTGCTTAATAAATGCCATCATTATTATTATTATTATTATTATTATTATTACTAATTCTGCTAATACTAATAGTACTAAATACCATAATTATTACTAGAGAAGCACCGTGGCTTAGTGGAAAGAGCCCGGGTTTGGGAGTCAGAGGAAGTGGGTTCTAATCTCGGCTCCACCACTTGTGATCTTGGGCAAGTCACTTCACTTCCCTGGGCCTCAGTTACCCCATCTGTCAAACGGGGATCCAGACTTTGAGCCCCATGTGGGCAAGGGACTGCGTCCAACCCGATTTGCGCTTAATAGGGTGCCCGGCATCTAGTAAGCGCTTAGCAAACACCATCTTTATTAGTATTATATAGTAATGGTAATACCACGGTGATAGCAGTAGTGGTAATAATAATAGACAAACTAGTAGTAGTAGCATATAGCTTTAATTCTATTTGTTCTGACGATTTTGACACCTGTCTACATTTTTTGTTGTTGTCTGTCTCCCACTTCTAGACTGTGAGCCCATTGTTGGGTAGGGACCGTTTCTATATGTTACCGACTTGTACTTCCCAAGCACTTAGTACAGTGCTCTGTACACAGTAAGCGCTCAATAAATACGATTGAATGAATGAATGAATAGTAGCAGTAGTAATGGTATTTAGTAATCCCCTTCTGAGTACAATAGAATGTATTAAACAATTGAGAAATACAACAGAAGCAGGTATATTCCCTCAACAGAGTGTTCTGCACACAGTAGCTGTTCAGTACATCTTATTGATTGATTTGTTGAATGACTGATCAAAGGACAATTCTCCCAGCTAGCTGGGCCTGAGTATCCCGTGTGCTATAGAACGGCTAAAACCAGTTTCCCATGACAACTACCCTTAGGCTGTGGGAGAATTTTTTTTTTTCAAACCTCTGGAATTATTTGATTGTCACCAGTTCACATCTGATGACCATAATCAAGCGCCAAGTCATTTTCTTATTAACGCGCGGTAAGCTATCTTTGGGATCAGAGGTGTAATAAGGTTTCTTCCAATGTAATGCAATTGAGTATTCATGCTCTGTGATTTTGAAACATTTGAGTTCAAATTTGAAAGAGGATTAAATTGCTGAAATCACATCCACTTCATGAAAACACGCCGTGCCGTATTTTACAATTGGATTCTCGTGTCCTTTGACAGTGAAATCCCAAATGCTTCGACTGCCAGATTCCGCTTTCGGAGATTTACAACATCGGTAGGCTTTGTTCTTGTTGTTGTTTCCATGCAGACGTTATTCCCCGGTATAAGACCAATTTGTCAGGGAAAGAAATAATATGTCTCCAGAAATACTACACATAGTTCACAAAACTTCCCTGAGATAATCCAAACACCAATATTCCCTGAGGAATGACGATAATTTATGACTTCTAAGCTTCCGCAGTTAGAGCAGTGGGAAAACACAGTCACATATCCAGCTGGTTTGGGGCATTACTACTGACTGGAAATATTGATTTTACTACCTATGTATCACAATTAATCGCTCTCTTTGGTTGTGTGCATTTTTTAAATGGCATTTGTTAAGCACTTACTACGTGTCAAACCCTGTTCTAAGCACCGGAGTAAATTCAAGTTAATCAGGTCAGAAACAGTCCCTGTCCCACACGGGGTTCACCATCCTAATCCCCCTTTTACAGATGAGGGCACTGAGGCCCAGAGAGTGAAGTGACTTACCCAAGGTCACACAGCAGATACGTGGCAGAGCTGAGATTAGAACCCAAATTCTCTGGCTCCCACTTTTTCCATTAGGCCACGCTACTTCTCTATATTCGTAGAAAAAAAGAATTAAAATTCCAAACCCATGGGACTCACCTCTGCCTAATACCTTTCATTTTCTTTACTTTAGTTTCAAATATCTTACTCTACCAGAAATGATATTTTCAAAAATCTCACTATCAGTGGGTTAATTATTCAAGAAGAAGCATCCGGAATGCCGTCCTATTTTAAATCCTCGAACGGAGAAAAGAATAATCTCTGGCCATTTTTAAACTGTAAATAACATCATTATTAATCTAATCGAGCTTCTTTGGGCCAAACGATCGGATCGCGTTATTCATAAGCCCTGCCATGCCGTGGATCATTATGTATTGTCAGAAGAATCGGCCCACAACATTTATAATAGCGTAGGCTACGTGAAGTACCTTAATGTTAAAAGGCTGATAAATTAAGTAGCTTGGCCAGTTCATTAAATCTGTCAAGCTGAATTACCGTATGTTTTTGGCAGAGTTAATTTGTGGACTGTTCAAGAGGATTTCACCATTCAGCTGATGATATAATAATAATAATAATAACGATGATGGTATTTGTTAAGCACTTCCTATGTGCAAAACACTGTTCTAAGCCCTGGGGAGGTTGCAAGTTGATCAGGTTGTCCTACGGGGGGCCCAAAGTCTTCATCCCCATTTGACAGATGAGGGAACTGAGGCCCAGAGAAGTGAAGTGACTCGCTCAAAGTCACACAGCTGACAGTTGGCGGAGCTGGGATTTGAACCCATGACCTCTGACTCCAAATTCATTCATTCAGTCGTATTTATTGAGCACTTACTGTGTGCAGAGCACTGCACTATGCGCTTGGGAAGTACAAGTTGGCAGCCCGGGCTCTTTCCACTGAGCCATGCTGCTTCTCTATCGTAAGGTGATGTTCCTTCAAATGGATAATAATAATAATGATGGCATTTATTAAGCACTTACTCTGTGCCAAGCACTGTTCTAAGCGCTGGGGTAGACACAAGGTCATGGGGTTGTCCCACCTGGGGCTCACAGTCTTAACCCCCATTTTCCAGATGAGGCAACTGAGGGATGGAGAAGTTACGTGACTTACCCAATGTCACATAACAGACAAGTGGTGGGGACAGGATTAGAACCCATGACCTCTGACTCCTAAATCCGGGCTCTTTCCACTGAGCCACGCTGCTTCTACTGAGATGAGTGAAGAGTAAAAATTGCTTTGTAAAAATAGAGAAGCAGTGTGACTCAGAGCTGAGAGTGTGAACTCGGGGAGAGCTGACAGTGTGAGCTGGGGGGAGCTGAGAGTGTGAGCTGGGGGAGAGCTGGGAGAGCTGGGAGAGCTGAAGCTGTGAACTGGGGAGAGCTGAGAGTGTGAGCTAGGGGAAAGCTGGAGGTGGGATCTAAGGGAAAGCTGACAGTGTGAGCTGGGAGAGCTGAGAGTGTGAACTGGGGGAGAGCTGACAGTGTGAGCTGGGGAAAGGTGAGAGTGTGAGCTAGGGGAGAGCTGGGAGAGCTGGGAGAGCTGAGAGTGTGAGCTGGGGGAGAGCTGAAGGTGGGATCTAGGGGAGAGCTGAGAGTGTGAGCTGGGAGAGCTGAAGGTGTGAACTGGGGAGAGCTGAGAGTGTGAGCTGGGGAGAGCTGAAGGTGGGATCTAAGGGAGAGCTGAGAGTGTGAGCTGTGGCAGTGCTGAGAGTGTGAGCTGGGGGAGAGCTGACGGTGGGATCTAGGGGAGAGCTGAGAGTGTGATCTGGGGAGAGCTGGGAGAGCTGGGGGAGAGCTTAGAGTGTGAGCTGCGGGAGTGCTGAGAGTGTGAGCTGGGGGAGAGCTGGGAGAGCTGGGAGAGCTGAGAGTGTGAGCTGGGGGAGAGCTGAAGGTGGGATCTAGGGGAGAGCTGAGAGTGTGAGCTGGGAGAGCTGAAGGTGTGAACTGGGGAGAGCTGAGAGTGTGAGCTGGGGAGAGCTGAGGGTGGAATCTAAGGGAGAGCTGAGAGTGTGAGCTGGGAGAGCTGAAGGTGGGATCTAAGGGAGAGCTGAGAGTGTGAGCTGGGAGAGCTGAAGGTGGGATCTAAGGGAGAGCTGAGAGTGTGAGCTGGGAGAGCTGAGAGTGTGAACTCGGGAAGAGCGGACAGTGTGAGCTGGGGAGAGCTGAGAGTGTGAGCTGGGGGAGAGCTGAGAGTGTGATCTAGGGGAGAGCTGAGATTATGATCTAGGGGAGATCTGAGAGTGTGAGCTGGGGAGAGCTGGGAGAGCTGAAGGTGTGAGCTGGGGGAGAGCTGAGAGTGTGAGCTGGGGGAGAGCTGAGAGTGTGAGTTGCGGGAGAGCTTAGAGTGTGAGCTGGGGGAGAGCTGAAGGTGTGAGCTGGGGGAGAGCTGAGAGTGTGAGCTGCGGGAGTGCTGAGAGTGTGAGCTGGGGGAGAGCTGAAGGTATGAGCTGGGAGAGCTGAAGGTGTGAACTGGGGAGAGCTGAGAGTGTGAGCTGGGGGAGAGCTGAAGGTGTGAATGGTGGAATAATAATGATGATGACATTTGTTAAGCACTTACCATGTGCAAAGCACTGTTCTAAGCGCTGGGGGCATACAAGGTGATCAGTTTGTCCCACGTGGGGCTCACAGTCTTAATCCCCATTTTACAGGTGAGGGAACTGAGGAAGAGCTGAAGATGTGATCTAGGGGAGAGCTGAGAGTGTGAGCTGGGGAGAGCTGCAGGTGTGATCTAGGGGAGAGCTGAGAGTGTGAGCTGGGGGAGAGCTGGGAGGGCTGGGAGAGCTGAAGGTGGGATCTAGGGAGAGCTGAAGGTGTGACGTGGGGGAGAGCTGAGATTAGGAGCTGGGGAAAGCTGAAACTGTGCACTGAAGAGCCAGAGAAGGATTCACAAGGCCGCACGACTTTGGAACAAGCACATTCTTTGAGGAGGTCCAGAGATAGTCAAATAAATAATAATAATTTATTATTATTTATAATAATTTATGATAATGGTATTTGTTAAGCGCTTACTATGTGCCAAGTACTGTTCTAAGTGCTGGGGGGGATACAAGGTGATCAGGTTGTCCCATGTGGGGCTCACAGTTTTAATCCCCATTTGACAGCTGAGGTAACTGAGGCACAGAGAAGTGAAGTGACATGCCGGAAGTCACACAGCTGAGAAGCGGCAGAGCCGGGATTAGAACCCACGACCTCTGACTCCCAAGACCGGGCTCTTTCCACTGAGCCACGCTGCTTCTCTAATAATAATAATAATAATAATAATAATAATAATAATAATAATAATAATGGTACTTAAGGGCTTACCCTGTGCCAGGCACTGTACTAAGTGCTGGGGTGGGGTGGATGCCAGCAAATAGTGCTGAACGGAGTCCCTGGCCCATGTGGGGCTCACAGTCTCAATTCATTCATTCAGTCGTATTTATTGAGCGCTTACTGTGTGCAGAGCACTGTACTAAGTGCTTGGGAAGTACAAATTGGCAACTTAAGTTGGCTCACAGTTTTAATCCCCATTTTACAGATGAGGAAACTGAGGCACAGAGAGGTTGACTGACTTTTCCAGGGAGACATGGCAGACAAGTGGCAGAGGAGGAATTAGAACCCGTGACCTTCTAACTCCCAGTCCCCGGTTCTATCCACTAGGCCAGGCCGCTAAAAATAAAATCAGCCTGCCTTATCACTCCCCTAGAATCCTCTGATCAGGGCCTGGTAATTACACATTCGCAGCCTGGTAATAAAAAAATGAACCGTTTCCAGACTCACAACTTCGGTGGCATAAAAACTTTTCTCATTCAACAAACATTCTGCTCTGCTTCCTTCCCGCTCTGGGTAATCTTTAAAAATGAAAAAAGAGACCCATTGACGAGAAGACAGAGTTATGAACCCAATCCCTTCTTAACACAAGGCCACAGAACAACATTAATAGTAGGAAATTGAGTCCCGTTTCGCCTCTGTTCTTCTTAGAGTAGGGAATAACACAATATTTCTCGGGAGGGAAAAGAGAGTTTAAGGACAAGCTAGTCCATCAGCAGGCTCGTGCGACACAAATGCGAGAAGCGGCCCTGTGGCTCGAGCCTGGGCCTGGGAATCAGAGGACCTGGGTTCTAACCCTAGCGCCGCCAATTGTCAGCTGTGTGGCCTTGGGCAAGTCACATCACTTCTCTGGACTTCAGTTACCTCACCCACAAAATGGGGACTAAGACTGTGAGCTCCATGTGGGACACGGGCTGTGTCCAACCTGATTCTTCGGTCTATACCTCACTCTGCTGCCCGGATTATCTTTGTACAGAAATGCTTTGGGCATGTCACTCCCCTCCTCAAAAATCTCCAGTGGCTGCCTGCCAACCTTCAAATCAAGCAAAAACTCCTCACTCTCGGCTTCCAGGCTGTCCATCCATTCCCTGGCCCCCTCCTACTTCACCTCCCTTCTCTCCTTCTCCATCCCAGCCCGCACCCTCCGCTCCTCTGCCACTCACCTGCTCACTGGGCCTCATCCTCGCCTGTCCCGCCATCGACCCCCGGCCCACGTGAAGCTGTTGTATATATCTGTACAAATTTATTACACTATTTTATTTGTAAATATTTACTATATTAATTTCATTAATGATGAGTATATAGCCATAATTCTACTCATTCTGGTGGTATTGACAGCTATCTACTTGTTTTGTTCTGTTGTCTGTCTCCCCTTCTAGACTGTGAGCCCGTTGTTGGGTAGGGGCCGTCTCTATATGTTGCCGAGTTGTACTTCCCAAGCGCCTAGCACAGTGCTCTGCACACAGAAAGCGCTCAATAAATACGATTGAATGAATGAATGAATTCTCTTCGATCGAGTCCAGCACTTAGTACAGTGCCAGGCACATTGTAAGTGCTTAATAAATGGTTCTTGAGGGCAGGGATCATGCCTTCCTCTCCCAAGCGCTCATTATAGTGCTTGGCATGCAGTATATTGTGTAAGCTTCCTGAATTCACGTCTATCAATTCTACCTTTCGCTCCCACACTCTCAGTACAGTGCTCAGCACTCAGTAGAGTATAACCTTCTTGAGGACAAGGACAGAGTCTTCTAACTATTGTCTTCTCCCAAGCCGTCAATCCAGTGCTCTCCCCACAGTAGACGGAATAATAATAATAATTGTGGTATTTGTTAAGCACTTACTATGTGCCAGGCACTGTGAATATGAGCAAGTCAAGTTGGACACAGTCCCTGTCCCATGTGGGGCTCACGGTTTCGATCCCCATTTTCCAGATGAGGGAACTGAGGCCCAGAGAAGTGAAGTGACTTGCCCAAGGTCATGCAGCAGACAAGAGGCAGAGCTGGGATTAGAACTCATGACCTTCTGATTCCTAGGCCCGGGCTCTAGCCACTATTTGAGGGAAGGAATCTTGTCGACTAACTATTGTCCTCCTTTAAGGAATCAGTTCAGTGCTCTGCACACAGTAACTGCTCAACAAATACCTCGGACGGATTGAAGTATCTTACCACCGTTTTAATAATAATGATGGCATTTGTTAAGCGCTTACTATGTGCAAAGCACTGTCCTAAGAGCTGGGGAGGATACAAGGTCATCAGGTTGTCCCATGTGGGGCTCACAGTTTTAATCCCCATTTTACGGATGAGGGAACTGAGGCACAGAGAAAAATAATAATAATAATGATGACATTTACTGAGTGCTTACTATGTGCAAAGCACTCTTCTAAAGCGCTGGGGATGTTACAGGGTGATCAGGTTGTCCCACGGTGGGCTCACCGTCTTAATCCCCATTTTACAGATGAGGTAACTGAGGCCCAGAGAAGTGAAGTGACTTGCCCAGAGTCACACAGCTGACACTTGGTGGAGGCGGGATTTGAACCCATCACCTCTGACTCCAAAGCCTGGGCTCTTTCCACTGAGCCACGCTGCTTCTCTAAGATGATCTATCTATCTATCTATCTATCTATCTATCTATCTATCTATCTATCTATCTATCTATCTATCTATCTATCCATCCATGCATCCATCCATGCATCCATCCATCCATCCATCCATCCATCCATCCATCTATCTATCTATCTATCTATCTATCTATCTATCTATCTCTATCTATCAATCAATCTATCTATCTATCTCTATCTATCTATCAATCTATCTATCATCTATCTATATATCTATATCCACATCAAAACAAGTAAAGCAGGCAATAGAGGAGCAGCATGGCTCAGTGGAAAGAGCCCGGGTTTGGGAGTCAGAGGTCGTGGGTTCTAATCCTGGCTCCACCACTTATCAGCTGTGTGACTTTGGGCAAGTCACTTAACTTCTCCGTGCCTCAGTTCACTCCTCTGTAAAATGGGGATTAAGACTGTGAGCCCCACGTGGGACAACCTGATTACCTTGTATCTCCCCCAGTGCTTAGAACAGTGCTTGGCACATAGTACGCGCTTAACAAATACCAAAATTATTATTATTATTAATATGAGTAGATAGAATTATAGATATGTACATATATACATAAGTACTGCGGGGAAGAGTGAAGGGAGTGAGTTGGGACAATGGGCGGGGAAGAGAGGGAGCTGAGGAAACGGAGGGCTTAGTCTGGGAAGGCCTCCTGGAGGAGGTGAGCCTTCAGTTGGGCTTTGAAGAGCTTTGAACAGTGCCTGGCACATAGGAAGCGCTTAACAGATGCCAACATTATTATTATTATTACTATTAATAATTATAATAATAATGGCATTTATTAAGCACTTACTATGTGCAAAGCACTGTTCTAAGCACTGGGGAGGATACAAGTTGATCAGGTTGTTCCATGAGGGGCTTACAGTTTTAATCCCCATTTTACAGATGAGGTAACTGAGGCACAGAGAAGTTAGGTGACTTGACCAGAGTCACACAGCTGACAAGAGGCAGAGCAGTGATTTGAACCCATGACCTCTGACTCCAAAGCCCGAGCTCTTTTCACTGAGCCACGCTGCTTCTCTTATTATTCTCTTATTCTCATTATTATTGATCCTCCTCTTGGTGGTGAGGTATCTGTGGTCTGGTCAGGAATCGCCTAGTACAGTGCTCTGCACTCAGTAAGCGCTCAGTAAATATGATTGAAGCAGCCTGGCTCAGTGGAAACAGCACGGGCTTTGGAGTCAGAGGTCATGGGTTCAAATTCCGACTGCGCCAATTGTCAGCTGTGTGACTTTAGGCAAGTCACTTAACTTCTCTGTACCTCAGTGACCTCATCTGTGAAATGGGGATTAAGACTGTGAGTCCCACGTTGGACAACCTGATTACCTTGTATCTATCCCAGCGCTTAGAACAGTGCTTGCCACATAGTAAGTACTTAACAAATTCGAAGATTATCATTATTATTATTATTATTAGCAGGGAACATATCTACTAACTTTATTGTATTGAACTCTCTCAAATGCTTAGTACAGTGCTCTATACATAGTAAGCACACAATAAATACCATTGATGATGATGACGATATTTAATGAATACCACCAACGTGATATGTATGTATGTATATATGTTTGTACATATTTATTACTCTATTTATTTATTTATTTTACTTGTACATATCTATTGTATTTATTTTATTTTGTTAGTATGTTTGGTTTTGTTCTCTGTCTCCCCCTTTTAGACTGTGAGCCCACTGTTGGGTAGGGACTGTCTCTATATGTTGCCAATTTGTACTTCCCAAGCGCTTAGTACAGTGCTCTGCACATAGTAAACGCCCAATAAATATGATTGATGATGATGATGATGATGATGAATACATGATGGACTTTCAATAAATGCCATTGTTTTTGACAGGTCAGATTCTGTCACCTGATCACCTTGTCACCACCCCAGCGCTTAGAACAGTTCTTTGCACATAGTAAGTGCTTAATAAATGCCATCATTATTATTATTATCATTATTAACAGGGAACATGTCTACTAACTTTACTGTACTGAACTCTCTCGAAGGCTTAGTACAGTGCTCTATACACAGTAAGCACACAATAAATACCATTGATGATGATGACGATATTTAATGAATACCACCAACGTGAATACACGATGGGCATTCAATAAATGCCATTGTTTTTGACAGGTCAGAGTCTGTCACCTGATCACCTTGTAACCACCCCAGTGCTTAGAACAGTTCTTTGCGCATAGTAAGCGCTTAATAAATGCCATCATTATTATTATTATCATTATTAGCAGGGAACATGTCTACTAACTTTACTGTACTGAACTCTGTCAAAGGCTTAGTACAGTGCTCTATACATAGTAAGTACGCAATCAATACCATTGATGATGATGACGATATTTAATGACTACCACCAACGTGAATACACGATGGGCATTCAATAAATGCCATTGTTTTTGACAGGTCAGAGTCTGTCACCTGATCACCTTGTAACCACCCCAGTGCTTAGAACAGTTCTTTGCACATAGTAAGCGCTTAATAAATGCCATCATTACTATTATTATCATTTTTGAAGGAGTGAATGAATGAATCTAGCTCAATTCTTCATCCTTCCCGCCTTCCTGATGATCCCCGGAGCAGACAGATGGCGGAGCAGGGATTAGAATCCCTAACCCATAGTGCTTGGCACATAGTAAGCGCTTAAGAAATACCATTATTATTATTATTATCCATAACATGCAGATGGGAATTAGGCCTCACAATCTTGGAAGAGGTGAAGTGACTTACTCAAGGTAACACGGCAGCCGCTGGCAGAGCTGTATTTCGAACTCAGGTCTTCGGATTTCCAGGCTTTGCGCTCTACTGCATCACTGCTTTCTATCCACCCAAGCACTCATCACAATGCTCGAAAAACACCACTGATTTTCGATGGACTCTGCCACCTAAAAATAGGCAAATTATTTTAGCTTTGCCCAGACCACCAGGATCTGGTGAAGGATTGTAATGAGCTCCTCAGACGAGACTATATTCTGTTCCCCATTTATTGTATTAGCTATTAAGTTTAGAGAACAAAGTTCTTTCCCAAGTAAAATGCCACTTTGATTAAATACACATACAATGAGCGGTTTGAAAATTAATTAGCTATTTCCCAGTAGCAAATTCATTAGCTGTAACATTTCAGACAAGAGGTTAATATTGAGTAAAACGAGAATTACATGGGTCATGATAAAAGTGAAGCGATGGAAAATATTTTATACTTTCTCCAATTTGCATAAGATTGAACATAGACGGGAGATTGTTTCAAGAAGATTAAACAGGGACTAAAAGCCAGGCTGTGATGTGCAATTAAGAAGAGAAGATTTAGATAAGTTTCATTCTAAGAAAGAGTCTGGGTTTAAGATGAAATAACAATAATTTTTGTATCTGTTAAGCGCTTACTCTGTGCCAAGCACTGCAGTAGATACAAGAGGAGAAGCAGTGTGGCTTAGGGGAAAGAGCATGGGCTTGGGAGTTAGAGGTTGTGGGTTCTAATCCCGCTCCGCGACTTGTCAGCTGTGTGACCTTGGTCAAGTCACTTCGCTTCTCTGTGTTTCAGTTACCTCATCTGTAAAATGGGGGTTAAGACTGTGAGCCCCACGTGGGACAACCTGATGACCTTGTGTCTACCCCAGTGCTTTGAACAGTGCTTGGCACATAGTAAGCGCTTAAACAAATACCAACGTTATTATTGCTTATTATTATCATACTGTGAGCCCCACGTGGGACAACCTGATTACCTTGTGCCTACCCAGTGCTTTGAACAGTGCTTGGCACATAGTAAGCGCTTAACAAATACCAACGTTATTATTGATTATTATTATCATAATCAGGTTGGACACAATCTCTGTCCCAAATGGGGCTCGCAGAGTAAGAAGGCGGGAGACGAGCCACTTCATAGATGAGGAAACTGAGGCTCAGAGAAGTGAAGTGACTTGTCCAAAGTCACCCAGCGGGGAAGTGGCAGAGGCAGAATTAGATCCCAGCTCCTCTGATTCTCAGTAGACTGCTCTGCCCCAGCAGGAGCTCATTATGGTTTTTCACCCTTAATTCTACTCCGAGGAGCAGGCTGTGGAGGGATAGAAGTCACCCTCACCACAACCCAACGAGAGTCCCCTCTAGATTGTAAGATCTTTGTGGGCAGGGAATTTGTCTCATATTTTCCTATTGTAATAATAATGATGGCCTTTATTAAGCACTTACTATATGCAAAGCACTAAGCGCTTGGGGGATACAAGGTGATCAGGTTGTCCCACCTGGGGCTCACAGTCTTCATCTCCATTTTCCAGATGAGGAAACTGAGGCACGGAGAAGTGAAGTGGCTTCCCCAAGGTCACACAGCAGACAAGTGGCGGAGCCAGGATTCGAACCCTTGACCTTTGACTCCCAAGCCCGGGCTCTTTCCACTGAGCCACGCTGCTTCTCTTGCCCTCTCCCAAGCAATTAGAACAGTGCTCTATTATACTCCCCCAAGCACTTAGTAGAGTGCTCTGCACACCCTTGTCCTGTCTTATGCCGTTGAGACGTTTCCGACTTGTACTTCCCAAGCGCTTCCCAAGTTGTTGCCAACTTGCACTTCCCAAGCTCTTAGTACAGTGCTCTGCACACAGTAAGCGCTCAATAAATACGGTTGAATGAATGAATGACCTTAGCGACACCATGGGCACAAGTCTCCCGGAACGCCCTGCTCTCCATCTGCAATCACTCTGGTAGTGGATCCACAGAGTTTTCTTGGGAAAAATCTGGAAGTGGTTGACCATTGCTGCCTTCCGGGCAGTCAACTTGAGTTTCCGCAATCGACTCTCTCCCGGGCCGCTGTTGCTTGGCACGGGGGAGTTTTGCCTTTTAGCCGATGGCCTGCCACTCGCTAGCCATGGCTCAAGCTAGGCTGGGCAGTGAGCCAAACTGAGACCCTTTTCCCACACTGAGCCCCCTTTTTCCTCTCCTCCTCCCCATCCCCCCCACCCTATCTCCTTCCCCTCCCCACAGCACCTGTATATATATTTGTACAGATTTATTACTCTATTACTTGTACACATTTACTATTTTGCTAATGATGTGCCTCTAGCTTTAATTAATTCATTCATTCATTCAATCGTATTTATTGAGCACTTACTGTGTGCAGAGCACTGGACTAAGCACTAGGGAAGTACAAGTTGTGAGCCCGGGAGACGGACGACATCCTCCGCCCCATCCCTTTACCTCCTTCCCCTCCCAACGGCACCGGTATATATGTATAGATGTTTGTAAGTATTTATCACTCTATTCATTTATTTTATTTGTACATATTTATTCTATTTATTTTATTGTGTTAATATGTTTTGTTTTGTTGTCCGTCTCCCCCTTCTAGACTGTGAGTCCACTGTTGGGTAGGGACCGTCTCTATATGTTGCCCACTTGTACTTCCCAAGCGCTTAGTACAGTGCTCTGCACACAGTAAGCGCTCAATAAATACGATTGAATGAATGAATGAACATATAGAGACGATCCCTACCCAACAATGGGCTCACAGTCTATTTGTTCTGACGATTCTGACACCTGTCTCCATGTTTTGTTGTCTGTCTCCCTCTTCTAGACTGTGAGCCCGTTGTTGGGTAGGGACCGTCTCTATATGTTACCGACTTGTACTTCCCAAGCACTTAGTCCAGTGCTCTGCACACAGTCAGCACTCAATAAATACAATTGAATGAGTGAATGAATGAATAATTACGGAATGGACAGGCCTCTGCTTCACTCTCCCTCCCGTAGCTGGGACAGGTAGAGGACTGGAAACTCTCCAGGTGTCAACCTGAGAAGGGCCTGCACACCATTAGCTCCCAGTAAATGTAACTGAGTGACTAATTGAAGGCCTTCAGGGGCTACCAGGAATAGGCCAATTTTTTTTTTAACATGACTTTGTTAAGCGCTGACTACATGCCATTCCCAGACTGAGCCTCTTCCTTCCTCTCCCCCTCGTCCCCCTCTCCATCCCCCCATCTTACCTCCTTCTCTTCCCCGCAGCACCTGTATATATGTATATATGTTTGTACATATTTATTACTCTATTTATTTATTTATTTTAATTGTACATATCTATTCTATTTATTTTATTTTGTTGGTAAGTTTGGTTTTGTTCTTTGTCTCCCCCTTTTAGACTGTGAGCCCACTGTTGGGTAGGGACTGTCTCTATATGTTGCCAACTTGGACTTCCCAAGCGCTTAGTACAGTGCTCTGCACACAGTAAGCGCTCAATAAATACGATTGATTGATTGATGCCATGCACTGCACTAAGCTGTAGGGTAGGCCCTTTTTCCTCTCCTCCTCCCCATCATCCCCACCATACCTCCTTCCCCTCCCCACAGCAACTGTATAGATGTTTGCACAGATTTATTATTCTATTTATTTTACTCGTACCTATTTACTATTCTATTTATTTTGTTAATGATTTGCAACTAGCTTTAATTCTATTTGTTCTGACGACTTGACAACTGTCTTCATGTTTTATTTTGTTGTCTGTCTCCGCCTTCTAGACTGTGAGCCCGCTGTTGGGTAGGGACCGTCTCTATATGTTGCCAACTTGTACTTCCCAAGCGTTTAGTACAGTGCTCTGCACACAGTAAGCACTCAATAAATACGATTGAATGAATGCATGAATACTGCAAGCACTCAATAAATACGATTGATTGATTGATTGATTGATTAAATACGATTGAATGAATGAATGAATGAATACTGCTTCTCTGGGACTTTGTTTCCTCATCTGTAAAACGGGGATTCAATCCCCGTCTCCCTCCCCCTTGCTCTGGGAGCCCCGTGTGGGACAGGGACTGTGTTCGACCTCATTATCTTGTGTCCATCGCAAGATCTTAATAAATACCATGGTCATTCCCCATAGGTAGGAGTTTACATCACTGCATGTCTGGTGAATAATAATAACAATAATAATAATAATAACAATAATAATAATAATGGCATTTATTCATTCAATCGTATTTATTAAGTGCTTACTATGTGCAAAGCACTGTTCTAAGCGCTAGGGAGGTTACAAGGTGATCAGGGTGTCCCACGGGGGGCTCACAGTCTTAATCCCCATTTTACAGACACAGTGGGCAAGTCACTTCACTTCTCTGCGCCTCAGTTCCCTCATCTGTAAAATGGCGATTAAGACTGTGAGCCCCACGTGGGACAACCTGATCGCCTTGTAACCTCGCCGGCGCTTTGAACAGTGCTTTGCACATAGTAAGCACTTAATAAATGCCATCATTATTATTATTATTACAGATGAAGGAACTGAGGCCCAGAGAAGTTAAGTGACTTGCCCAAGGTCACACAGCTGAGAATTGGTGGAGCTGGGATTTGAACCCATGACCTCTGACTCCAAAGCCTGTGCTCTTTTCCACTGAGCCACTCTGCTTAGTTTAGAGCTCTGTCACATCAGGGCTACCCAGAATGGAAAAGTCTAAGCCAAAGCGTTGGAAAAAGTCGATTTAACAGGGCCGGGCAGCGGCGGTGTGTGAAAGACTCACAGGCGGATGATTGAGTGAGCTAAATGTTGATCGCTCGAGAGAAGCAGCATGGCATAGTGGATAGGGCACGGGCCTTGGAGTTGGAAGGTCCTGGGTTCTAATCCTGGCTCTAGCGCTTTCCTGCTGTGTGGCCCTTGACAAGTCATTTCAATTCCCCGGGCTTCAGTGACCTCATCAGTAAAATAGGGAGTGAGACTGTGAGCCCCACGTGGGACAGGGACTGTGTCCAACCCCATTTACTTAATCCACCCCAGCGCTTAGTACAGTGCCTGGCACAGAGTAAGCACTTGCTGAGAAGCGATCGTCTCTGTTGCCGAATTGTACTTTCCAAGCGCTTAGTACAGTGCTCTGCACACAGCAAGTGCTCAATAAATACGATTGAATGAAAGAATGAACAAATACCATAATTATTAGTAGTAGAGAAGCAGCATGGCTCAGTGGAAAGAGCACGGGCTTTAGAATCAGAGGTCATGGGTTCAAATCCCGGCTCTGCCACTTGTCAGCTGTGTGACTTTGGGCAAGTCACTTCGCTTCTCTGGGCCTCAGTTCCCTCATCTGTAATATTTATTCTATTTATTTTATTTTGTTAATATGTTTTGTTTTGTTCTCTGTCTCACCCTTCTAGACTGTGAGCCCGCTGTTGGGTGGGGACCATCTCTATATGTTGCCAACTTGTACTTCACAAGTGCTTAGTACAGTGCTCTTCACACAGTAAGCGCTCAATAAATACGATTGAATGAATGAATAATATGGGAATTAAGACTGTGAGCCCCCCGTGGGACAACCTGATCACTTTGTATCTCTTCCAGCACTTAGAACAGTGCTTTGCACAGAGTAAGTGCTTAATAAATGCCATTATTGTTATTATTATTATTACTATTATTATTATTGATCAAAGACAATGGCAGAGACCCAAGTTTTCACTGTATGGAAGGAGGCTATGATAAGCCAGTTTCATTTTTTTTATCAAGAAAAGTTTCTGGCTACACAGACTAGAATAACTTCATGACAGAAGATGTGATGTTCTGAAGCGGGGTGTCCATGCAGTCGCTAAGGGTTGGAAACGACTCCACGGCATTTGAAGAAGAGTGAAGAATGTCCTGTGTATGTTCCTGCACATACAAGCACATGCATATCTGCATGTGTGCCTATGTAGATGAGGTAACAGAGGCCCAGAGACGTAAAGTGACTTGCCCAAAGTCACACAGCTGACACGGTGGAGGCAGGATTTGAATCCATGCCCTCTGACTCCAATGCCCGGGCTCTTTCCACTGAGCCACGCTGCTTCTCTAAGATGATCCATCTATCTATCTATCTATCTATCTATCTATCTATCTATCTATCTCTATATCTATCTATATCCACATCAAAACAAGTAAAGCAGGCAAAAGAGGAGCAGCGTGGCTCAGTGGAAAGAGCACGGGCTTTAGAGCCAGAGGTCGTGGGTTCAAATCCCGGCTCCACCACTTGTCAACTGTGTGACTTTGGGCTAGCCACTTAGCTCCTCTGTGCCTCAGTTACCTCATCTGTAAAATGGGGATTAAAACTGCGAGCCCCCCATGGGACAACCTGATCACGCTTGTAACCTCCCCAGCGTTTAGAACAGTGCTTTGCACATAGTAAGCGCTTAATAAATGCCATCATTATTATTATTAATAGAGGGGCAGTGTGGATTAGTGGCTAGAGGCTGGGCCTGGGATTCAGAAGGCCCTGGGTTCTAGTCCCGGCTCCACCACGTTTCTGATGTGTGACCTTGGGCAAGTCACTTCTCTTCTCTGGGCCTCAGCTACCTCCTCTGTGAAATGGGGATTAAGACTGCGAGCCCCACGCTGAACATGGACTGTGTCCAAACTGATTAACTCGTACTCACCCCAGAGCTTAGAATAATGCTTGGCACATAATACGCGTATAGCAAGTACCAGCATTTTTATTATCGTTATTATTATGTGTGTGCTTATGTATGTCCTTGTATTTGTGTGTGCAAGAGAAATGTACATAATGTACATAAATGTACATTCCTCTATGTGCCTATATACATTCCTGAATATAACCGCATTATCACAGGTAACTGTGCAATTTCGGGCATAAGCCTTTACATGGTTTACGTGCCTGTCAACATGAACATGTATTCCTGTTGGTTTCAGAATACATGAGTGTTCATTCATTCATTCAATCGTATTTATTGAGCGCTTACTGTGTGCAGAGCACTGTACTAAGCGCTTGGGAAGTCCAAGTTGGCAACATATAGAGACGGTCCCTACCCAACAGCGGGCTCACAGTCTAGAAGGGGGAGATAGACAACAGAACAAAACATATTAACAAAATAAAATGAATAAAATAAATATGCACAAATAAAATAAATAAATAGAGTAATAAATCCGTACAAACATATATACATATAAACAGGTGCTGTGGGGAGGGGTAGGAGGTAAGGCGGGTGGGATGGGGAGTGTTGGTGGCAGTGTTCAGACCTCTCTGTAGCAGGGGTGGGGGTGGGATCCAATCAATCAATCAATCATATTTATTGACCGCTTACTGTGTGCAGAGCACTGTACTATGTGCTTGGGAAGTCCAAGTTGGCAAAATACAGAGACAGTCCCTACCCAATAGCGGGCTCACAGTCTAGAAGGGGGAGACAGACAACAGAACAAAACATATTAACAAAATAAAATGAATAAAATAAATATATACAAATAAAATAAATAAATAAATAAATAAATAGAGTGATAAATCCGTACAAACATATATACATATAAACAGGTGCTGTGGGGAGGGGAAGGAGGTAAGGCGGGGGTGATAAGGAGTGTTGGTGGCAGTGTGCATCCCTCTCTGTAGCAGGGGTGGGGGTGGGATCCAATCAATCAATCAATCAATCGTATTTATTGAGCGCTTACTGTGTGCAGAGCACTGTACTAAGCGCCTGGGAAGTACAAGCTGGCAACATATAGAGACGGTCCCGACCCAACAGTGGGCTAACAGTCTGAGTTCTATTTTCTCAGTGTTATAACACGGATATCCTCAGCTGAGAAAAGGTATTTTTTCCCACGATATGGCGCTGGCATGTGCCGGTGCAAAACTCCAGCCGGTTTGCAGTGACCGACTGGTGTGATCTTATGCCTTTCCTCCCCAACTGTTTCGAAAAAATACACGTAGGATAGTGGAGCCCATGGGGCTCCCTGGCGGGATCTGGCATTCAGAAGGTCATGGGTTCCCCTCCTTCCTCGTCCCCCTCTCCATCCCCCCCATCTTACCTCCTTCCCTTCCCCACAGCACCTGTATAGATGGATATATGTTTGTACATATTTATTACTCTATTTATTTTACTTGTACATATCTATTCTATTTATTTCATTTTGTTAATATGTTTGGTTTTGTTCTCTGTCTCCCCCTTCTAGACTGTAAGCCCACTGTTGGGTAGGGACTGTCTCTAGATGTTACCAACTTGTACTTTCCAAGCACTTAGTACAGTGCTCTGCGCACAGTTAGCGCTCAATAAATACGATTGATTGATTGATTGATATATGTACATATATATATATATGTGTTTGTACGTATTTATTACCCTATTTTACTTGTACATATTCTATTTATTTTATTTTGTGAATACGTTTTGTTTTGTTCTCTGTCTCCCCCTTCCAGACTGTGAGCCCACTGTTGCGTAGGGACCGTCTCTATATGTTGCCGACCTGGACTTCCCAAGCGCTTAGTACAGTGCTCTGCACATAGTAAGCGCTCAATAAATACGATTGATGATGATGATATGTTGCCAACTTGGACTTCCCAAGCGCTTAGCACAGTGCTCTGCACACAGTAAGCGCTCAATAAATACGATTGATTGAATGAATGAATAGAAGGGGGATCTACACCCGTGTCCATGCTGGTGTGCGAAGTTCACAGCCCACGGTCCTCCTAGTACAACTCAGCCCGGCTACTTCGCTCCTCTGATGCTACTTCGCTCCTCCGATGCCTCCCTTCTAAATGTCTCTCCATCTCCCCAATCTTGCTGCCGACTTCTCTCCCACGTCCCGCCTCTGGCCCGGAATGCCCTCCTTCCTCAAATCCCGCAGACAATGACTCTCCCCCGCTTCAAAGCCCTACCGAAGGCCCATCTCCTCCCAGAGGCCTTCCCTGATTAAGCCCTCCTGTTCTCTTCTCCCACTCCCTTCTGCGTCCGCCTGACTTGCTCCATTTCCCTTTCCCCCACCCAGCCCCACAAGACTTACATTCCTGTCTGTCATTTGTTGATTTGTATATATGTATATATACATATACATATGTATATATGTATATATGTTTGTACATATTGATTACCCTATTTATTTATTTATTTTACTTGTACATATCTATCCTATTTATTTTATTTTGTTAGTATGTTTGGTTTTGTTCTCTGTCTCCCCCTTTTAGACTGTGAGCCCACTGCTGGGTAGGGACTGTCTCTATATGTTGCCAATTTGTACTTCCCAAGTGCTTAGTACAGTGCTCTGCACATAGTAAGCGCTCAATAAATACGATTGATGATGATGATGATGATGATGATGATGATTTCGATGATTGTCTGTCTCTCCCTCTAGACTGTAAGCTCGTTGTGGGCAGGGAATGGGTCTGTTTCTTGAAGCAGCGTGGCTCAGTGGAAAGAGCGTGGGCTTGGGAGTTAGGGGTCAAGGTTCAATTTCCGGCTTCGCCACTTAGCTGTGTGACTTTGGGCAAGTCACTTCACTTCTCTGGGCCTCAGTTCCCTCATCTGTAAAACGGGGATTAAGGCTGTGAGTCCCCTGTGGGACAACCCGATCACCTTGTAACCTCCCCAGTGCTCGTCACATAGTAAGTGCTTAATAAATGCCATTATTATTATTATTATCATTATTATTATATTGGACTCTCCCAAGTGCTTAGTACAGTGCTCTGCACACAGCAAGCGCTCAGTAAATACGATCGACTGACTGACTGCACAATAAACAGAAGCACTGAGCTGGAAGACACAGTAGCTGAGACATTAAGGCATTATTTCTCTCTGCAGATGATTTTCTCTGCTCTTTTAAGCCATACATCACTTCAGTAAGATATAATTGAAAGGAGTTTCATTTGCCGTCTGAATTAAAATTGAAATCACAGTTCCGGATGCATTTTTCCTCCTTGATTCAGAAAACGAACTAAAGGTCTTTTTTCCTTTTGTGTGACGCAAACCATATTGAAAATTCCTTCTGCTTCTGTGTAGCTTGTAGCTGCCTCAGTGCTTAGAACGACAGCGTTTGCCACATAGCGAGCGCTTAACAAATTCCATTATGATTATTAAAGTGATGATGATTATCACAAAGACTGTGAGCCCACTGTTGGGTAGGGACTGTCTCGATATGTTGCCAACTTGTACTTCCCAAGCGCTTAGTACAGTGCTCTGCACACAGTAAGCGCTCGATAAATACGATTGATTGATTGATTGATTGATTAATAATAATGATGATGGTATTTATTAAGTGCTTACAGTGTGCCAGGCACTGTACTAAGCGCTGGGGTGGATACAAGCAAATCGGGTTGGACACAGTCCCTGTCCCGCGTGGCGCTCACAGTCTCAATCCCCATTCTCCAGATGAGGGAACTGAGGCACAGGGAAGTGAAGTGACTTGCCCAAGGTCACAGAGCAGGCAACTGGCAGGCCCAGGTCTCTGGACACCGGCCTGGGCTCTGTCCACTTCCCCATGCTGCTTTGGCATCTACCCCAACGCTTAGTACAGTGCCCGCTACATAGTAAGCACTTAACAAATGCCACGAGAGGCAGCGTGGCACAATGGATAGAGACCGGGCTTTGGAGTCAGAGGTCATGGGTTCAAATCCCGGCTCCGCCAACTGTCCGCTGTGTGACTTTGGGCAAGTCACTTCACTTCTCTGGGCCTCAGTTCCCTCATCTGTAAAATGGGGATGAAGACTGGGAGCCCCCTGTGGGACAACCTGATCACCTTGTAACCCCCCAGCGCTTAGAACCGTGCTTTGCACATAGTAAGCGCTTAATAAATGCTATCATTATAAGTTCATGGGTTCTAATCCCGATTCCCCCGTTTGTATGTGAGTTACCTTGGACAAGTCACTTCACTTCTCCGGGCCTCGGTTTCCTTATCTGTAAGATGGGGATTAAGACTGTGAGCCCCATGGGAGAAGAAGGACCGTGTCCAGCCCGATTTGCTGGGATCCATCGCAGCGCTTAGTACAGTGCCTGGCACAGAGTAACCACTTAACAAAAACTGTAATCATTACACACTAGAACACACCCAAATTCCAGAAGGAATAAATGGAGACGATGGCTCTAATATGAAACTGTGACTTTAGACTGTGAGCCCGTTGTTGGGTAGGGACCGTCTCTATATGTTGCCAACTTGTGCTTCCCAAGCGCTTAGTACAGTGCTCTGCACACAGTAAGCGCTCAGTAAATACGATTGAATGAATGAATGAAAGGCTCAGTGGAAAGAGCACGGGTTTGGGAGTCAGAGGTCACGGGTTCTCATCCCGGCTATGCCACATGTCAGTTGTGTGACTTTGGACAAGTCACTTAACTTCTCTGTGCCTCAGTTACCTCATCTGTAAAATGGGGATTGACTGTGAGCCCCCCCGATCACCTTGTAACCTCCCCAGCACTTAGAACAGTACTTAGCACATAGTAAGCACTTAATAAATATGATTGAATTGAATGAAGGAAATTGATCATCTGGTCTTTCGAATGTAACGCACATCGATATCTTCGAATGGAAGATATATCGAATATCGAATGGAAGCTCCTTTTGGTCGGGAAACCTCTTACAGCTCTGTTTCATACTTTCTAGCACATTTTCCTCCGTGAGTGCTCAATAAATCACTTCGTTTCCTTTCACAGTAGAAATGTGTTCCCCCGGACATCCTATCCGCTCCAGGAAGGCCCTGGATTCTAACACAGCAAGATCCTTAATTGGCCCTTGGCGATCCGATCAGGTTTGGATCTCACTTACCAATCAATCAATCAATTGTATTTATTGAGCGCTTACTGTGTGCAGAGCACTGCACTAAGCGCTTGGGAAGTACAAGTTGGCAACATAGAGAGACAGTCCCTACCCAACAGTGGGCTCACAGTCTAAAAGGGGGAGACAGGGAACAAAACCAAACATACTAACAAAATAAAATAAATAGAATAGATATGTACAGGTAAAATAAATAAACAAATAGAGTAATAAATATGTACAAACATATATACATATATACAGGTGCTGTGGGGAAGGGAAGGAGGTAAGATGGGGGGATGGAGAGGGGGACGAGGGGGAGTCTCTACTTCTTCCCTGGAATTTCATCCATCCTGGCGTTGTCTGTTGAGGTCCGGTTGGATTTTCAGCGTGGCTCAGTGGAAAGAGCCCGGGCTTTGGAGTCAGAGGTCATGGGTTCAAATCCCGCCTCTGTCACTTGTCAGCTGTGTGACTTTGGGCAAGTCACTTAACTTCTCTGTGCCTCAGTTACCTCATCTGTAAAATGGGGATGAAGACTGTGAGCCCCCCGAGGGATAACCTGATCACCTTGCAACCTCCCCAGCACTTAGAACAGTGCTTTGCACATAGTAAGCGCTTAATAAATGCTATCATTATTATTATTATTATTTGCAAAAGGGAGCAGGAAACTCATTTCATTATCAGGCTCTTTTTTTTTTTTAAATACCATTCAAAAAATAGGCTCTTTCTTCATTTCCCCTGGGGATTATAAAGGTGTAATTTGAAATCTCTTGGGTTAAATTTGAAAATGCCCTATCCCCAGCCCGTATAAATATTTGAATAGGTGCCTTGGATGAAATTCTTTTTGTTTTTTAAATTAATCAAACTTCGAAATATTTGTCTGGGAGCCTGACTTCATTTCCTGTCTATTGCACTGTGGAAATAGAGTAATTAAATGTTCTTTATTAAAATTACCCTAGGTTTTCCAAAGATTAAATTGATGTTAGTCTCATTATTGGAGGTATTGCAAACAAATACGTATATCTAACAATATATAGCAAGCAAATAAATACGTATGGAGAGATAACAATATTCACGTTGTTCAAAGATAAGCACCATGGGCTAGTGGTTAGAGTCAGAAAATGTGGTTTCTCTTCCCAGAGGCTCCG
This sequence comes from Tachyglossus aculeatus, assembly GCF_015852505.1. NCBI lineage: Eukaryota > Metazoa > Chordata > Mammalia > Monotremata > Tachyglossidae > Tachyglossus > Tachyglossus aculeatus. The sequence continues at coordinate 1,370,791 of NC_052072.1, forward strand.
TCATTTGCCGCGGTGTGACCCTGGGCAAGTCACTTCTCTCTTTCAGTTCCCTCATCTGTAAAATGGAGATTAAGACGGTGAGCCCCATGTGGGGCAGAGACTGTGCACATCCTGATTATCTTGTACCTACCCCGCTGTTTATTACCGTCCCTGGCACATAACAAATACCACTTAGAAAAGAAAGAAGAAAAATTAATTTATTCCGATAAAAATGCTCATCTGAAGATATCGATGTGCGTTACCTTTGAAAGCCCAGATGATCAATTTCATATTTAAGCCATCATCTCCATTTATTCCTTCTGGAATTTGGGTGTGTTTTAGTCTGCTTTAGGCAAATCACACCAAGGGACACGTTTTCTCCAACATTTATCTCTTGTGGGATCCCACTTCCTGACATCTGGCAAACTGTAGCCGTCACGAAACAGCTGAACGATTCTAGAATGCAACGAGGGAAAAAAAAAAATGGATTCAGCTAGCAACTTCAATCAATACAAATTGAATGAACCTGCTCTTTCCCTGGGCCAGCAAATAGACTAAATCTTAAAATACAGTTTCTTACAATGATTACTGCTGAAAACCTTCAAAAATGCACATTTCTGCTCTCCTTGTCTAGTTATTCCAAATTAGAGCAATAAGCATCAACTCACATGAGACATTAATGAAAACTGTAGAGCGGAATGGTGTTCCCGCTATATAAAGCTCATGAAATAGGCAGTGGAGTTATAATTACTGTTCTTGCCATCTTATTTTGGGGAAAGTACAAAGTCCTTTCTTCATTTCCACCGAGGCACCTAAAATGTCAGCATTGGTAATTACTAGGTTAAGACCGTCAGGATGCTAGTTATAACTGAGATTATAATCTGGTTATTTATCAAGGGTTTACTGGGTTGGGAAGAACTGCATTAAGGGCTGGAGAGGATAATCGGTCATCAGGTTGGACATAGTTACTGTCCCACCAAGGCCTCACACCTAGTCGACCAATAAATGGTACTTGTGGAGCGCTAACTGTGTGCCGGGCACTGTACTGAACACTTTTTAATGGTTTTTGTTAAGCGCTTACTAAAAAGCACTGTTCTAAGTGCTGGAGGGGATACAAGGTGATCCGGTTGACTCGGCATTCACAGTCTTCATCCCCATTTTACAGATGAGGTAACTGAGGATCAGAGAAGTGAAGTGACTTGCCCAAGGTCACACAGCTGACAGGTGGCGGAGCTGGGATTAGAACCCAGGACTTCTGACTCGCAAGCCCGGGGTCTTTCCACTGAGCCACGCTGCTTCTCCGGGCAACAGGGTGAAGAATGGATAAGAGTGGGGAAGGGCATCATCATCATCAATCGTATTTATTGAGCGCTTACTGTGTGCAGAGCACTGTACTAAGGGCAGGAGGCAAGGAGGTCAGCGAGGACGGTGATGGAAAAATCAAAGTGGGAGAGAATTAGCATTCGGACCATTATCTGGTGGTAAATTACTCTCCCCCACTTCAAAGCCTTATCTCCTCCGAGAGGCCTTCCTTGACTGTGCCCTCCTTTCTTCTTCTCCCTCTCCCTTCTGCGTCACCCTGACTTGCTCCCTTTCTTCATCCCCCATCCCAGCCTCACTTATGTCCAGATCCATCATTTATTATAATAATACTACTACTAATAATGGCATTTATTAAGCGCTTACTATGTGCAAAGCACTGTTCTAAGCGCTGGGGAGGTTACAAGGTGATCAGGTTGTACCACGGGGGGATCACACTCTTATTCCCCATTTCACAGATGAGGTAACGGAGGAACAGAGAAGTGAAGTGACTTGCCCAAAGTCACCCAGCTGACAAATGGCAGAGCGGGATTTGAACCCATGACCTCTGACTCCAAAGCCCGGGCTCTTTCCACTGAGCCACGCTGCTTCCCATAGTTGATATTAATGTCCGTCTTTCCCTCTAGTCTGGAAAATCATTGTGGGCTGGGAATTCATTCATTCATTCCTTTATCCAATCAATCAATTATTGAGTGCTTGTTGTCTATGCTTGGAAAGTACAATTCAGAAATAAAGAGAGACAATCCCTGCCCACACCGGGCCTACAGTCCAGAAGTCAGCGCTTAGAACAGTGCTTTGCACATGGTACAGATTAATTACTTTGTTATTGTTCTCACTTTGTTATTACTTTTATTACTCTATTACTTTGTGCAGATTTATTACTCTATTTTACTTGTACATATTTACTATTCTATTTATTTTATTTTGTTATTATGATTTGTTTGTTGTCTGTCTCCCCCTTCTAGACTGTGAGCCCGTTGTTGGGTAGGGACCATCTCTATACGTTGCCAACTTGTACTTCCCAAGCGCTTAGTCCAGTGCTCTGCACACAGTAAGCATTCAATAAATACGATTGAATGAATGAATGAATGAAGTGACTTGCCCAAAGTCACCCAGCTGATAAATGGCAGAGTCAGGATTTGAACCCATGACCTCTGACTCCAAAGCCCGGGCTCTTTCCACTGACTAATGCTGCTTCTCATAGCCACGCTGCTTAAATAATTGATATTAATGTCCGTCTCTCCCTCTAGACTGGAAAATCATTGTGGGCTGGGAATTCATTCATTCATTCCTTTATCCAATCAATCAATTATTGAGTGCTTGCTGTCTGCGCTAGGAAAGTACAATTCTGCAATAAAGAGAGACAATCCCTGCCCACACCGGGCCTACAGTCTAGAAGTCAGCGCTTAGAACAGTGCTTTGCACATGGTACAGATTTATTACTTTGTTATTGTTATTACTTTTATTACTTTATTACTTTGTACAGATTTATTACTCTATTTTACTTCTACATATTTACTATTCTATTTATTTTATTGTGTTAATACGTTTTGTTTCATTGTCTGTCTCCCCCTTCTAGACTGTGAGCCTGTTGTTGGGTAGGGACCGTCTCTATACGTTGCCAACTTGTACTTCCCAAGCGCTTAGTACAGTGCTCTGCACACAGTAAGTGCTCAATAAATACGATTGAATGAATGAATGAATGAATGAATGGTAAGCGCTTAATAAATGCCATTATTATTTAGAAGGGGGGGAGACAGACATCAAAACAAGTAAACCGGCATCAATATAAATAAATGGAATTATAGATAGATACATATCAAAACAAGTAAAGCAGCATCAATATAAATAAATAGAATAATGATGATGATGATGATGATGGCATTTGTTAAGCGCTTACTATGTGCAGAGCACTGTTCTAAGCGCTGGGGGGAATACAAGGTGATCAAGTTGTCCCACGTGGGGCTCACAGTCTTAATCCCCATTGTACAGATGAGGTAACTGAGGCTCAGAGAAGTTAAGTGACTTGCCCAAGGTCACACAGCAGACATGTGGCGGGGCTGAAATTCAAACCCATGACCTCTGAGTCCAAAGCCCATGTTCTTTCCACTGAGCCACACTGCCCCCATATACATGTATACATTCATTCATTCATTCAATCGTATTTATTGAGCACTTACTGTATGCAGAGCACTGTACTAAGCGCTTGGGAAGTACAAGTTGGCAGCATCTAGAGACAGTCCCTACCCCACAGTGGGCTCACAGTCTAGGAGGGGGAGACAGAGAACAAAACAGAACATATTCACAAAATAAAATAAATAGAATATATATGTACAAGCAAAATAAATTAATAGAGTAATAAATCCGTACAAACATATATGGAGGTGCTGTGGGGAAGGGAAGGAGGTAAGGCGGGGGGGATGGGGAGGGGGAAGAGGGGGAGAGGAAGGAGGGGCCTCAGTCTGGGAAGGCCTCCTATACATGTGTACATGTATACATGTATATGTATAAAAATATATATATAAAAATATATATATATACTTATTTTACTTGTACATATCTATTCTATTTATTTTATTTTGTTAGTATGTTTGGTTTTGTTCTCTGTCTCCCACTTCTAGACTGTGAGCCCACTGTTGGGTAGGGACCGTCTCTATATGTTGCCAAATTGGACTTCCCAAGCGCTTAGTACAGTGCTCTGCACACAGTAAGCGCTCAATAAATATGATTGATAGATTGATTAATATCTATATATCTATATATCCATATATAGATATATATATCTATATATATAGATATATAGATATATAGATATATATATAAGTGCTGTGGGGTAGGTAGAAGCAGGGAAGGGCCAAGGGAGCCAGTCAAGATGACGGGGAACAGAAGGGGAGCTGAGGAAAAGAGATGCTAAATCTGGGAAGACATCTTAGAGGAGGTGAGTCTTAGGGCTTTGAAGAGGGGAAGAGTGATGGTTAGGGGAATGTCAGGGCATGCATCTCTTATACTGTTCTACTGTACTCTCCCGAGAGCATAGTACAGTGCTCTGTACACAGTAAGCACTAGATAACCACGATTGTACTTCCCAAGCGCTTAGTACAGTGCTCTGCATACAGTAAGTGCTCAATAAATACGATTGAATGAGTGAATGAATGGATGAATGAATGACTGCTTGGATGGCGGCTGCTTGGATGAAAAGGAAGGAAGAGATCCCGGAGATGCCGGGAATAGAGAACCAACAGGAATCGGTGTCTGACTGAATAGGAAGGCCACGGGAGAGAGAGCAAAAGACAATTGCACCCACCCCGAAATATCCCGCCGATGTTCCAAGCGCCTACTGGAAATGATTGACATGAATAATTTCGCGTCTCGTTTTCCAACAGACCACGTTCAATCAATAATCTCTCAAATGCACGTGATTCATGGAAAATCACAGGAGCACTTTGCTCATCTTACCGCCAAACGATTTCCTAAATGTGATCCGTCAGAGGGTATTCGTCGATGGATGTTGGAGGAGAAAAAAAACAACAAAAAAACCAATCACCAAAAGAGAAAATTCATTCGTTCATTCATTCAATTGTATTTATTGAGCATTTACTGTGTGTAGAGCACTGTACTAAGCGCTTGGGAAGTACAAGTTGGCAACATATAGAGACGGTCGCTACCCAACAGTGGGCTCACAGTCTAGAAGGTATCTTCTGTTTTTTGGTCTGAGAGTGTCTCTCAGGGATACGCCCTTGTGCATAATGATACTAATAGTAATCCATCAGTCCATTAATCGTGGTAATAATAATAATAATTATAATAATTGTGGTATTTGTTAAGCACTTACAATGAATCATGCACTGTACTAAGCTCTGGGGTAGATGCAAGATAATTGGGTTGGAGACAGTCCCTGTCCCACATTGGACTCACAATCTTAATCCTCATTTGACAGATGAGGAAACTAAGGCACAGAGAAGTGAAGTGACTTGCCCAAGGTCACAGCATGGGAACGGCAGAGAAGCAGTATGGCCTAGTTGCAAGGGCAGGGGCTTGCGAGTCAGAGGTCGTGGGTTCAAATCCCAGCTCCGCCACTTGTCTGCTGTGTGACCTTGGGCAAGTCACTTAACTCCTCTGTGTCACAGTTATCTCATTTGTAAAATGGGGATTAAGACTGTGAGCCCCCCGTAGGACAACCTGATCACCTTGTGTCTACCCCAGCGCTTAGAACAGTGCTTTACACATAGTAAGCGCTTAATAAATGCCATCATTATTATTATTATTATTACCCCAGTGCTTAGAACAGTACTTTGCACATAGTAAGCTCTTAATAAATGCCATCATTATTATTATTATTATTACCCCAGTGCTTAGAACAGTTCTGTGCACATAGTAAATGCGTAATAAATGCCATCATCATTATTATTATTACCCCAGTGCTTAGAACAGTGCTTTGCACATAGTAAACACTTAATAAATGTCATCATCATTATTATTATTATTATTACCCCAGTGCTTAGAACAGTTCTGGGCACATAGTAAGCACTTAATAAATGCCATGATTATTATTATTATTATTATTATTATTATTATTATTATTATTATTACCCCAGTGCTTAGAACAGTTCTGGGCACATAGTAAGCACTTAATAAATGCCATTATTATTATTATGATTATTATTATTATTATTATTATTATTATTATTACCCCAGTGCTTAGAACAGTTCTGGGCACATAGTAAATGCTTAACAAATACCACTATTATTATTATTATTATTATTATTATTATTATTATTATTATTTTATTATTATTATTAACACAATAGACAGGTGGCAGAGTCAGGGTAAGAACCCAGATCCTCTGATTCCCAGGCGGGGCGTCTTTCCAGTAGGCTTTGCTACTTGAGAACTGTACTGAGTGTTTGTTAGAGCACAACAAGACACAATTGATAGACTGTGAGCCCACTGTTGGGCAGGGACTATCTCTATATGTTGCCATCTTGTACTTCCCAAGCGCTTAGTACAGTGCTCTGCACAAAGTAAGCGCTCAATAAATACGATTGATTGATTGATTGATTGATTGATAGACACAATCCAGGGGAGATTTTGTTTCTTATGTGCTTCCTCTATGACAAGCACTGAGCAGGCAAGGAGAGTCAGAGAGTATTCAGTCCCATCAAGCCAGATGAGCCCGCTGATGGGTAAGGATCGTCTCTATATGTTGCCAACTTGTACTTCCCAAGCGCTTAGTACAGTGCTCTGCACATAGTAAGTGCTCAGTAAATACGATTGAATGAATGAGGCACAGAAAAGACTTACCCAAGGTCTTACGGCAGCAGAGCTGGGCCTAGAACCCAGGTCCTCTGACTCCCGGCTCTGCTCTTTCCACTAGACCACACTGCCTCTCTGGATGTGTGATAGCAAGTCCACTATCATCCAGGAAAGCAGCGTGGCTCAGTGGAAAGACCCCGGGCTTTGGAGTCAGAGGTCATGGGTTCAAATCCCGGCTCCGCCAACTGTCAGCTGTGTGACTTTGGGCAAGTCACTTCACTTCTCTGGGCCTCAGTTCCCTCATCTGTAAAATGGGGATGAAGACTGTGAGCCCCCCGTGGGACAACCTGATCACCTTGTATCCTCCCCAGCGCTTAGAACAGTGCTTTGCACATAGTAAGCGCTTAATAAATGCCATTATTATTATTATTATTAGTTTTCTGAAAGACAACTCTATATTGGAAGACTCTGGCGGAGAAGAAGCAGAGGGGTGCAGTGGGTAGACCCTGGGTTTGTGAGTCAGAAAGTCCTGGGTTCTAATCCCAGCTCTGCTGCTTCATTCATTCATCCATTCAGTCGTATTTATTGAGCGCTTACTGTGTGCAGAGCACTGGACTAAGCGCTTGGGAAGTACAAGTTGGCAACATCAAGAGACGGTCCCTACCCAACAGCGGGCTCACAGTCTAGAAGGGGGAGACAGAGGACAAAACAAAACATATTAACAAAATAAAATAAGTAGGATAAATATGTACAAGTAAAATAAATAAATAAATAGAGTAATAATAAATAAGTAGAGTAATAGAGCTGCTTGTCAGTTGTGTGACCTTGGGTGAGTCATTTCACTCTTTGGGCCTCAGTTCCCTCATCTGGAAAATGGGGATTAAGAGTGTGAGTCCCAAATAGGCCAGGGCCTGTGTCCAACTCTGTCCAACGTGATCTACCCCTGCACTTAGCACAGTGCCTGCCTCATAGTAAGAGCTTAATGAGTACCACATTTATTATTATTGATTATTGGGATTGAACTGTAGGGCAAGTTAATTTTCCCAGGAAGGTTAATATAATAATGTTGATTATGGTATTTTTTATGTGCTTACTATGTGCCAGGCACTGTGTTCTTTCCTGATAATGCATTTTTGTCTCAGGCTGAGAGGGATATTTAAATGAGGACAGGGAATGAGTCCACCAAAACTGTTATATCAGAGAAGCAGCATGGCTCAGTGGAAAGAGCCCGGGCTTTGGAGTCAGAGGTCATGGGTTCAAATCCTGACTGCCACTTGTCAGCTGTGGGACTTTGGACAAGTCACTTCACTTCTCTGTGCTTCAGTTCCCTCATCTGTAAAATGGGGATGAAGACTGTGAGCCCCCCGTGGGACAACCTGATCACCTTGTAACCTCCCCAGCGCTTAGAACAGTGCTTTGCACAGAGTACGCACTTAATAAATACCATCATCATCATCATATCATCCTCTCCCACCAGCCGCTTCGTACGGGTGTGCTACCCATGATAAGCGCTCAGTAAATACCATGGATCGATGGATTGATTGGTGGCTTGCCGACTGTCAGTTCCTAAAGAGTGGGAATTTTGCTTTTTACATCTACTGTAATCTCACAAGAACTTTTTGTTTTATGGTATTTGTTAAGTCCTTACTACATAATAATGATAATGATAATGACATTTATTAAGCGCTTACTATGTGCAACACACTGTTCTAAGCACTGGGGAGGTTACAAGGTGATCAGGTTGTCCCACATGGGGCTCACATTCTTCATCCCCATTTTACAGATGAGGGAACTGAGGCTCAGAGAAGTGAAGTGACTTGCCCAAAGTCATACACCTGACAAGTGGCGGAGCCTGGATTTGAAACCATGACCTCCGACTCTAAAGCCAGTGCTCTTTCCACTGAGCCACGCTGCTTCTCTAAGTGCTTACTACATGATAATAATAATGATAATGGCATTTATTAAGCGATTACTATGTGCACCGCACTGTTCCAAGCACTGGGGAGGTTACAAGGTGATCAGGTTATCCCACATGGGGCTCCCATTCTTCATCCCCATTTTACAGATGAGGCAACTGAGGCTCAGAGAAGTGAAGTGACTTGCCCAAAGTCATACAGCTGACAAGTGGCGGAGCTGGGATTTGAACCCATGACCTCTGACTCCAAAGCCCGGGATCTTTCCACTACATGCCAGGCACTGTTGTAAGTGCTGGAGTAGATACAACGTAATCGGGTTGGACATAGTCCGTCACACGTGGGGCTCCCAGTCTAAATCCCAACTTTACCAAATCCCCAGAGACATGAAGTGACTTGCCTAAGGTCACACAGCCAGCAAGTGGCAGAGTCAGAATTCAAATCCAGGTCCTTCTGACTCTTAGGCCTGTGCTCTATCAACTAGGCAATGCCGCTCCTCAGTTAACACAATTGTTAATTGTTAATGCAATTACACAGTAGGAAATCAACAAAACAGGTGTTTGATAAATATGACAATTATATAATTACTAATCCTGTATAATATTATTCCTCCATTGCATATAATTCCTCTAGAATACTATTTTATTATTATCATCATTCCTCTAGGCTGTAAACATGTTGCGGGCAGGTTACATGTCTACCAACTCGGTTGTGCTGTAATAATAATAATAATAACAATAATGGCATTTATTAAGTGCTTACTATGTGCAAAGCACTGTTCTAAGCGCTGGGGAGGTTACAAGGTTATCAGATTGTCCCAAGTGGGTCTTACAGTCTTAATCACCATTTTACAGATGAGGTAACTGAGGCCCAGAGAATAATAATAATAATAATAATTATTATTATTATTATTATTATTATCATTACTGTTATCATTATTATTATCATTATTTTTATTATTATTGCAACCCAATAGTATATCAGACACATTCCCTGCCCACCACAGCAGTACAGTCTAGAGGACCCTAGAAATGCCTTGAAAAAAAAGGGGTATTTGTTAAGTGCTTACTATGTGTCAGGCATTGTACTAAGCACTGAAAGTGATCTCCCGAAATTTCATTCATTCATTCCTTCATTCATTCAATCGTGTTTATTGAGCGCTTACTGTGTGCAGAGCACTGGACTAAGCGCTTGGGAAGTACAAGTTGGAAACATATAGAGACGGTACCTACCCAACAGTGGGCTCACAGTCTAGAAGGGGGAGACAGAGAACAAAACAAAACATATTAACAAAATAAAATAGAGTAATAAATCTGTACAAGCGTATATACATATATACAGGTGCTGTAGGGAGGGGAAGGAGGTAAGATGGGGGGATGGAGAGGGGGACGAGGGGGAGAGGAAGGAAGGGGCTCAGTCTGGGAAGGCCTCCTGGAGGAGGTGAGCTCTCAGTAGGGCCTTGAAGGGAGGAAGAGAGAGAGCTTGGCGGATGGGCAGAGGGACTGGGGGCATTCCAGGCCCGGGGGAGGACGTGGGCCGGGGGTCAGTGGCGGGACAAGCAAGAATGAGGCCCGGTGAGGAGGTGAGCAGCCGCAGAGGAGCGGAGGGTGCGGGCTGGGCTGGAGAAGGACAGAAGGGAGGGGAGGGAGGAGGGGGCCAGGGGATGGACAGCCTGGAAGCCGAGAGTGAGGAGTTTTTGCTTGATTCGTTGGTTGACAGACAGCCACTGGAGATTTTTGAAGAGGGGAGTAACATGCCCAGAGCATTTCTGCACAAAGACAATCCGGGCAGCGGCGTGAAGTATGGATTGAAGTGGGGAGAGACAGGAGGATGGGGGATCAGAGAGGAGGCTGATGCAGTAATCCAGTTGGGATAGGATGAGTGATTGAACGAGCAGGGTAGCGGTTTGGATGGAGAGGAAAGGGCGGATCTTGGAAATATTGGGAATCTCCCGCCTTCTCTTAAAAATCCGCACCCTCCTCCTATGCAGTCATACATTCAGTCATATTTATTGAGCGCAGTATGGACTGGAGTCGGAAAAGACAGGAGGTTGGGAGGTTAGAAAAGAGACTGATGCAGTCATCCAATAGGGGTAGTATGAGTGATTGTTCTAATGTGGCAGTGGTTTGAAATGAGAGGAAAGGGAGAATCTTGGCGATGTTGCGGAGGTGAGACTGGCAGGTTTTGGTGACGGCTTGGATGTGAGGGGTGAGCGAGAGAGCGGAGTCAAGGATGACACCAAGTTGCGGGCTTGTGAGACAGGAAGGATGGAAGTGCTCTGCTTCACTCTCCCTCCCGTAGTTGAGACTGGTAGAGGACTGGAATCTCTCCGGTGCGACACTGAGAGGGGGCTTAACAAATACCACAATTATTATTATTATTATTATTACAACCCAACAATATATCAGACACATTCCCTGCCCACCACAAGCGTACAGTCTAGAGGACCCTAGTAATGCTTTGAATAAAAAGGGGCATTTGTTAAGTGCTTACTATGTGTCAGGCATTGTCATAAGCGCTGAAAGTGATCTCCCGAAATTTCCCTTTGCTGTAGATGGCTCAACCATCCTTCCCGTCTCACAAGCCCGCAACCTTGGTGTCATCCTTGACTCCGCTCTCTCGTTCACCCCACACATCCAAAACATGCCGGTCTCACCTTCACAACATCGCCAAGATCCTCCCGTTCCTCTCATTCCAAACCGCTGCCACATTAGAACAATCACTCATACTATCCCTACTGGATGACTGGTTCAGCCTCTTTTCTGGCCTCCCAACCTCCTGCCTCTCCCCACTCCAGTCCATACTTCACTCCGCTCTCCGGATCATCTTTCTACAGAAACCTTCAGGGCATGTCACCCCCCTCCTCAAAAATCTCCGGTGGTCGCCTATCCACCTCCGTGTCAAACAAAAACTCCTCACCTTTGGCTTTAAAGCTCTCCACCACCTCTCTTCTCTCCTTCTTCACAACAGTCCGCACGCTCTGCTCCTCTTGAGCCACTAACCTTCTCACTGGGCCTCCATTCATTCATTCATTCAATCGTATTTATTGAGCACTTACTGTGTGCAGAGCACTGGACTAAGTGCTTGGGAAGTCCAAGTTGGCAACATATAGAGATGGTCCCTACCCAACAGTGGGCTCACAGTCTAGAAGGGGGAGACAGAGAACAAAACAAAACGTGTTAACAAAACAAAATAATTAGAATAAATATGTACAAATAAATAGAGTAATAAATATGTACAAACATATATACATATATACAGGTGCTGTGGGGAGGGGAAGGAGGTCTCACCTGTCTCGTCTATGACCCCTGGCCCATGTCCTGCCTCTGGCCCCCCACTGTAGGGTAGGGACCGTCTCTATATGTTGCCAACTTGTACTTCCCAAGCGCTTAGTACAGTGCTCTGCACACAGTAAGCGCTCAATAAATACAATTGATTGATTGATTGATTGGCCCGGAATGCCCTCTCTCCTCTAGTCCCACAGACAATGACTCTCCCCATCTTCAAAGCCTTCCTGAAGGCCCATCTCCTCCAAGAGGCCTTCCCAGACTTAGCCCCACTTTTCCGCATCTCCCACTCCCTTCCGTGTCACTCTGAATTGCCCCCTTTTCTCTCTCCCCCACCCCATAGCACTTATGTATATATCTGTCATTTTATATATTTATGTTTATATATAATCTATCGGTGTCTGTTTACTTGTATACTTGTATACTTGTATTGAGGTCTGTCTCCACGCTGTAGATTGTGAGCTCGTTGTGAGCTGAGTTTGTCTCTCTTTATTGCTGTTTTGTACTTTCCAAGGGCTAAGTACAGTGCTCTGTACACAGTAAATGCTCAATAAATATGATTGAATACTTCCCAAGTGCTTAGTACAGTGCTCTGCACACAGTAAGCGCTCAATAAATACGATTGAATTGAATGTATGAATGATTGAATGAATGACCGAATGAATGAAAGTGGAGAGAGTAGTGGTCTGGCATATTTGGAGGGGGCGGGAGTTCCAGGGTAGAAGCTACTATTAACATTTGCCTTGCATGAATTTCTAGTATTATTATTATTACTATCATTATGGTAATAATAATGTCATTTATTACGCACTTACTATGTGCAAAGCACTGTTCTAAGCACTGGGGAGGTTACAAGGTGATCAGGTTGCCCCACGGGGGGCTCACAGTCTTAATCCCCATTTTACAGATGGGGTACCTGAGGCCCATTCATTCATTCACTCAATCGTATTTATTGAGTGCTTACTGTGTGCAGAGCACTGTACTAAGTGCTTGGGAAGTACAAGTAGAGAAGTTAAGTGACTTGCCCAAAGTCAAACAGCTGACAATTGGCCGAGCCGGGATTTGAACCCATGACCTCTGCCTCCAGAGCCCGGGCTCCTTCCACTGAGCCACGCTGCTTCTCTTGTTAAGAGCTTGTTGAGCGCTTACTATGCCAGGGACTGTACTAAGCACTGGGGTAGATACAAGCAAATCGGATCGGACACAATCCCTGTCCCGCAAAGGGCTCACAGCCTCAATCCCCATTTTACAGATGAGCTAACTGAGGCCCAGAGAAGTGAAGTGTCTTGCCCCAAATTCACCCAGCAGACAAGTGGCCGAGCCGGGATTAGAACCCACGACCCCGTGCCTCCATGCCCAGGCTGTATCCATTATTCTGCAACGCTTTTCTAAGATATTCCCGAAAGTGGTCTGACTGGCTGGTTTTAGTAGCAGACTTTCCCTCCTGGGCTTTTATTTTGCGTCTTGGCTAGCCGGGTGGTTATACCTTGGCTGCCGAATATTGCGGGCCCAAATTTTTACTGCCCCATAAAGCCCATTACGTACTGTATATCTGTCCAAAGCCATCGCTAAATTTTACGGGTTATATCTTTCTTGGTGAGAGGTTTAAAAGCGGCGGTGTCTTCCAGCTGTCATTTTAAAGGCCAGTGCCCGATCAGAATATTTAGATAATGTGCCTATAAAACGAAGTAAGGGTCAAAGAAGTGCTTCGCTCACAGGGTGGTTGAGGATGTTGTCCTTTGAGAAGCGGGGAGCAGACTGGTTCGGTGGAAAAGACCACGGGCCTGGGAATCAGATGACCTGGGTTCTAATCTAATAATAATAATAATAATAATAATGATGGTATTTGTTAAGCACTTACTATGTGCCAAGCACTGTTCTAAGCACTGGGGGATACAGGGTGATCAGGTTGTCCCACGTGGGGCAAACAATCTTAATCCCCATTTTACAGATGAGGCAACTGAGGCCCAGAGAAGTTGAGTGACTTGCCCAAAGTCACACAGCTGATAAGGGGCAGATGGGCAACAGCGGCTCAGGAGAGAGTGGAGGGCGGAGACTCAGGTTTCCTTCCTGGAAGGAGGAAATGGTCAGCCGCTTCCAGATTTTTCCCAAGAAAACTCTAATGGATCCACTACCAGAACGGTTGCAGATGGAGGTGGGGAGTTCTGGGGGAGATGTGTCCATGGCGTCACTATGGATCAGGAGATGACTCCACAGCAAAAGACAAGACCTCTGCACTTAGAACAGTGCTTGGCACATAGTAAATGCTTAACAATCAATCAATCAATCAATCGTATTTATTGAGCGCTTACTGTGTGCAGAGCACTGTACTAAGCGCTTGGGAAGTACAAGTTGGCAACATATAGAGACAGTCCCTACCCAACAGTGGGCTCACAGTCCAAAAGAAAATACCATAATTACCATAATACCATAATACCATAACAAATACCATAATTATTATAATTATAATTATTATAATTATTATTCATCCAATCTTTCGATCATATTTATGAAGCACTTAACATGTGCAGAGCACTGTACTAAGTGCTTGGGAAGCAGCGGGGCTCAGTGGAAAGAGCCTGGGCTTTGGAGTCAGAGGTCATGGGTTCTAATCCCAGCTCTGCCAACTGTCTGCTGTGTGAGTTTAGGAAAGTCACTTCACTTCTCTGTGCCTCAGTTACCTCATCTGTAAAATGGGGGTTAAGACTGTGAGCCCCCCGTGGGACAACCTGATCACCCTGTATCCTCCCCAGCGCTTAGAACAGTGCTTTGCACATAGTAAGCACTTAATAAATGCCATTATTATTATTATTATTAGTTCTGGGGAAGATGTATCCATGGCATCACTATGGTTTGGAGACGACTCCACAGCAAAAGACAAGACCTCTGTGCTTAGAACAGTGCTTGGCACATTGTAAGTGCTTAATAAATACTATAATTATTCACCCAATCTTTCGATTGTATTTATGAAGCACTTAACATGTGCAGAGCACTGTACTAAGTGCTTGGGAAGCAGTGTGGCTCAGTGGAAAGAGTCCGGGCTTTGGAATCAGAGGTCATGGGTTCAAATTCCAGCTCCACCAATTGTCAGCTGTGTGACCTTGGGCAAGTCAATTAACTTCCCTGTGCCTCAGTTCCCTCATCTGTAAAATGGGGGTTAAGACTGTGAGCCTCCCGTGGGACAACCTGATCATCTTGAAACCTACCCAGCGCTTAGAACAGTGCTATGCACATAGTAAGAGCTTAATAAATGCCATTATTGTTATTATTATCATCATTATCATTATTATTATGTATCCATGACATCACTATGGTTCAGAGATGACTCCACAGCAAAAGACAAGACCTCTGTGCTTAGAACAGTGCCTGGCACATAGTAAGTGCTTAACAAATACCATAATTATTCGATCGTATTTATGAAGCACTTAATATGTGCAGAGCACTATACTAAATTCTTGGAAAGCAGCATGGCTCAGTGGAAAGAGCCCGGGCTTTGGAGTTAGCGGTCAGGGGTTCAAATCCCGGCACAACCAATTGCCAGCTGTGTGACCTTGGGTGAGTCACTTAACTTATCTGTGCCTCAGTTCCCTCATCTGTAAAATGGGGGTTAAGACTGTGAGCCCCCCGTGGGACAACCTGATCACCTTGTAACCTCCCCAGCACTTAGAACAGTGCTTTGCACATAGTAAGTGCTTAATAAATGCCATTATTATTATGCATCGATGGCATCACTATGGTTCAGAGATGACTCCACAGCAAAAGACAAGACCTCTGCGCTTAGAACAGTGCTTGGCACATCGTAAGTGCTTAACAAATACCATAATTATTCATCCGATCATTCGATCGTATTTATGAAGCACTTAACATGTGCAGAGCACTGTACTAAGCAGCGTGGCTCAGTGGAAAGAGCCCGGGCTTTGGAGTCAGAGGCAATGGGTTTGAACCCCAGCTCTGCTGACTGTCTGCTGTGTGACTTTAGGCAAGTCACTTAACTTCTCTGTGCCTTAGTTATGTCATCTGTAAAATGGGGATGAAGACTGGGAGCCCCCCATGGGACAACCTGATCACCTTGTAACCTCATCTCCCACTCCCTTCTTTGTCGCCCTGCCTGGCTCCCTTTGTTCTTCCCCTCACCCTACCCCCAGCCCTCCACCATTTACAAATACATCTGTCATTTTATTTATCTGTACTGATGTCTGTCTGTTTCCCTCTAGACTGTGAGCTCGTTGTGGGCGGGGATTCTCACCCTTTATTGTTTTATTGTATAATAATGATGGCATTTATTAAGTGCTTACTATGCGCAAAGCACTGTTCTAAGCGCTGGGGAGGTTACAAGGTGATCAGGTTGTCCCACGGGGGGCTCACAGTCTTCATCCCCATTTGACAGATGAGGGAACTGGGGCCCAGAGAAGTGAAGTGACTTGTTCAAAGTCACACAGCTGACAATTGGCGGAGCCAGGATTTGAACCCCTGACCTCCGACTCCAAAGCCCGGGATCTTTCCACTGAGCTGCGCTGCTTCACTTTTATCTACCCCAGCACATAGAACAGTGCTTGGCACAAACGTAAGCGCTTAACAAATACCATAATTATTATGATGATTATTAATAAATATGATTGAATGAATGAATGGAATGAATAAATAGATATAATAATAATAATAATAGCATTTGTTAAGTGCTTACTATGAGCAAAGCACTGTTCTAAGCGCTGGGAAGGATACAAGGTGATCAGGTTGTCCCACATGGGGCTCACAGTCTTAATCCCCCATTTTACAGATGAGGGAACTGAGGAACAGAGAAGTGAAGTGACTTGCCCAAAGTCACACAGATGACAAGTGGTGGAGCTGGGTGCATAAGTTCTGTGGGGCTGAGGGTGGGATCGATACCGAATGCCCTTCTAGACTGTGAGCCCACTGTTGGGTAGTGACTGTCTTTATATGTTGCCAACTTGTACTTCCCAAACACTTAGTACAGTGCTTTGCACACAGTAAGCTCTCAATAAATATGATCGATTGATTGATTGATTGATTGAATGCTCAAAGGTCACAGATCCAAGTTCAGAGTCGGAATTCGAACCCAGATCTCCTGACTCCCAAGCCCGAGCTCTGGGTTGCTGAGTATTAGAAGTTAGCATCCTTTTTGGCAACTTTTTTTAACTTCTTGATATTAATGAAAACAAATCTATTCTGTGCAACATGTAGGTGGGCAGAGCAGGAACGGAATACGCCTTTTTTTCCTTGCCAAAGCCACCTTTTATTTTGGAGAATAATTGGCTGAGGAAAAAATAATGAGGCTCTTTTTATAACCCAGGACAATACGCTTCTAGGTGAAAACTTTGAAGTGGGCACAAACAGCTGTTGAGGACATATGTTGAGTGGCTGATCTCAGACCAAAAATCACACACGAAACGCTGTCTCCTCTCATAAGATTTCCCCATCTTTTTGACTATTTTGATTTCTACCCCAGTGTTTAGTACAGTGCCTGGCACATAGCAAGAGTATAACAAATATGATCACCACAATTATTATGTTTATGATTATTTTGGTATTTGTTAAGCACTTATTATGTGCCAAGCATTGTACTAAGTGCTGGGGTAATTATTATTATTAATAATAATATTATGATTGTTATTATTATTGTTGTTAAGTGCTATATTAAGTATTATTACTAGGGATTAAGACTGTGAGCCCCCAGTGGGACAATCAGATCACCTTGTAACCTCCCCTGTGCTTAGAATAGTGCTTTGCACATAGTAAGCACTTAATAAATGCCATTATTATTATTATCATTATTATTAAGTGCCGTTGAACCATTTCTGATTCATAGAGACTCCATGGATAGGCTTTTCTCCAGCACGTCCTGTCCTCTGCGATTATCCGCAACCTTTCAAACGGTTCTTCCATTATCGTCGTTACGGTCTCTAATGATCTAGCCACGGTCTGCCTCTTCCACGTTTTCCCTGGACTTTTCCTAGCACTGGTGTCTTCTCCAGAGAATTAGCCCTCCATGACTATATGTCCAAAATATGCTCACCCAAGTCGTGTCATTTGGCCTTCCAAAGACCAATTGGGCTTAATTTGTTTAAGAACTGTAATAGTTCAGTTCTCTAAGGCTCTAATGGCCTAGCTGGGAAATGGCTTTAGTGGCTGAGAGAGTCACAGGTTCGTGAGGGGGGAGAAAGGAAGGACGGAAGGAAGGAAGGAAGGAAGGAAGGAAGGAAGGAAGGAAGGAAGGAAGGAAGGAAGGAAGGAAGGAAGGAAGGAAGGAAAAGAGGGAGGAAGAAAGGAAGGAAGGAAGGAAGGGAGGATGGAAGGGAGGGAGGAAAAGGAAGGAAAGGAGGAAAAGGAAGGAAAGGAGAAGAAGGAAGGAAGGAAGGAAGGGAGGATGGAAGGGAGGGAGGAAAAGGAAGGAAAGGAGGAAAAGGAAGGAAAGGAGGAAAAGGAAGGAAGGAAGGAAGGAAGCAAGCAAGGAAGGAAGGAAGGAAGGGAGGAAAAGGAAGGAAAGGAGGAAAAGGAAGGAAGGAAGGAAGGAAGGAAGGAAGGAAGAAGGAAGGAAGGAAGGAAGCAAGGAAGGAAGGAAGGAAGGAAGGAAGGAAGGAAGGAAGGAAGGTAAGGAAGGAAAAGGAGGGAAGGAAGGAAGGAAAAGGAGGGAAGGAAGGAAGGAAAAGGAAGGAAGGAAGGAAGGAAGGAAGGAAAGAAGGAAGGAAGGAAGGAAAGAATGAAGGAAGGAAGGAAGGGAAGGAAGGAAGGGAAGGAAGGGAAGGAAGGGAAGGAAGGAAGGAAGGAAGGAAGGGACAAACAAAATCCATTTGTTTCTTGGGCAGTCCATGATACAAATAAACCATGTTGGACACAGTCCATATCCCACATGGGGTTCACAATCTTAATCTGTCAGTCATAGTCAATCGTATTTATTTAGCTTTTATTGTGTGCAGAGCACTATACTAAACACTTGGGAGAATTCAATAGAACAGTCTTCTAGACTGTGAGCCCATTGTTGGGTAGGGATATCTCTATATTTTGCCAACTTGTACTTCCCAAGCGCTTAGTACAGTGCTCTGTACACAGTAAACACTCAATTAATATGCTTGAATGAATGAATGAATGAATGAAGGAAGGAATGAACAATAAACAAACACGTTCCCTACCCACAATAAGCTTACATTCTAGAGTGGAAGACAGATATTCATGTAAATTAAGAAATGACAGATATGTACAAAAGTACTGTGAGGCTGGAAGGGGGGCTAAATAAAGACAGCAAGTCAGGGGAAATGATAATTATAATAATAAACATAATCATTATTATTGATAATTATTATTATGATTGTTATTGTGGCATTAGTTAAGTGCTTATGATGTGCCAGGCACTGTACTAAGCGTTGGGGGAGAACACAAGCAAATTGGGGTGGAAGCAGGCTCTGTCCCACTTGGGGCTCACAGTCTTAATCCCCACTTTACAGATGAGGTAACTGAGATCCAGAGAAGTGAAGTGACTTGTCCAAGGTCACTCAGCAGACATATGGTGGACCTAAGATTAGAACCCACGACCTTCTGACCCCCAGGCCTGGGCTCTATCCACTAGGCAATGCTGAGAAGAGGAAAGGAGGTCTTAGTCAGGGAAGGCTTTTCAATAATTATAGCATTTGTTAAGCGCTTACTATGTGCCAAGCACCGTTCTAAGCATGAAGGAAGATCAACAAGGTCATCAGGTTGTCCCATGTGGGGCTCACGGTCTAAATCCCCATATTATTATTATTATTATTATTATTATTATTATTATTATATTCATTAAGCACTTACTCTGGGCCAAGCACTGTTCTAAGTGCTGGGGTAGATATAAGATAATCAGGTTGTCCCACTTAGGGCTCACAGACTTCATTCTTATTTTACAGATGAGGTAACTGAGGCACACAGAAGTGAAGGGACTTACCCAAGGTCCCACAGCAGACAAGGGGCGGAGCCGGGATTAGAACCCATGTCCTCTGACTCCCAAGCCCGGGCTCTTGTTGCTAGGCCATGCTGGAGATGGGCCTTCAAAAAGGCTTTGAAGGTGGAGGGGGGAGAATCTTCATCTGTCAGATAGATTGATGATGAGAAGGGAGGGCGTTTCGGGCCAATCAATCAATCAATCAATCAATCAATCAATCATATATATTGAGCACTTCCTGTGTGCAGAGCACTGTACTAAGTGCTTGGGAAGTACAAGTTGGCAACAAGTTGGCCAGAGGCAGGATGGGGGCAAGAGGTCAGTAGTGAGATGCCACCCTAGCCTCCTCTACGATCTCCCATCCTCCTGTCTCTCCCCACTTCAATCCACACTTCACACCGCTGCCTGTATCGTCTTTGTGCAGGAACGCTCTGGGCATGTCACTCCCCTCCTCAAAAATCTCCAGTGGCTACCAATCAACCTACGCATCAGGCAAAAACTCCTCACCCTGGGCTTCAAGGCTGTTCATCCCCTCGCCCCCTCCTCCCTCCCCTCCCTTCTCTCCTTCTCCAGCCCAGCCCGCAACCTCCGCTCCTCTGCCACTAATTTCCTCACCGTTAGGCCTCGTTCTCGCCTGTCCCGCCGTTGACCCCCGGCCCACGTCCTCCCCCGGGCCTGGAATGCCCCCAATCTCTCTGCCCATCCGCCAAGCTAGCTCTCTTTCTCCCTTCAAAGCCCTACTGAGAGCTCACCTCCTCCAGGAGGCCTTCCCACACTGAGCCCCCTCCTTCCTCTCCCCCTCCCCATCCTTCCGCCTTACCTCCTTCCCCTTCCCACAGCACCTGTATATATGTATATATGTTTGTACGTATTAATTACTCTATTTCTTTATTTATTTTATTTGTACATATTTATTCTATTTATTTTATTTTGTTAAAATGCTTTGTCTTGTTTTGTTGTCTGTCTTCCCCTTCTAGACTGTGAGCCAGCTGTTGGGTAGGGACCGTCTCTATGTGTTGCCAACTTGTACTTTCCAAGCGCGTAGTACAGTGCTTTGCACACAGCGCTCAATAAATACCATTGAATGAATGAATGAATATTGGTATAATGTCCTCTCCCAAGCGCTTAGTACAGTGCTCTGCACCCAGTAAGAGCTCAATAAATACCATTGAAGTGTGCTAAGAATGACTAAATAAGTTCATAAGTGTTAGAGTCAAATCACTTGGGATGCCGGGAAATCGATACGGGCTTGTTAGAAAAATAAAAAAGCAACAACTGATCTGAATTAAGAGACTCTCCTCGAGTTCGATCCCCAAATCATTTTGTTCCAAGCTCCCACCTTTCAGGTCTTGGCATTTTCCCACACGAACCGTGCCACGTCGATTTCCGAGCGTTGGATACGGTCTGGGACAACAGAGGCCCGTTCCTTCCCCCCGCCACCCGGAACCTCAAGCGATCATCAAGGAAGCTCGAAGTTGGCCTCGTTCTGCTTTTCCTAATGCATCTGCTCCATAAATACCATCTCCCGCTGGCGGGAACCAGAGAGGCCTTTTAACACGAGGGAGATTTATACCTCGAAGGTTCTCGGCGGTCACGGTTAAAACATTTTCCACCCATTACGCGAATCGCATCGATCGTCGCGGGAAGCTGTAAAAAGGGCCGGTCATCGATTCGGCCAAGCCAGGGAAGGCCCGAGCCCACGACCGTCTCTAGCATCCACCGACTTCGCCGAGGGGAACGGGCCCGAATGATCTTTTAATGATCTTTTCACGCGAGTCTGGTAATTGCGAGGGCCAAATTGAAGAGAAAGAGGCCCGAAAGATGAGGCCTTATCAGCGCAGGATTTCGACGCCGGCCTTCCCCAGAGACGGCGGGGAAGGGCAGCGAGGTTTTGATTCCGTTTCTCACCAATGGAGCAATTACCGGATAAATCGGGTTTTAGCTCCTCACCCGTCCTCCCCGAGAGTGAACTAAAAGCAATTAGTTCTCCTGCCTCCTTTGGGGAGGAGGACTTTGGGAACGCCAACGAGTTCGCGAGAAAATATAGCCGAAGAAATTAGGTAATTGCACTTCCAAAGGAAAAGGGGGAGATGTGCGAAACGACCTATTAGGGGAATATTTTGTGTCCGGCAATTTATTCCTTATTATTGCTTTTCGGATTGTCCTTACGGTTGTTCGCAATAATAATAATGGCATTTATAAAGCACTTACTATGTGCAAAGCACTGTTCTAAGCGGAGACGTGGTGGCAGATCTAATCTCACTAACAAAGTCGGTTGCGGCCTAATGCAGCAGACAGGAAATCAAAGCCCCCTTTGATGGTGGGAGAAGAAGAAAATGTGATCAGAGAAGCAGCGTGGCTCAGTGGAAAGAGCCCGGGCTTTGGAGTCAGAGGTCATGGGTTCTAATCCCGGCTCCGCCAATTGTCAGCTGTGTGACTTTGGGCAAGTCATTTAACTTCTCTGTGCCTCAGTTCCCTCATCTGTAAAATGGGGATGACGACTGTGAGCCCCACATGGGACAACCTGATCATCTTGTATCCCCCCAGCGTTTAGAACAGTGCTTTGCACATAGTAAGCGCTTAACAAAAATCATTATTATTATTATTATCTGTATATCTAGTGGAAGTCGTTTATTTTTTAATCAGGAGATCGGATTTATTGAGTGCCTCTTTTCCCTGGCTCAATCACCCTTTTACATCTTCTGGGAACTTGGATTTGTGAACTCTGGGCTCTGGGCATTCACCCCACTCTCAGCTCCACGGCGCTTACGTTCATAAAACAGTTCGGCCTAGTGGAAAGAGCAAAGGCCTAAGAGTCAGAGGACGTGGGTTCAGATCCCAGCTCTGCCACGTGTCTGCTGTGTGATCTTGGACAAGTCACTTAACTTCTCTGGGCCTCAGTTACCTCATCTGGAAAATGGGGAGTAAGACTGTGAGCCCCACGTGTCACAGGAACTGTGCCCAACTTGATTACCTTATATCTATCTCAGCGCTTAGACCAGTGCTTGGCACCTTGTAAGTGCTTAAAAAAACTCACAATTATTATTTTAATTATTATCATTTATTTATATTAATGGTTGTCTCCCCCTTGAGACTTGTAAGCAGCTTGTGGACAGAAAATGTCTCTACCAATTCCATTATATTGTATTCTTCCAAGCGCTTAGTACAGTGCTCTGCAGACCATAAATGCTCAATAGCTACCATTGATTGATTGATTGATTCTGGCTGCAGAACTCTTTTGCTTGGGAAGGTACAATAGAATTAGTTTAGGAGAAGCAGTTTGGCCTGGTGTCAAACGCTTAGTACAGTGCTCTGCAGACCATAAGTGCTCAATAAATATGATTGAATGAATGAAAAAGGGTGCAGGCCTGAGAGCCAGAGGACCTGAGTTCTAATTCTGTGTGACCACTCTTCATTTTTTTCTATGGTATTTGTTAAGTGCTTACTATATTCCAGGCACTCTATTAAGCTCTGGGGTCCCTGACCCTCAGAGGGCTCACAGTCTTAATCTCCATATTGCAGATAACTGAGGCTCAGAGAAGTGAAGTGACTTACCCTGTCACACAACAGACAAGTGGTGGAGGCGGGATTAGAACCCAGGTCCCTCTGATTCCCAGGCCCCGGCTCTATCCACTAGGCTGTTCTGCTGTAAGACCTTGATCAAGTGACTTCACTTTTCTGTGCCTCGATTTCCTCATTTGTAAAATGGGGATTCAATACCTGATTTCTCCCTCCTTAGATTGGGAGCCCTACGTGGGACTGGGACTCTGTCTAATCTAATTATTTTATCAATCAATCAATCGTATTTATTGAGCGCTTACTGGGTGCAGAGCACCAATGCTCAGTACAGTGCTTGGCAGAGTAAGCACTTAGCCAATATTACTATTCCATCATTTGTTTTGTTTTGTTGTCTGTCTCCCCCTTATAATAATAATAATAATAATGATGATAATGGCATTTATTAAGTGCTTACTATATGCAAAGCACTGTTCTAAGCACTGGGGAGGTTACAAAGTGATCAGGTTGTCCCACGGGGAGCTCATAGTCTTAATCCATCCCCCTTTTACAGGTGAGGTAACTGAGGCACAGAGAAGTTAAGTGACTTGCCCAAAGTCACACAGCTGACAATTGGCAGAGCAGAGATTTGAGCCCATGACCTCTGACTCCAAAGCCCGGGCTCTTTCCACTGAGCCATGCTGCTTCTAGACTGTGAGCCCGTTGTTGAATAGGGACCATCTCTATATGTTGCTGATTTGTACTTCCCAAGCGCTTATCTGCAGTGATTTGCACACAGTAAATTCTCAATAAATACAATTGAATGAATGAATCTATCATCACGGCTCTTTTACACCAGTAATAGTACATGAGGTAAAGGGATTTATTGAGCACTTATTTGTGCAGTGCACTGTCCTAAATTCTTGGGAAATGAAAACAAAAGCAACTGAAGGCTTCCACAAGGTGGAATAATCGGTGTAAATTATTGGATTATTTGAGGAATTACACAAACACACACACACAAACAGTGGATCACATTCCTCCAAAAGTTCTTCCCCAACTAGGCCCTCAATTCTTCTTTTCCTACTCATTCATTCATTTAATCGTATTTATTGAGCGTTCCTGGGTGCAGAGCACTGTACTAAGCGTGTCTAGTACACCGTTGGTTGATGATTTGTTTCAAACGTGTGGAGATATTTCAATTGAAGGCATTTTTTCAGGCTGATTTACCATCTAGTAGACGTATGCATTTTACAGGCACTCATGTTGTAACCTGTCTTGCAATTACCCTAGATTCGAGTACTCACCGTTTGAGAAAGATTAAAAAAAAAAGATTCAAATAAGTGACATTCTCATCTTAATTTGAAAACAATCCTCAAAATAACTTCCATGTGTGAGTTCCTGCAATCTCATGCGCTGTGTCAGAAACGTCAAAGCCTCTTCCCCAATTAACAGCCTGTCTAGCTTTCGTCTCGGATCCCTTGTGGAAGTTTTCCTCGTTTAAGAATTTCTCTAGAGCCTTCAAAAGCCATTTTTTTATGGAGACATCGGTTGGATATCTCTCCTAAACTGGCTTGAGCAGAAAGAACTGTGAAAGACCAGTTGGAAATTGCTAGGAAGCCCACTGCCATAAGCCTTTGGTGTTGGCTGAGAGACAGGGACTCTGGGAACTGGGGGGCCTGGGTTCTGGTCTGGGCTCCACCTGCAATAATAATAGCATTTATTAAGCGCTTACTATGTGCAAAGCACTGTTCTAAGCACTGGGGAGGTTACAAGGTGATCAGGTTGACCCACGGGGGGCTCACAGTCTTAATCCCCACTTTACAGATGAGGGAACCGAGGCACAGAGAAGTGAAGTGAATTGCCCAAAGTCACACATCTGGCAATTGGTGGAGTCAGGATTTGAACCCATGACCTCTGACTCCAAAGCCTATGCTCTTTCCACTGAGCCACGCTGCCTGTAGGAGTTGGGCCATTGCTGGGGAAGGTTTCTGACCAAAGAACCACCTGAGCATTCAGCCAGGGAACAGGACTCCAGGGGGCCTTCCCCTCCTCCAGGAGGCCTTCCCAGACTGAGCCCCTTCCTTCCTCTCCCCCTCGTCCCCCTCTCCATCCCCCCCATCTTACCTCCTTCCCTTCCCCACAGCACCTGTATATATGTATATATGTTTGTACATATTTATTACTCTATTTATTTATTTACTTATTTTACTTGTACGTATCTATTCTATTTATTTTATTTTGTTAGTATGTTTGGTTTTGTTCTCTGTCTCCCCCTTTTAGATTGTGAGCCCACTGTTGGGTAGGGACTGTCTCTATATGTTGCCAATTTGTACTTCCCAAGCGCTTAGTACAGTGCTCTGCACATAGTAAGCGCTCAATAAATACGATTGATGATGAGAGAGCAGGGAATCCTGAGAAATGGCCTGCCCACGTGGCCATTCATTCATTCACTTAGTTGTATTTATTGAGCGCTTACCGTGTACAGAGCACTCTACTAACCACTTGGGAAGTACAAGTTAGCAACATATAGAGACGGTCCCTACCCAACAGCGGGTGTGGCCGTCACCAAGCCCACTGGGAATCCTGGGAAACAGCCGGTTGATGTGGGTGGGGAGGCCACAACCACTTTCAAGACCACCAGCCACTGGGAATCCTGGAAAATGGCCCGCCCACGTGGCCATCACCAAGACTACCGCCCCCTGGGAATCTTAGTACAGTGCTCTGCACATAGTAAGCGCTCAATAAATACGATTGATGATGATGATGATGCCCACATGGCCCATCACCAAGACTACTGCCCACTGGGAATCCTGGGAAACAGCCGGTTGACGTGGGTGGGGAGGCCACAACCATTGTCAAGACCACAACACTGGGAATCCTGGGAAATGGCCTGCTCACGTGGCCATCACCAAGACTACCGCCCACTGGGAATCCTGGAAAGCAGCCGGTTGACGTGGGTGGGGAGGCAACAGCCATTGTCAAAACCACCAGCCACTGGGAATCCTGGAAAATGGCCTGCCCACGTGGCCATCACCAAGACTACCGCCCACTGGGAATCCTGGAAAACACCCAGTTGACGTGGGTGGGGAGGCCACAGCCGTTGTCAAGACCACCAGCCACTGGGAATCCTGGGAAGTGGCCTGCCCATGTGGTCATCACCAAGACTACCGCCCACTGGGAATCCTGGAAAACAGCCAGTTGACATGGGTGGGGAGGCCACAACCATTGTCAAGACCACAACACTGGGAATCCTGGGAAAGGGCCTGCCCACGTGGCCATCACCAAGACTACCGCCCCCTGGGAATCCTGGAAAGCAGCCGGTTGAAGTGGGTGGGGAGGCCACAACCATTGTCAAGACCACAACACTGGGAATCCTGGAAAATGGCTTGCCGACGTGGCCCATCACCAAGACTATCGCCCAGTGGGAATCCTGGAAAACAGCCTTTGACGTGGGTGGGGAGGCCACAGCCGTTGTCAAGACCACCAGCCACTGGGAATCCTGGGAAAGGGCCTTCCCACGTGGCCATCACCAAGACTATCGCCTACTGGGAATCCTGGAAAACAGCCAGTTGACGTGGGTGGTGAGGCCACAGCCATTGTCAAGACCACAACACTGGGAATCCTGGGAAATGGCCTGCCCACGTGGCCATCAACAAGACTACCGCCCACTGGGAATCCTGGAAAACAGCCGGTTGACGTGGGTGGGGAGGCCACAGCCGTTGTCAAGACCACCAGCCACTGGGAATCCTGGGAAGTGACCTGCCCTTACAGTCATCACCAAGACTACTGCCCACTGAGAATCCTGGAAAACAGCCGGTTGACGTGGGTGGGGAGGCCACAACCATTGTCAAGACCACAACACTGGGAATCCTGGGAAAGGGCCTGCCCACGTGACCATCACCAAGACTACCGCCCACTGGGAATCCTGGAAAACAGCCGGTTGACATGGGTGGGGAGGCCACAACCATTGTCAAGACCACAACACTGAGAATCCTGGGAAATGGTCTGCCCACGTGGCCATCACCAAGACTACCGCCCACTGGGAATCCTGGAAAACAGCCGGTTGACGTGGGTGGGGAGGCCACAGCCGTTGTCAAGACCACCAGCCACTGGGAATCCTGGGAAGTGACCTGCCCTTACAGTCATCACCAAGACTACTGCCCACTGGGAATCCTGGAAAACAGCCGGTTGACGTGGGTGGGGAGGCCACAACCATTGTCAAGACCACAACACTGGGAATCCTGGGAAAGGGCCTGCCCACGTGACCATCACCAAGACTACCGCCCACTGGGAATCCTGGAAAACAGCCGGTTGACATGGGTGGTGAGGCCACAACCATTGTCAAGACCACAACACTGAGAATCCTGGGAAATGGTCTGCCCACGTGGCCATCACCAAGACTACCGCCCACTGGGAATCCTGGAAAACAGCCGGTTGACGTGGGTGGGGAGGCCACAGCCGTTGTCAAGACCACCAGCCACTGGGAATCCTGGGAAGTGACCTGCCCTTACAGTCATCACCAAGACTACTGCCCACTGGGAATCCTGGAAAACAGCCGGTTGACGTGGGTGGGGAGGCCACAACCATTGTCAAGACCACAACACTGGGAATCCTGGGAAAGGGCCTGCCCACGTGACCATCACCAAGACTACCGCCCACTGGGAATCCTGGAAAACAGCCGGTTGACATGGGTGGGGAGGCCACAACCATTGTCAAGACCACAACACTGAGAATCCTGGGAAATGGTCTGCCCACGTGGCCATCACCAAGACTACCGCCCACTGGGAATCCTGGAAAACAGCCGGTTGACGTGGGTGGGGAGGCCACAGCCGTTGTCAAGACCACCAGCCACTGGGAATCCTGGGAAGTGGCCTGCCCATACGGTCATCACCAAGACTACCACCCACTGGGAATCCTGGAAAACAGCCGGTTGACGTGGGTGGGGAGGCCACAGCCATTGTCAAGACCGCAACACTGGGAATCTGGGAAATGGCCTGCCCACGTGGCCATCACCAAGACTACCACCCACTGGGAATCCTAGAAGACAGCCGGTTGACATGGGTGGGGAGGCCACAGCCGTTGTCAAGACCACCAGCCACTGGGAATCCTGGGAAGTGACCTGCCCTTACAGTCATCACCAAGACTACTGCCCACTGGGAATCCTGGAAAACAGCCGGTTGACGTGGGTGGGGAGGCAACAGCCATTGTCAAGACCACAACACTGGGAATCCGGGAAATGGCCTGCCCATGTGGCCATCACCAAGACTACCGCCCACTGGGAATCCTGGAAAACAGCCAGTTGACGTCGGTGGGGAGGCAACTGCAGACAAGCAGTACTTACAAGGTGCCAAGCACCGGTCTAAGCGCTGAGATAGATATAAGGTAATCAAGTTGGACAAAGTTCCTGTGACACATGGGGGGCTCACAGTCTTACTCCCCATTTTCCAGAGGAGGTAACTGAGGCCCAGAGCAGTTAAGTGACTTGTCCAAGATCACACAGCAGACACGTGGCAGAGCCGGGATTTTAACCCATGTCCTCTGACTCTTAAGCCTCTGCTCTTTCCACTGTACTAAGCGCTCTGTCTGGTCCTGCACTTCCCTTCTCTGTCGGGTCTGCACCCCCCTTCTCTAGCTGGTCTACACTGCCCTTTCTCTCTTTTTTCATCCCCCTTTCTCTTTCTACACCCACGTTCTCTGTCTGGTCTGCAACCCCCTTCTCTGCAGATAAGCGCTTGGGAAGTACAAATCTGCAACATAGAGAGACGGTCCCTATCCAACAATAGGCTCACAGCCTAGAAGCAGCGTGGCTCCATGGAAAGATCCCGGGCTGTGGAGTCAGAGGTCATGGGTTCGAATCTCTGCTCTGCCAATTGTCAGCTGTGGGACTTTGGGCAAGTCACTTCACTTCTCTGGGCCTCAGTTCCCTCATCTGTAAAATGGGATGAAGACTGTGAGACCCCCGTGGGACTATCTGATCACCTTGTAACCTCCCCAGAGCTTAGAACAGTGCTTTGCACATAGTAAGCACTTAATAAATGCCATATTATTATTATTACTACTATGGGTTCAAATCTCTGCTCTGCCAATTGTCAGCTGTGGGACTTTGGGCAAGTGGCTTCACTTCTCTGGGCCTCAGTTACCTCACCTGTAAAATGGGGATGGATTCCCAACACTGGGAATCCTGGGAAACGGCCAATGTGGTCGGGGAGACCGTGGCCATGACCACAGCCCTCCAGGAATCCGGGGAAATGGTTGACAAGGGTAGGGAGACGACAGTTGTCACCAAGGTCACCACTCTCTGGTAATCCTGGGTAACAGCCAGCTACTATGGACATCATCATCATCATCATCATCAATCATATTTATTGAGCGCTTACTGTGTGCAGAGCACTGTACTAAGCGCTTGGGAAGTACAAATTGGCAACATATAGAGACAGTCCCTACCCACCAGTGGGCTCACAGTCTAAAAGGGGGAGACAAAACCAAACATACTAATAAAATGAAATAAATAGAATAGATATGTACAAGCAAAATAAATAAATAAATAGAGTAATAAATATGTACAAACATATATCCATATATACAGGTGCTGTGGGGAAGGGAAGGAGGTAAGATGGGGGAGATGGAGAGGGGGACGAGGGGGAGAGGAAGGAAGGGGCTCAGTGTGGGAAGGCCTCCTGGAGGAGGTGAGCTCTTAGTAGGGCCTTGAAGGGAGGAAGACAGCTAGCTTGGCGGACGGGCTGAGGGATTGGGGGCATTCCAGGCCCGGGGGATGACGTGGGCCGGGGGTTGATGGCGGGACAGGTGAGAATGAGGCCTAACGGTGAGGAGATTAGCGGCAGAGGAGCAGAGGGTGCGGTCTGGGCTGGAGAAGGAGAGAAGGGAGGTGAGGTAGGAGGGGGCCAGGGGATGGACAGCCTGGAAGCCCAGGGTGAGGAGTTTCTGCCTGATGCACAGATTGATTGGTAGCCACTGGAGATTTTTGAGGAGGGGAGTAATATGCCCAGAGCGTTTCTGGACAAAGATAATCCGGGCAGCAGCGTGAGGTATGCATTGAAGTGGGGAGAGACACGAGGAAGACTGAGGCTGTGAGTGAGGCGACCACCTGTTGGGAATCCTGGGAAATGGCCGGCTGATGCCGGTGGGGAGAGGACGCCCATTACAGAGACCACCGCCCACCGGGAATCCTGAGACTAGGCCAACGTTGGGCAGTGGAGACGGCCCGGCTCTCACCGACATCACCCCCGACCAGAAATCCACTCTACTAATCATTTAGTGCAGTGTTCTGCATACAGTTAGCGTTCAAAAAGTACCACAGATTTATTGGCCTAGGGGGACGAACCTGGGCTATATCCCTGGCTCCACCACCTGTCTGTTGTGTGACCTTGGATGAGTCCCTTCTCTCCTCTGTGCCTCAGTTTCCTCATCTGTAAAAAGGGGATTCAATAGCCATTCTCCCTCCCTTTTAAACTGCAAATCTCATGCGGGACGGGGACTGTTGTCTGACCTCATTATGTTGCATCTACCTCAACGCTCAGCCCAGTGTGGGGCACATCGACAAGCAGTGAGGCCTAATGGTTAGAGCATGGGCCTGGGAATCAGACGACCTGGGTTTTCATCACCAGCTCTGCCGCCTGTGTGCTGTGTGACCCTGGGCAAGTCACTTCACTTCTCTGGGCCTCAGTTACCTCATCTGGAAAATAGGGATTGAGACTGTGAACCCTATTTGGGACAGGGACCGTGTCCAACCCAATCAATCCCAGAACTTAGTACAATGCCTGGCACACAGTAAGCGCTTAACAATCATAATAATAATATTAACTATTATTATCATTAGTAGGTATCATTAGAGAAGCTGCGTGTCTCAGTGGAAAGAGAACGGGCTTGGGAGTCAGAGGTCATGGGTTCAACTCCCGGCTCCGCCCTTTGTCAGCTGTGTGATTTTGGGCAAGTCACTTAACTTCTCTGTGCCTCAGTTCCCTCATCTGTCAAATGGGGATGAAGACTGTGAGCCCCCTGTGGGATAACCTGATCACCTTGTAACCTCCCCAGCGCTTAGAACAGTGCTTTGCACATAGTAAGTGCTTAATAAATACCATTATTATTATTATTATTATTATTATTATTATTATAATCCTGGCTCTGCCGCTTCTCTGGGCCTCAGTTTCCTCATCTGTAAAATGGGGATTTAGACTGTGAGCCCCATGTGGGACAACCTCATTACCTTGTAGTGGCTCAGTGGATAGAGCCCGGGCTTTGGAGTCAGACTTCACAGGTTCAAATCTCGGCTCCGCCAATTGTCAGCTGTGTGACTTTGGGCAAGTCACTTCACTTCTCTGGGCCTCAGTTCCCTTATCTGTAAAATGGGGATGAAGACTGTGAGCCCCCTCGTTGGACAACCTGATCGCCTTGTAACCTCTCCAGCTCTTAGAACAGTGCTTTGCACATAGTAAGCGCTTAATAAATGCCATTATTATTATTGTATCCCCCGCAGCACTTAGAACAGTGCTTGGCACATAGTAATCGTTTAATAAATGCCATCATCATTATTATTATTTGGTAGCAGAAATTTCCTTACTTGAGGAAATTCAGAACAGTAAGCGCTCAATAAATACGATTGATGATTGATGATGATCTCTGGAAAAAGAGCAGAAATCCGACCTCGGGGTGTGGCGACTCATTCTCTGAAGCTGTCTATCGGGTGCTTTTTGGCATGAAAGCTTTCTGTTCGACCTTTAAGCTCTTCTGCAACGAAGCAGGGTATAAATCCAGCCTATTATTACACAGAGATTCTGTCCTTTGGTTAAAAGCCTTGGACGTGGTTGGCATGGGCCATTACGGACTGCGGCTCTATATATTTTTGAACTCTTCAGAGGAAAAGCACTATATAAATCCAGGTTATCATTGACTGGGTGCGTTCCTCAGGTCACATTTGCTTTCATGGGAACCCTCCGGATTCAGCTGATTTTCTACCTGGTCCGGCAGGGAATGAGACCTTGAACTAAGTCGGGTTTCCAGTCTCATGGCAACAAAGGCCTAACCACTGGACCTTTTAGACAGTCAATCAATCAATCAATCAATCATATTTATTGAGCGCTTACTATGTGCAGAGCACTGTACTAAGAGCTTGGGAAGTACAAATTGGCATCACATAGAGACAGTCCCTACCCAACAGTGGGCTCACAGTCTAAAAGGGGGAGACAGAGAACAGAACCAAACATACCAACAAAATAAAATAAGTAGGATAGAAATGTACAAGTAAAATAAATAAATAAATAAATAAATAAATAGAGAAATAAATAAATAGAGAACCTTTTAGACTATAAGCCCACTGTTGGGTAGGGACTGTCTCTATATGTTGCCAACTTGTACTTCCCAAGGCTTAGTACAGTGCTCTGCACACAGTAAGCGCTCAATAAATACGACTGATTGATTGATTGATTGGACGGCACTTCCCTTCTCCTCGTTAACTCGGTATTTGGACTCCACCCATCTATCCATGGCTAGCCCATGGCTCTGGAAATCAGGAGACCGGGGTTCAGGTTTGGACTCAAACTGGATCAATCAATCACTGGTATTTGTTGAGCACTTCCTACATGCAGAGCACTGTCCTAAGCGCTTCTAGACTGGGAGCCCGTCGTTGGGTAAAGATCGTCTCTATATGTTGCCAACTAGTACTTCCCAAGCGCTTAGTACAGTGTTCTGCACGCAGTTAAGTGCTCAATAAATACGATTGAATGAATGAATGAAGAGATTGGGAGAGTCCCATAGGACAGAATTAGCAGGCACTTTCCCTAACCATGATTCATTCATTCAATCGTGTTTATTGAGTGCTTTCTGTGTGCAGAGCACTGTACTAAGTGCTTGGAAAGTACAATTCGGCAACAGATAGAGACAATCCCTACCCAACAGCGGGCTCACAGTTTGAGTTTACAATCTAGAGGAATGTGGAAAAGAAAAGAGAAGGTGGTTTATTAGCGCTTAATAAATGCCATCATCATCATCATCGTTTATCAAGTGCTTACTGTGTGCAGGGCAGTGTACTAAGTTCATTCATTCAATAGTATTTATTAGGCATTTACTGTGTGCAGAGCACTGTACTAAGAGTTTGGGAAGTACTAAGTGCTCGGGAGACAGACACATTCCCTGTCCACAACGAGCTTCCAATCTAGAGGGTTTTGGGAACCACGATAAATCACCTGAAAATGATGATGGTGGTATTTGTTAAGCACTTACTATGTGCCAAGCACCATTCTAAGCGCTGGGGTAGATACAAGGTAATCAGGTTGTCCGACGTGGGGCTCACAGTCTTAATCCCCATTTTACAGATGAGGTCACTGAGGCACAGAGAAGTTGAGTGCCTTGCCCAAAGTCACACAGCTGATGAGCGGTGGAGCCAGGATTGGAACCCATGACCTCTGACTCCCAAGCCCAGACAGCGCTTAGAACGGTGCTTTGCACATAGTAAGCACTTAATAAATGCTATTATTATTATTATTATCATTGTTATTATTATTATACTAAGCCACGCTGCATATCTACCCCACTGTGATGGGTGATGAAATTTTTGTCGTAGAAACAGAGCTTAAAGATGCTGATGATTAAGGCCAAGGAGCATCATCTGGTAACCAAGGACCACAGCAGTGGTTACCATGGCAACCATCTGACACATCACGTTGCTACGGTCCAGCGTCGCACGTGTGTTGCTCTTACTTTCAGTTGTACATTCACACCCGTGTGTCCTCTCAACTATAAACTCGTTGTGGGCAGGGAATGTATCTGCTTACTTTTATAGTGTACTCTCACAAGTGCCTAGTACAGTGCTCGGCACACAGGAAGCGCTTAATAAATAGGAATAAAGGAATGCCCTTCGGTGTGAGTGGTGCCCCTGCCCACCTTCGGGATTGTTACACTTGGGGCTCTGTTGGGTGTTTGGGAGAGTGGGGGAGAGACGAGAGTGTCTGTGAGGAGCTGAACAATCAATTAATCAATCGTATTTATTGAGCGCTTACAGTGTGCAGAGCACTGTACTAAGCGCTTGGGAAGTACAAGTTGGCAACATATAGAGACGGTCCCTACCCAACAATGGGCTCACAGTCTAGAAAGTGGACTCACAGTCTAGTGAACAAGCCACTAGTACTAGACTCAACTCCTCTGCTCCTGGACAAGGTGCTAGAGCCTCCAGAATATCAGTGCCGTCTAGACTGTAAGCACCTGGTGAGGAATAATAATGATGGCATTTATTAAGCGTTTACTATCTGCAAAGTACTGTTCTAAGCGCTGGAGGAACGTACCCATGAACTCCGTTGTATTGGACTCTCCCAAGCATTTAGTACAGTTCTTTGCACTCAGGAAGCACTCAGTAAATAATGATAATAATAATAATGGCATTTATTAAGCACTTACTATGTGCAAAGCACTGTTCTAAGTGCTGCAGAGGTTACAGTAATAATGATGGCATTTATTAAGCTCTTACTATGTGCAAAGCACTGTTCTAGCAAGGTGATCAGGTTGTCCCACGGGGACCTCACAGTCTTAATCCCCATTTTACAGATGAGGTAACTGAGGCCCAGAGAAGTTAAGTGACTTGCCCAAAGTCACACGGCTGACAATTGGCAGAGCCGGGATTCGAACCCATGACCCCTGACTCCAAAGCCCAGGCTCTTTCCACTGAGCCACGCTGACTCTCCCAAGCACCTAGCACACAGTAAGCACTCAATAAGCACTATTCATCGATCTTCATTTTTCCCTCTTGACTGTAGGCTCGTCCTCAAGACAGCAAGCTTGTTGTGGGCAGGAAATGTGTCTGTTTTTCATTCATTCATTCATTCGTTCAATCGTATTTATTGAGCGCTTACTGTGTGCAGAGCACTGTACTAAGCGCTTCGGAAGTACAAGTCGGCAACATATAGAGACGGTCCCTACCCAACAACGGGCTCACAGTCTAGAAGTGGGAGATGGACAAATATAACAAAACATGTAGACAGGTGTCAAAATCGTCAGAACAAATAGAATTATAGCTAGATGCACATCATTAACAAAATAAATAGAATAGTAAATATGTACAAGTAAAATAAGTAGAGTAATGAATCTGTACAGCTAGATACACTTGATATTCACCCCCCCCGCGCCCCACAGCACTTAGGTACACCTCTTTAAATTATATATTATAAATGATTTATTCATATTAATGGCTCTCTCCCCCACTAAACTATAAGCTTGTAATGGGCCGGAAACGTATCTGCTAATTTTGTTGTATTGTATTCTCCCAAGTGCTTAGTACAATGTTCTGCACACAGTAAGTGCTCAATAAATATGACCGACTGACTGATTGATCGACTAAGGTCACTGTGGTTGGGGAACGTGTCTATTGACTCTGTTGTACTGGACTCTCCCAAGAGCTTAGTATGGTCCTCTGCACATGGTAAGTGCTCAATAAATGTCATAATAATAATAATAGTATTTGTTAAGCGTTTAACTATGTGCGAAGCACTGTTCTAAGCGCTGGGTAGATACAAAGTAATCATCATCATCATCATCAATCGTATTTATTGAGCGCTTACTGTGTGCAGAGCACTGTACTAAGCACTTGGGAAGTACAAGTTGGCAACATATAGAGAAGGTCCCTACCCAGCAGTGGGCTCACAGTCTAAAAGGGGGAGACAGAGAACAAAACCAAACATACTAACAAAATAAAATAAATAGAATAGATATGTACAAGTAAAATAAATAAATTAATACATAGAGTAATAAATATGTATAAAACATATATACATATACACAGGTGCTGTGGGGAAGGGAAGGAGATAAGATGGGGGGATGGAAAGGGGGACAAGGGGGAGAGGAAGGAAGGGGCTCAGTCTGGGAAGACCTCCTGGAGGAGGTGAGCTGTCAGTAGGGCCTTGAATCAGGTTGTCCCACGTGGGGCTCGCAGTCTTAATCCCCATTTTCCAGATGAGGTCACTGAGGCACAGAGAAGTGAAGTGATTTGCCCAAGGTCACACAACAGACAAGTGGAGCTGGGACTAGAACCCATAATTTCTGACTCCCAAGCCCACGCTCTGGATAGGGAATGTGTCTACTGACTCTATAGCAATCGCTGCAATCTTGGTAAAATTCTGCTAAATATTTTGGCAAAAAATTATTGGTAAAAACTTTGGTAAGATTTTGGTAAAAAAAAATTTGCTAAAATTTTGGTTAAAACTTGGGTAAAATTTTGGTAAAAGTTTTGGTGAAGGCCAGATTATGTAAGAATCTGGTAAGGGGAGGCAGCATGGCTCACGGGGAAGTGGCGTGCCTCAGTGGAAAGAGTTGGGACTTTGGAGTCAGAGGTCATGGGTTCAAATTCCGGCTCTGCCAATTGTCAGCTGTGTGACTTTGGGCAAGTCACTTTACTTCTCTGGGCCTCAATTACCTCATCTGTAAAATGGGGATTAAGACTGTGAGGCCCCTGTGGGACAACCTGATCACCTTGTAACCTCCCCAGCTCTTAGAACAGTGCTTTGCACATAGTAAGTGCTTCACAAATGCCATTATTATTATTATTATTATTATTATTATTATTATTATTAAAGAATTGTGACTACTTTGAACAACAAATATCTGTATAAGTGAATGAAAGGTCATTGGTGTATGTCAGACCCTTAATTCCTGTCTGTTTTTTCCCCTAATTATCTGAGGGATTTCTTCGGATTATTTCATAGTAGACTTGGTCTGATAACCAGTCAGCTTGGATAACTGCCTTTTTATCGATTTGCTTTCCACCATTCTGAATTTTCTTTCTTAAGATTTCCAGGTGACAACCATCCCTCTTGTATAATGTGACCTCCTAAAGGTACACTGTAAATTCTTTACAAAACTGTTTCTTTTTCCATCGACCTCTTATCCTCCTGAGTGCTTCCTCGTTATTCTACGGAAACATGAAGGAGAGTGCCTTCCCCTGAGCAACTCTCATTTTTTATCAGGACAAAAGTGTTCGAGGATTAATTTGATTGTTACCTTAAAAGGGCAAACTCAAAAAGAAATAACCTTCTCGATTCCTTGAAATAACCAATTAAAAAAATTCAGAAGGTTATTTTTCCCTCGCTAGAAAAACAATACTAAAAGAATAAATCTAAAAGAACTATTCATTTAAAACAGCATGGCTCAGTGAAAAGAGCCCAGGCTTGGGAATCAGAGGTCAAGGGGTCTAATCCCCGCTCCACAACTTGTCAGTTGTGTGACTTTGGGCAAGTCACTTCACTTAGAGAAGCAGCGTGGCTCAGTGGAAAGATCCCGGGCTTTGGAGTCAGAGGTCATGGGTTCAAATCCCGGCTCTGCCACTTAGCTGTGTGACTTTGGGCAAGTCACTTCACTTCTCTGTGCCTTAGTTACCTCATCTGTAAAATGGGGATTTTACCTTGTGAGCCCCACATGACCCACATTTGTATTGTTGCCTGTCTCCCTCGTCTAGACTATGAGCTCTTTGTAGGCAGGAAATGTCGCTGTTTATTGTTGTATTGTATTTTTAATGGCATTTATTAAGCGCTTACTATGTGCAAAGCACTGTTCTAAGCACTGGGGAGGTTACAAGGTGATCAGGTTGTCCCACGGGGGGCTCACAGTCTTAATCCCCATTTTACAGATGAGGGAACTGGAGCCCCAGAGAAGTTAAGTGAGTTGCCCAAAGTCGCACAGCTGACAATTGGCATGGCCGGGATTTGAACCCATGACCTCTGACTCCAAAGCCCGGGCTCTTTCCACTGAGCCACACTGCTTCTCCAAGTACTTTCCCAAGTGCTTAGTACAGTGCTCTGCACACAGTCCCTTCTAGACTGTGAGCCCATTGTTGGGTAGGGACCGTCTCTATATACTGCCAATTTGTACATCCCAAGTGCTTAGTACAGTGCTCTGCACACAGTAAATGCTCAATAAATACGATTGAAAGAATCAATGAATTCATGGCATCCTCCTTCCTCCTCCTTCTCATTTTCTGCTTCCTTTCCCTCCTCCTATCCCTCCCTTCCTTCCTTCCTTCCTTCCTTCCTTCCTTCCTTCCTTCCTTCCTTCCTCCCTTTTCCTTCCTTCCTTCCTTCCTTCCTTCCTTCCTTCCTTCCTTCCTTCCTTCCTTCCTTCCTTCCTTCCTTCCTTCCTCCCTTTTCCTTCCTTCCTTCCTTCCTTCCTTCCTTCCTTCCTTCCTTCCTTCCTTCCTTCCTTCCTTCTTTCCTTCCTCTTTACCAAGTGCTTGGAAAGTACAATTCGGCAACAGATAGAAACAACCCCTACCCAAAAACCGGCTCACAGTCTTGAAGACGTCCTTCCTCTCCTCTTTCCTCTCTTCCTCTTCCTTTTTCCTCCCCCCGTCTCCTCTCTCTCCTTCTTCTGCTTCTCTTCCCCTCTTCCTGCTGCTTCAAAATCTCCATGTGGACACATATAATAATCATGGTATTTGTTAAGTGCTTACTATGTGCCCAGTCCTGCTCACATATGTGTATATACGTTTGTGTGTAGGTGAGCATGTGTTTCTACATATTGATGTGTGAGCATGGATGTGTGACTATATCTGAGTAAGCATATGTGTGGATTTATACATCTATGTGCATTATATTTTATAGTTGTGTTTACATGCACATAGGTATGTGGGTGTTGTCAAGCCTGCATTTGTATGTATCTATTTGTGAACATGGTTAGGGCATTTTTATATCTGTGTGTATGCGTGTGTGTAAGTAGAATAGTATGTGTGTGTGGCTCACTGGAAAGAGCTCAGGCTTTGGAATCAGAGGTCATGGGTTCAAATCCTGGCTCCACCAGTTGTCAGCTGTGTGACTTTGGGCAAGTCACTTCACTTCTCTGGGCCTCAGTTATCTCATCTGTAAAATGGGGATTAAAACTGTGAGCCCCCCGTGGGACAACCTGATATCCTTGTAATCTCCCCAGCACTTAGAATAATGTAGTAAGCACTTAATAAATGCCATTATTATTATTATTATTAATATTATTATTATTACTCCCTTTTTATTCCCAGTTCTTTGGACCATGACAATATCTGACATTTTGCCTCTTCGGAACAGAGACTCTTGAAATCTTGAATCACCCAGAGCCCGGCTAATAAATTTCCAACCGTAGGCCATCCGCCCCAACCGCCTGCTCGAAATCATACAGAAATCCAAGAATCTTCAATTGTTTTTTCCTCATCATCCAATATAGCCTCCTTCCCGCGTGAACCTATATGGTAACAGATAATTTCAATCGTTTTTCCTCATCATCCAATATGGCTGCCTTCCCTCGTGAACGTTTTTGGTAGCAGATGATTTTAATTAAACCCGGGAATATGATTTTCATCTTCACACCGTGTAATTACTTGTTTGTACAGTAAATTAATCCATCTGGGTTCTGTTAAATAGCCCCGGGAAATGAGCCGTTAACCATTTCAAGGTCAAAGACTACCAGCTATGTGAAACGCGGCGTTGAACGTTGCCTCTCCTCTGTCGGTTTGTACCACTAAATAATGTCCTGAATCTCATCCCTTGAACCATCCCGTTACTAAATACGCACTTCATGGTCTGCTCTGTCAGAGAAATAAATGACAGACCCTCTGAAGACTATATGTCTTCCTCTGAATTGGGTAATATTTTCCTTTTCCTTGGAGAACGCCTCTTTAAGGGGCTTTAGGTTTTGAATGGATGAGACCAGTAGATTCCTTTAAACCATAAATACACAAGAGCAGAGGTGATGAGTTCCTCAATCAGAGCAATGGACACAATCTCTGAGAGAGCTATCCGGGTGTTTGGCGAATCTCTGTCACTTCTCTGTGACTCAGTAACCTCATCTTTAAAATGGGGATTGAGACTGTGAGCCCCATGGGGGACAGGGACTGTGTCCAACTGATTTACTTCTATCAATCCCAGCATTTAGAATAGTGCTTGACACTTTAGTATGTGCTTAATCAATCAATCAATCATATTTATTGAGCGCTTACTATGTGCAGAGCACTGTACTAAGCGCTTGGGAAGTACAAATTGGCAACACATAGAGACAGTCCCTACCCAACAGTGGGCTCACAGTCTAAAAGGGGGAGACAGAGAACAGAACCAAACATACCAACAAAATAAAATAAATAGGATAGAAATGTACAAGTAAAATAAATAAATACATAAATAAATAAATAAATAAATAAATAAATAAATAGAGTAATAAATATGTACAACCATATATACATATATACAGGTGCTGTGGGGAAGGGAAGGAGGTAAGACGGGGGGATGGAGAGGGGGACGAGGGGGAGAGGAAAGAAGGGGCTCAGTCTGGGAAGGCCTCCTGGAGGAGGTGAGCTCTCAGCAGGGCCTTGAAGGGAGGAAGAGAGCTAGCTTGGCGGATGGGCAGAGGGATTGGGGGCATTCCAGGCCCGGGGGATGATGTGGGCCGGGGGTCGATGCTTAACAAGTAGCATTATTATTATTATTATTATTATTATTATTATTATTATTATTAACCCACCCCTTCTGCCATTTTTGGTCTAGTGGTAAGAGTATGGGCTTGGGAATCAAAGGTCATGGTTCTCATCCCAGCTCTGCCATGCTTCTGCTGTGTGACCTTGGTCAAGTCACTTCATTTTTCTGGTCCTCAGTTCCCTCATCTGTAAAATGGGAATGAAGACTATGAGCCCCACATGGGGCAGGGTCTGTCTCCAACTTGATTGCCTGGTATCTGCCCCAATGCTTAGAACAGCACTTGGCCCATAGTAAGCAGTTAACAAATGCCATAATTATTATTATTATTATTATTTTGTCCTCCTTTCTACTTATAGACTGTGAGCCCGCTGTTGGGTAGGGACTGTCTCTATGTGTTGCCAACTTGTACTTCCTAAGCGCTTAGTACAGTGCTCTGCACACAGTAAGTGCTCAATAAATACAATTGATTGATCGAGTCTACATTAAGGATTCCTAACACCTTCCCATCCTCCCTCAATCGGAGGCTTCTCCACAACCCATCCTCTGCTGCTGTTTTGTCTCCTTTCCAAACAAACGAAATTTGTCCACATGTTTTGTTTTGTTGTCTGTCTCCCCTTCTAGACTGGGAGCCCATTGTTGGGTAGGGACCGTCATTATATGTTGCCAACTTGGACTTCCCAAGCTCTTAGTCCAGTGCTCTGCACACAGTAAGCGCTCAATAAATACGATTGAATGAATGAATAAAAGTGAAATTTTCATTATCATCATCATCATCATCATCAATCGTTTTTATTGAGCACTTATGTGCAGAGCACTGTACTAAGCGCTTGGGAAGTACAAATTGGCAACACATAGAGACAGTCCCTACCCAACAGTGGGCTCGCAGTCTAAAAGGGGGAGGCAGAGAACAAAACCAAACATACCAACAAAATAAAATAAATAGGATAGATATGTCCAAGTAAAATAAATAAATAAATAAATAGAGTAATAAATATGTACAAGCATATATACATATATACAGGTGCTGTGGGGAAGGGAAGGAGGTAAGATGGGGGGATGGAGAGGGGGACGAGGGGGAGAGGAAGGAAGGGGCTCAGTCTGGGAAGGCCTCCTGGAGGAGGTGAGCTCTCAGCAGGGCCTTGAAGGGAGGAAGAGAGCTAGCTTGGCGGATGGGCAGAGGGAGGGCATTCCAGGCCCGGGGGATGACGTGGGCCGGGGGTCGATGGCGGGACAGGCGAGAATGAGGTACGGTGAGGAGATTAGCGGCGGAGGAGCGGAGGGTGCGGGCTGGGCTGGAGAAGGACAGAAGGGAGGTGAGGTAGGAGGGGGCCAGGTGATGGACAGCCTTGAAGCCCAGGGTGAGGAGTTTCTGCCTGATGCGCAGATTGATTGGTAGCCATTGGAGGTTTTTGAGGAGGGGAGTAATATGCCCAGAGTATTTCTGGACAAAGATAATCCGGGTAGCAGCATGAAGTATGGACTGAAGTGGAGAGAGACACGAGGATGGGAGATCAGAGAGAAGGCTGGTGCAGTAGTCCAGACGGGATAGGATGAGAGCTTGAATGAGCAGGGTAGCAGTTTGGATGGAGAGGAAAGGGCGGATCTTGGCAATGTTGCGGAGCTGAGACCGGCAGGTTTTGGTGACGGCTTGGATGTGAGGGGTGAATGAGAGAGCGGAGTAGAGGATGACACCAAGGTTGCGGGCTTGTGAGACGGGAAGGATGGTAGTGCCGTCAACAGAGATGGGAAAGTCAGGGAGAGGACAAGGTTTGGGAGGGAAGACAAGGAGTTCAGTCTCTTCATTAACAAAAGAAGGTTGAATGAATGACTATTCATATTCACCTGTATATATGTATATATGTTTGTGCATATTTATTACTCTATTTATTTATTTTACCTGTACATATCTATTCTATTTATTTTATTTTGTTAGTATGTTTGGTTTTGTTCTCCGTCTCCCCCTTTTAGACTGTGAGCCCACTGTTGGGTAGGGACTGTCTCTATACGTTGCCAACTTGTACTTCCCAAGCGCTTACTACAGTGCTCTGCACACAGTAAGCGCTCAATAAATACGATTGATTGATTGATTGATTGAATGATAATCTAACCCTCTCAGGTTGCTCCCACACAGAAGCTGCTCTCTCTCATCCCTGCCACCATTTCGCCACCTCCTTTCCACATTGAAGATTCCTGCCCTGTTTTCCTTGTACATATTTATTCTATTTATTTTATTTTGTTAGTATGTTTGGTTTTGTTCTCCGTCTCCCCCTTTTAGACTGTGAGCCCACTGTTGGGTAGGGACTGTCTCTAAACGTTACCAACTTGTACTTCCCAAGCGCTTACTACAGTGCTCTGCACACAGTAAGCGCTCAATAAATACGATTGATTGATTGATTGAATGAATGAATGAAAATCTAACCCTCTCGGGTTCCTCCCACACAGAAGCTGCTCTCTCTCATCCCCACCATCATTTTGCCACCTCCTATCCACACTGAAGATTCCTCCCCCATTTTCCGCTCTTCCCTCTACACAGAAATTTCCACCCACGGAGTGGCCAGGCCCATTAT
Organism: Tachyglossus aculeatus; assembly: GCF_015852505.1. Taxonomy (NCBI): domain Eukaryota; kingdom Metazoa; phylum Chordata; class Mammalia; order Monotremata; family Tachyglossidae; genus Tachyglossus; species Tachyglossus aculeatus. The sequence goes on from NC_052072.1 coordinate 1,413,965, forward strand.
CCTTTCTCTGATTTCTCCAACACCATCTTCTTCCTCCTAAGACACTTCACTCCGTCATTTGTGTGTACATCATTATTGGAAAAAGGCTTAAACCAGTGGCTAATGGCAGCGTACCCAACTGGGCTGAGGGGAGGAGGCTCCGTTTCCTGGCCTGGTTTTGGATTCCTTTCAGATGGATCCACGCCACGTTAAATTATTAAATACCGGTTGTTTGCTGGTTGTGCTGTTTCTTCACGAACGGCGGTTACATCTAGGAGTTATATTTCAGGCATAGTTGACAGGCGGAAGGAACTGGGTTCTAAACGAAGAACCCCGGGGGCAGAAATTCAAGCCATTATCAAGTATTTATTGGGCTGCCTGTGGAGTGTGCGTCAAAAGATCGTATAGGTTTTTGCCTCCGATAACGAATGGCGACGGGTTTGGAGAAAAGGGAACCGAGGTTGCTGGTTCCTGCTGACAGGCCTTCGGCGATTCTTAATCCGGCTTTAAATCCGTGAGAATAGGCCGCTGGGATCCACGTTTTCCCGGCCCAGCTGCTCATATCAATAAGTAGTAATCGTATTTATTAAGCGCTTGCCACGGGCGAAGCACTGTATCAAGTTGCAGCGTGGCTTACTGGAAAGAGCACGGACTTGGGAGTCAGAGGTCGTGGGTTCTAATATATCAATCAATCAATCAATCAATCGTATTTATTGAGCGCTTACTGTGTGCAGAGCACTGGACTAAGCGCTTGGGAAGTCCAAGTTGGCAACACGTAGAGACAGTCCCTACCCAACAGTGGGTTCACAGTCTAAAAGGGGGAAACAGAGAATCAATCAATCAATCGTATTTATTGAGCGCTTACTATGTGCAGAGCACTGTACTAAGCGCTTGGGAAGTACAAATTGGCAACACATAGAGACAGTCCCTACCCACCAGTGGGTTCACAGTCTAAAAGGGGGAGACAGAGAACAAAACCAAACATACTAACAAAATAAAATAAATAGCATAGATATGTGCAAGTAAAATAAATAAATAAATAGAGTAATAAATATGTACAAATCCCGGTTCCGCAACTTGTCTGCTGTGTGACTTTGGGCAAGTCACCTCACTTCTCTGGGCCTCAGTTCCCTAATCTGTAAAATGGGGATTAAGACTGTGAGCCGACACGTGGGATAACCTGATTACCTTGTATCTATCCCAGCACTTAGAACAGTGTTTGGCACATAGTTTGCGCTTAACAAATACCAATATTATTGTTATTCTACATAGTGATAGTATTTATTAAGAGCTTGCCACGGGCAAAGCACTGTCCTAAGTGTAAGTGTGGCTTAGTGGAAAGAGCCCGGGCTTGGGAGTCAGAGGTCTTGGGTTCTAATCCTGGCTCCGCCACTTGTCTGCTGTGTGACTTTGGGCAAGTCACTTCACTTCTCTGGGCCTCAGTTCCCTCATCTGTAAAATGGGGATTAAGACTGTGAGCCCTATGTGGGACAACCTGATTACCTTGTATCTATCTCAGCACTTAGAACAGTGCTTGGCACATAGTAAGTGCCTATCAAATAACAACATTATTATTATTATTATTATTATAAGTAGTGATCATATGTATTAAGCACTTGCCATGGGCAAGCACTGTCCTAAGTGTTCGTGTGGCTTAGTGGAAAGAGCCCTGGTTTGGGAGTCAGAGGTCTTGGGTTCTAATCCTGGGTCCGCCACTTGCCTGCTGTGTGACTTTGGGCAAGTCACTTCACTTCTCTGTGCCTCTGTTTCCTCATCTGTAAAATGGGGATTAAGACTGTGAGCCCCACGTGGGACAACCTGATTACCTTGTATCTACCCCAGTGCTTAGAACAGTTAATTGCACATAGTAAGCACTTAACAAATACCATCATTATTATTATTATTACTCGGTGCCGGGAAAGAGTCTTGGTTGGGAATCATTCATGGTCCTGGGCCCTCAAGGGTCTCACAACGTAAAAAACGCTTAATACAGAGCTCTGTACACAGTAAGCACTCAATAAATATGATTTACTGACTAGGGATAAAGCGGGGAAGGGACTGGCCATAGGCCCATAAGGGAAAACTTGAACAATATGAAATCAATGGAAAAGAGGAGGACAGGGATGAATAGAGAAGAAAAGTGGCCTAGTGGCTAGAGCCCGGGCTTAGGAATCAGAGGTCATGAGTTCTAATCCCGGCTCTGCCACTTGTCTACTGTGTGACCTTGGGCAAGCCACATAACCTCTCTGTGCCTCAGTTATCTCACCTGTAAAATGAGGGTTGAGACGGTGAGCCGCATGTGGGAAAACCTGATTACCTTTTATCTACCCCAGCACTTAAAACAGTGCTTGGCACATAGTAGGCACTTAACAAATACCATCATTATCATGAATTATTAAGTCACTTAACTTCTCTGTGCTTCAGTTTCCTCATCTGTAAAATGGGGATTACGACTGTGAGCCCCATGTGGGACAACCTCATTACCATGTATCTACACCAGCATGCTGAACAATGCTTGGCACATAGTAAGCACTTAGCAAATACCATTATCATCATCGTAAAAAAAAAATGAAGACAGAGAGCCCAGGCCTGAGAGACAGAGGACCTGGGTTGTGATCCTGCAGTGTGACCTTGGGCGAGTCACATCTCTGTGCCTCAGTTACTTCGGTTGTAAAATCAGTCAGTTAATGGTCTTTATTCATTCATTCATTCAATCATATTTATTGAGCGCTTACTGTGTGCAGAGCACTGTACTAAGCCCTTGGGAAGTCCAAGTTGGCAACATCTAGAGACGGTCCCTACCCGACAGCGGGCTCGCAGTCTAGAAGAGGGGGACAGACAACAAAACAAAACATATTAACAAAATAAAATGAATAGAATAAATATGTACAAATAAAATAAATAAATAAATAAATAGAGTAATAAATGCATAGAAACATATATACATATATACAAGTGCTGTGGGGTGGGGAAGGAGGTAAGGTGGGGGGGATGGAAAGGGGGAGGAGAGGGAGGGGGAGGAGGTGGCTCAGTTTGGGAAGGACTCCTGGATTATTGAACACTTACTGTGTGATGAGCACTGTACTGAGCACTTGGGAGAAGACAACATAGTAATAAATGGACATATTTCCCACCCATAACGAGTTTTCAGTCTTGACAGGGAGGCAGACAATACTGTAAATAGAAATAAGCAGCGTGGCTCAGTGGAAAGAGCCCGGGCTTTGGAATCAGAGTTCATGGGTTCAAATCTCTGCTCCGCCAATTGTCAGCTGTGTGACTTTGGGCAAGTCACTTCACTGCTCTGGGCCTCAGTTCCCTCATCTGGAAAATGGGGATTAAGACTGTGAGCCCCCCGTGGGACAACCTGATCACCTTGTAAACTCCCCAGCGCTTAGAACAGTGCTTTGTACATAGTAAGTGCTTAATAAATGTCATTATTATTATTATTATTATTAAATAAATGGATCGAGACTGTGAGTCCCAAGTGGAACAGGGATTTTGTCTAACTCAAATTGCTTGCATTCACACCTGTGCTTAGTACAGTGCCTGGCACATAGTAAGCACTAAACAAATGCCTTCTCCTTCTCTTTCTTCGTCTCCTTCTCCTCCTTCTCCTCCTCCTTCTCCTTCTCCTTCTTTTTCCATCTTCTTTTCTTCTTCTTCTTGTCATGTTCTTTACCTTGTGAGTGTGAGAAAGGCAGTGACCCTTGCTATCTAGAGCTCATCTATTCCAAGAAGATTGATTTTATTTCTGTATCTGCAGTTTAAAATAGTAAAATAGTTACTGCCTGATTATCTTCATTCAACTTTTGAAACACCTAAAAGGGTGAACTGGAGAGGAAGAACAATTATCCATAAAAACTGTAGGCTCCCCTCTAGACTGTAAGCTCACAGTGGGCAGGGAACACATTCATTCATTCGATTGTATTTATTGAGCGCCTACTAGGTGCAAGGCACTGTACTAAGCGCTTGAGCATTGTACTAACATATCTACAAACTCTGCTGTATTGTCCTCTCCCAAGCTCTCAGGACAGTGCTCTGCGCAGAGTAGGCGCTCAATAAATAATCAGTCAATCAATCAATCGATCATATTTACAGAGCAGATCAATATAAATGCATATAGCTCACAGTCTAGAGGGGAAGACGGACATTAATAGAAATAAATACATAAATTACAGATATCTACATGAATAAGTCTCTCATTGAAGCAGCGTAGAAATCTCTGCAGGCCTTCTTTTCCCTTCCCGGTGCTTTAATTGAATCGATCCTAAAAGGGTCAGCAGAATTATCGTTTTTAGTTATTTTTCATTACAGATGGTTGGCAATTTTAGGACTGTAACAAAAGTAAAAAGAGAAAGAAAAGAGAGCTGATCGTATCCCTCTAGTATCTCTCTCTGATTAGGATCGCTTCCCTCTAGTATATCTTCCAACTCTCCAGATCAGACTACGGTGTCCTATTTTGGGACTTGATTAATTAGTATTAATTATCAAGTATTCTATTTTACGCCGTTAGTTCCCCGGCTGACGTCTTCAGACTCTCGATAAATTAATGATCCAATAAAGGCCTGAGTGTAACCTTTGGGAAGAATGCTGCGCGTCGCTTGGAAAGATATTCTCTGAGGTCATGCGTTTGGTAGGCACTTTTTCCCATTTGGGTCATATCTGGGCAGGAGAGTCATTCATTTATTCATTCATTCAATCGTATTTATTGAGCGCTTACTGTGTGCAGAGCACTGGACTGAGCGCTTGGAAAGTACAATTCGGGAACAGATAGAGATGGTCCCTACCCAACAGTGGGCTCATAGTCTAGAAGGGGGTGGCAGACAACAAAACAAAACAGTCAGTCAGTCAGTCAATCATATTTATTGAGTGCTTACTGCGTGCAGAGCACTGTACTAAGCGCTTGGGAAGTACAAGAGGGAGAGAGATGAGCAACTCAGTGGAAAGAGTGCAGGTTTTGAAGTCATTCATTCATTCCATTCATTCATTCATATTTATTGAGTGCTTAATGTGTGCAGAGCGTTGGACTAAGCGCTTGGGAACTACAAGTACAAGAGGGAGAGAGATGAGCAACTCAGTGGAAAGAGCACGGGTTTTGGAGTCATTCAAGTAGACATACCATCTGAACAGATAAATAGAATTATATATACACATTATTCATAAAATAGAGTAATAAATATGTACAAATATACACAAGTGCTGTGGGGAGGGGAAGGAGGGAGGGCAGAGGAAGAGTCCTGGAGGAGGTGAGCTCTCAGAAGGGCTTTGTAGGGAGGAAGAGGGGTAGTTTGGCAGATGTGTGGAGGGATTGGGGCCATTCCGGGCCAGGGGGAGGACGGGGGCCGGGGGTCGACGGCGGGACAAAGTCGATGCCGTGATACTGAAAGAACCCGGGAGGATGAAGCGGAAATCCTCAAGGAGCTTACAGTCTACCGGGAGACAGATACTGGCATTTTACAAAGATGTGAGCTGGAGGAAGACGAGAGGTCTAGACTGTGAGCCCACTATTGGGTAGGGACCATCTCTATATGTTGCCAACTTGTACTTCCCAAGCGCTTAGTACAGTGCTCTGCACACAGTAAGCGCTCAATAAATATGATTGATTGATTGATTGATTGAGGTTACAAGAGGAAGCAGTGAAAACAGGTCAAGATGAAACAGGGGAAAAAAACTGAGTGAAAAGAGAAGGACTGGAAATTAGTAATTAAGTGCCGAAGTAGCAAATTAATAATAATAATAATGGCATTTGTTAAGCGCTTACTATGTGCAAAGCACTGTTCTAAGCACTAGGGGAGATACAAGGTGATCAGGTTGTCCCACGGGGGGCTCACAGTCATCATCCCCATTTTACAGATGAGGTAACTGAGGCTCAGAGAAGTTAAGTGACTTGCCCAAGGTCACATAGCAGACATGTGGTGGAGCCGGGATTCGAACCCATGACCTCTGACTCCCAAGCCCGTGCTCTTTCCATTGAGCTGCGCTGCTTCTCTAATGTCGTTTACCAAATGCCGCTGGTTTTACAAGGCAAGGATGTTATAAACTATCTCTGAAAACTTTTGGGTTCTCAGCCCCTATCCGTCTCATCGTTGCTCTTATTTACATGTCTTAATACTCTACTGGACTCTCCCAAGCTCTTCGTACAGTGTGAGCCCACTGTTGGGTAGGGACTGTCTCTATATGTTGCCACCTTGTACTTCCCAAGCGCTTAGTACAGTGCTCGGCACACAGTAAGCGCTCAATAAATACGACTGATTGATTGATTGATCTGAACACAGCAGGCTGTAAGCTCCTTGTGGGCAGGGATTGATTAAGTCGACTAACTCTTTTGTCCTCTCCTAAGTGCTTCTTTGCTCTTCCCCCACTCTCTTCCACATCACCCTGCTTGTTCCCTTTCTCCATTCCAGTGCTTAGAACAGTGCTTTGCACATAGTAAGTGCTTAATACATGCCATTACTATTATTATTAATTATTATTCCCTCCTCCCAGCCCCACAGAATGTATATCCATTCATTCAATCATATTTATTGAGCACTTACTGTGTGCAGAGCACTGTATTAAGTGCTTACCCATATCTGTCATTTATTTATCTATATTAATGTCTGTCTCCCCCCACTCTAGACTGTAAACTCACTGTGGGCAGGGAATGTGTCCGTTTATCGAAGAGCAGCATGGTCTAGTGGCAAGAGCTGGGCGTCAAAAGGACCTGGGTTCTAACACTGGCTCCGTCCACGTGTCTACAGTGTGACCTTGAGTGAGTCATTTCACTTCTCTGGGTCTCACTTACTTCATCTGTAAAATGGGGATTAAGACTGTGAGCTCAGTGAGGGGCAGTGTCTAGCGCGATTTGCTTATATCCGCTCCAGCACTTAGAATCAATCAATCAATCAATCAATCAATCAATCGTATTTATTGAGCACTTACTGTGTGCAGAGCACTGTACTAAGCGCTTGGGAAGTACTAGCACATAGTAAGTGCTTAACAAATACCACAATTGTTATTGCTATTATTATTAATACAGTGTCCTGAACTCTGTAGATGCTCAATAGATTCAATCGTTACTATCACAAATGAGTTATTACCAACCAGCTCCCTGCGACTAATTCAGCAACCTTCTCTTTTTAATGAAAATTTCACTTTTATTCAGTCATTCAATCGTATTTATTGAGCGCTTACTGTGTGCAAAGCACTGTACTAAGCGCTTGGGAAGTACAAGTTGGCAACATATAGAGGCGGTCCCTACCCAACAACGGGCTCACAGTCTGGAAAGGGGAGACAGACAACAAAACAAAACATGTGGACAGGTGTCAAGTCATCAGAATAAATAGAAATAAAGATAGAAGCACATCATGCGTGGCTCAGGCTTTGGAGTCAGAGGTCATGGGTTCAAATCCTGGTTCTGCCAATTGTCAGCTGTGTGACTTTAGGCAAGTCACTTCACTTCTCTGGGCCTCAGTTCCCTCATCTGTAAAATGGGGATTAAGACTGTGAGCCCCCGCGTGGGACAACCTGATCGCCTTGTAACCTCTCCAGCTCTTAGAACAGTGCTTTGCACATAGTAAGCGCTTAATAAATGCCATTGTTATTATTGTATCCCCCGCAGCACTTAGAACAGTGCTTGGCACATAGTAATCGTTTAATAAATGCCATCATTATTATTATTATTTGGTAGCAGAAATTTCCTTACTTGAGGAAATTCAGAACAGTAAGAGCTCAATAAATACGATTGATGATTGATGATGATCTCTGGAAAAAGAGCAGAAATCCGACCTCGGGGTATGGCGACTCATTCTCTGGGGATTAAGACATGGGGATTAAGACAGTGAGCCCCACGTGGGACAACCTGATCACCTTGTATCCCCCCAGCGCTTAGAACAGTGCTTTGCACATAGTAAGCACTTAAGAAATACCATGATTATTATCATTAACAAAATAAATAGGATAGTAAATATGTACAAGTAAAATAGAGGAATAAATCTGTACAAACATATATACAAGTGCTGTGGGGAAGGGAAGGAAGTAGGGCAGAGGGGATGGGGAGGAGGAGAGGAAAAAGGGGGCTCAGTGTGGGAAGGCCTTCTGGAGGAGGTGAGCTCTCAGTAGGGCTCTGAAGGGAGGAAGAGAGCTAGCTTGTATTTCCCAAGCGCTTAGTACAGTGCTCTGCACACAGTAAGCGCTCAATAAATACGATTGAATGAATGAATGAATGGTTGGCGGGTGTGTGGAGGGAGGGCATTCCAGGCCAGGGGAAGGACGGGGGCCGGGGGTCGATGGTGGGACAGGAGAGAACGAGGGACAGTGCGGAGGTTAGCAGCAAAGGAGCGGAGGGTTTTACATTTTAACATCTCCTCTACTGGGGCAGCTCCTAGTTTCTTTCCTAACTTTGAGAGAGCTCAGTTCTTCTGCGGATTGTAAAGCAAATGAATCATTGATTCTCCACTGATAGAGTATGCAGTAGTCCTAATAATAAAACCGTTAATGGCCAGGGACAATAATCACATCCATTACAAAAAATGATGATAGGAGTTTCGCTTCTTTAATACCATAACCCTTTATGAGCCCATATATTTAAAACCCTTTTGCTCATATTAACCACTTAAACTTCACCTTTCCGGGAGACTAGCACATTTTACAGTGCTTTCCAAGTGTGTCTCTCAGACAGGAATGCAAAGATTGGAAGTTGGTCCAGTCTAGTGGGAAGAGCATGGGCCTGGGACTCAGAAGGTCATGGATTCTAATCCTGGCTCAGCCTCTTGTCTTCTGTGTCACCTTGGGTAAGTCATTTCCCTTTTCTGTGCCTCCGTTACCTCATCTGTAAAATGGGGATGGAGACTGTGAGCCCTACCTGGGACAATCCCTGTGACCAACCCACAGTGCTTAGTACAGTGTCCAGCACATAGTAAGCAATTAACAAATACCATAATTATTATTTTCATTGCTACAGAAAGCACTAGACCACAGAATGAGAGTTCTATAAGAGTGTCTAGGATTAGAATTCATTTCGTTCTTGATATCCTTCCAGCCCAGCTTAATAATAATGATAATAATAATAATAATAATAATAATAATAATAATAATAATGACATTTATCAAGCGCTTACTATGTGCAAAGCACTGTTCTAAGCACTGGGGAGGTTACAAGGTGATCAGGTTGTCCCACGGGGGGCTCACAGTCTTAATCCCCATTTTACAGATGAGGGAACTGAGGCTCAGAGAAGTGAAGTGACTTGCCCAAAGTCACACAGCTGACAATTGGCGTAGCCGGGATTTGAACCCATGACCTCTGACTCTAAAGCCCATGCACTAAGCCATGCTGCTTCTCTAAGCAACATAGTAAGCAATTAACAAATACCATAATTATTATTTTCATTGCTACAGAAAGCTCTAGACCACAGAATGAGAGTTCTATAAGAGTGTCTAGGAGTAGAATTCATTCCCCTCTTGATATCCTTCTACCCCAGCTTAATAATAATAATAATAATAATAATGATAATGACATTTATCAAGCACTTACTATGTGCAAAGCACTGTTCTAAGCACTGGGGAGGTTACAAGGTGATCAGGTTGTCCCACAGGGTGCTCACAGTCTTAATCCCCATTTTACAGGTGAGGTAACTGAGGCACAGAGAATCAATCAATCAATCAATCGTATTTATTGAGCATTTACTGCGTGCAGAGCACTGTACTAAGCGCTTGGGAAGTACAAGTTGGCAACATATAGAGACGGTCCCTACCCAACAGTGGGCTCACCGTCTAAAAGTTAAGTGACTTACCCAAAGTCACACAGCCGACAATTGGCGGAGCCGGGATTTGAACCCATGACCTCTGACTCCAAAGCCCCTGCTCTTTCAGCTGAGCCACGCTGCTTCTCTAAGCAACATAGTAACCAATTAACAAATACCATAATTATTATTTTCATTGCTACAGGAAGCTCTAGACCACAGAATGAGAGTTGTATAAGAGTGTCTAGGAGTAGAATTCATTCCCCTCTTGATATCCTTCTACCCCAGCTCTATAATAATAATAATAGTAATAATAATAATAATAATAATAATAATAATAATAATAATAATAATGACATTTATCAAGCACTTACTATGTGCAAAGCACTGTTCTAAGCACTGGGGAGGTTACAAGGTGATCAGGTTGTCCCACGGGGGGCTCACAGTCTTAATCCCCATTTTACAGATGAGGTAACTGAGGCACAGAGAATCAATCAATCAATCGTATTTATTGAGCGCTTACTGTGTGCAGAGCACTGTACTAAGCACTTGGGAAGTACAAGTTGGCAACATATAGAGACATTCCCTACCCAGCAGTGGGCTCACAGTCTAAAAGTTAAGTGACTTACCCAAAGTCACACAGCCGACAATTGACGGAGCCGGAATTTGAATCCATGACCTCTGACTCCAAATCCCATGCTCTTTCAACTGAGCCACGCTGCTTCTCTAAGCAACACAGTAAGCAATGAACAAATACCATAATTATTATTTTCATTGTTACAGAAAGCACTAGACCACGGAATGAGAGTTGTATAAGAGTGTCTAGGAGTAGAATTCATTCCCCTCTTGATATCCTTCCACCCCAGCTCTATAATAATAATAATAATAATGATGATGATGACATTTATCAAGGGCTTACTATGTGCAAAGCACTGTTCTAAGCACTGGGGAGGTTACAAGGTGATCAGGTTGTCCCACGGGGGGCTCACAGTCTTAATCCCCATTTTACAGATGAGGTAACTGAGGCCCAGAGAAGTGAAGTAACTTGCCCGAAGTAACACAGCTGACAATTGGTGTAGTCAGGATTTGAACCCATGACCTCCGACTCCAAAGCCCATGCACTGAGCCACGCTGCTTCTCTAAGCAACATAGTAAGCAATTAACAAATACCATAATTATTATTTTCATTGCTACAGAAAGCTCTAGACCACGGAACGAGAGTTGTATAAGAGTGTCTAGGAGTAGAATTCATTCCCCTCTTGATATCCTTCCAGCCCAGCTCGATACAAGGAAACACCAGGAACAGAAAAACTAAATGTTCCCATTTTTGAGTCATAAACATTTGGAGTCAGTATCTACAACCAGCTGTAATTTACTATAAAGTGACACCAGGTAGCTTGTTTCCAACACACCCAGTGCTAGGGGTCTGAGATTCATTATTACCCGCTCACAGAGTGGGTGAAAATATCATTCAATCCCTTCATCATCATCATCAATCGTATTTATTGAGCGCTTACTATGTGCAGAGCACTGTACTAAGCGCTTGGGAAGTACAAATTGGCAACATATAGAGACAGTCCCTACCCAACAGTGGGCTCACAGTCTAAAATGGGGAGACAGAGAAGAAAACCAAACATACTAACAAAATAAAATAAATAGAATAGATATGTACAAATAAAATAAATAAATAAATAAATAGAGTAATAAATATGTACAAACATATATACATATATAATAATAATAATGATGGCATTTATTAAGCGCTTACTATGTGCAGAGCACTGTTCTAAGCGCTGGGGGGGGATACAAGGTGATCAAGTTGTCCCACGTGGGGCTCACAGTCTTCATCCCCATTTTACAGATGAGGTAACTGAGGCGCAGAGAAGTTAAGTGACTTGCCCAAGGTCACACAGCAGACATGTGGTGGAGGCGGGATTCGAACCCATGACCTCTGACTCCAAAGCCCGGGCTCTTTCCACTGAGGCACGCTGTGGGGAAGGGAAGGAGGTAAGATGGGGGGGATGGAGAGGGGGACGAAGGGGAGAGAGGGGGACGAGGGGGAGATGAATGAAATATCATTCAATCCCTTCATCATCATCATCAATCGTATTTATTGAGCGCTTACTATGTGCACAGCACTGTACTAAGCGCTTGGGAAGTACAAATTGGCAACATATAGAGACAGTCCCTACCCAACAGTGGGCTCACAGTCTAAAAGACTAATAATGTCACATTATTAGATTCAGATTGTCACATCTCTTTTCTTTAATATGATGACTTTTCCAAAGGCAGCTCTGTTGCCTCTTGGAAAGAGGAAGTGATTTCAGGAGTCGAAATGGGATTTATCGATTTGGCTCTGGGCGCAATTTACTTACTCCATCACCAACGAAGTTGTTGGTAGAGAAGTAGCATGAAGCGGCGTGGCTCAGTGGAAAGAGCCCGGGCTTTGGAGTCAGAGGTCATGGGTTCAAATCCCGGCTCCACCAAATGTCAGCTGTGTGACTTTGGGCAAGTCACTGCAGCGTGGCTCAGTGGAAAGAGCCCGGGCTTTGGAGTCAGAGATCATAGGTTCGAATCCCGGCTCTGCCACATGTCTGCTGTGTGACCTTGGGTAAATCACTTAACTTCTCTGATCCTCAGTTACCTCATCTGTAAAGTGTGGATTAAGACTGTGAGCCCCACGTGGGACAACCTCATTACCTTGTTTCCCCTCCCCAGCGCTTAGAATGGTGCTGTGCACATAGTAAGCGCTTAACAAATGTCATTATTATTATTATTTATTATTCTCTGTGCCTCAGTTACCTCATCTGGAAAATGGGGATTGACTGTAAGGCCCCTGTGGGACAACCTGATCACCTTGTAACCTCCCCAGCACTTAGAACAGTGCTTTGCACATAGTAAGTGCTTAACAGACGCCATCATCATCATCATCAGTGGAAAGAGCCCGGGTTTAGGAGCCAGAGGCCATGGGTTCAAATGCCGGCTCCACCAAATGTCAGCTGTGTGACTTTGGGCAAGTCACTTCACTTCTCTGGGCCTCAGTTACCTCATCTGGAAAATGGGGATTGACTGTAAACCCCCTGTGGGACAACCTGATCACCTTGTAACCTCCCCAGCGCTTAGAACAGTGTTTTGCACATAGTAAGCGCTTAACAAACGCCATCATCATCAGTGGAAAGAGCCCGGGTTTAGGAGCCAGAGGTCATGGGTTCAAATCCCGGCTCCACCAAATGTCAGCTGTGTGACTTTGGGCAAGTCACTTAACTTCTCTGGGCCTCAGTTTCCTCATCTGGAAAATGGGAATTGACTGTAAGCCCCCTGTGGGACAACCTGATCACCTTGTAACCTCCCCAGCGCTTAGAACAGTGCTTTGCACATAGTAAGCACTTAACAAACGCCATCATCATCATCATCATCAGTGGAAAGAGCTCGGGTTTAGGAGCCAGAGGCCATGGGTTCTAATTCTGGCTTCGCCACTTGCCAGCTGTGTGACTTTGGGCAACTCACTTCACTTCTCTGGGCCTCAGTTCCCTCATAGGGGTTAAAACTGTGAGCCCCAGGTGGGACAACCTGATCACCTTGTATCCCCCCAGTGCTTAGAACAGTGCTTTGCACATAGTAAGCGCTTAACAAATGCCATTATTATTATTATTATTAGGGCCTAGAGGATTCGAACCAGGCCTTGGGAGGCAGATGGACCTGGGTTCTAACAAATACAGTAATTTTATTACCGTTGCTGCTACCGTTATGACTACAATAAATAACGTTACAACTACTGGATTGCTGTGTGACCTTGGGCAAGACACTTCACTTCTCTGAGCCTCCGTTCTCTCATCTGTAAAATGGGGATTAAGACTGTGAGCCCCTTGTGGGACAGGGACTGTGTCCGGCCCGATTTGCTTGTCTCCACCCCAGCGCTTAGAACAGGGCCTGGCACATATCAGCGCTTAACAAACAGCAACAATAATTATTATTATCATTACGTAGAAGTAGCCAAATTTTTTGAGGGTAGTTGACTCCAACATACTGCTCTAAGTCCTTGGGACGTCTAAAACAGAGTAATTTCTGTAGTAGGAATAGAAATAGCGGGAGCAGCAGTGGTAGTAGTAATAATAGCAGTATTAATAGTAATAATATTAGTAGTGATTGCAGTAATAGTCTTATAGTAGTAATAATGGTAATAGTAGTAATAGTAATATCCTGACTCCACCACTTGTCTGCTGTGTGACCTTCGGTAAGCAATTTAACTTCTCTGTGACTCAGTGACCTCATCTGTAAAATGGGGATGAATAATAATAATGACGATAATAATGATAATGATAATATTGGTGGTATTTGTTAAGCACTTACTAATGATAATAATAATAGTGATGGTATTTGTTAGGCGCTTATTATGTGCAAAGCACTGTTCTAAGCACTGGGGAGCTTACAAGGTGATCAGGTTGTCCCACGGGGGGCTCACAGTTTTAGTCCCCCTTTTACAGATGAGGTAACTGAGGCCCAGAGAAGTGAAGTGACTTGCCCAAAGTCACACAGCTGACAGTTGGTGGAGCCAGGATTTGAACCCATGACCTCTCACTCCAAAGCCCGGGCTCTTCCCACTGAGCCATGCTGCTTCCTATCTGACAGTGTGGCTCAGTGGAAAGAGCACGGGCTTTGGAGTCAGAGGTCATGGGTTCAAATCCCGACTCTGCCACTTGTCAGCTATGTGACTTTGGGCAATCACTTAACTTCTCTGTGCTTCAGTTCCTTCTTCTCAAGCGCTTAGTACAGTACTCTGCACTTAGTAAGCGCTCAATAAATACGATTGATGATGATGATGCAGCTGCTTACTATGTGCCAGGCACTGTTCTAAGCGCTGGGGTTGATACAAGGAAATCAGGTTGTCCCACGTGGGGCTCACAGTCTTCATCCCCCTTTTACAGGTGAGGGAACTGAGGCACAGAGAATAATAATAATAATAATAATAATAATAATGATGGTATTTGTTAAGTGCTTACTATGTGCAAAGCACTGTTCTAAGCGCTGGGGAGATTACAAGGTGATCAGGTTGTCCCACGGGGTCTCACAGTTTTTAATGCCCATTTTTCAGATGAGGTAACTGAGGCACAGAGAAGTTAAGTGACTTGCCCAAAGTCACACAGCTGACGATTGGTGGAGCTGGGATGTCGGGCTTTGTAGAACAGTGCTTGCACATAGTAAGCACTTTTAGACTGTGAGCCCACTGTTGGGTAGGGACCGTATCTATATGTTGCCAACTTGTACTTCCCAAGCGCCCAGTACAGTGCTCAGCACACAATAAGCGCTCAATAAATACGATTGATTGATTGATTAATAAATGCCACCATTATTATTATTATTATTATTCCAGGCTCGGAGGACAGAGGAGAGGGAAAGGTTTCTTGGAGTAGGGTAGCGGTAAGTTCGTAGGATGGACGGTTCCCGATATTCTTGATTCAGCTGAGGAAAATTGGAAAGGCAATCAATCAATCTTATTTATTGAGCGCTTACTGTGTGCAGAGCACAATACAATTAAGTCCCTGGTAGCTGTAAGGATAAAGTGAAGTGACTTGCCTAAAGTCACACAGCAGACAAGTGGTGGAGCCGGGATTAGAACCCATGACCTCTGACTCCCAAACCCAAGCTCTTTTCTATCATCATCATCAATTGTATTTATTGAGCGCTTACTGTGTGCAGAGCACTGTACTAAGTGCTTGGGAAGTACAAGTTGGCAACACATAGAGACAGTCCCTACCCAACAGTGGGCTCACAGTCTAAAAGGGAGAGACAGAGAACAAAGCACTGCTCTAAGCGCTGGGGAGGTTACAAGGTGATCAGGTTGTCCCAATAATTAACAATAATAATAATAATAATAATGACATTTATCAAGCGCTTACTATGTGCAAAGCACTGTTCTAAACACTGGGGAGGTTACAAGGTTGTCAGGTTGTCCCACGGGGGGTTTACAATCTTAATCCCCATTTTACAGATGAGGTAACTGAGGCACAGAGAAGTGAAGTGACTTGCCCAAAGTCACACAGCTGATAATTGGCGGAGTCGGGAGTTGAACCCACGACCTCTGACTCCAAAGCCCGTGCTCTTTCCACTGAGCCATGCTGCTTCTCAAGTAGTAATCAATTAATCAAATTTAATTAATTTAATTTAATGATGGTATTTGCTAAGCGTTTAGTATGTGCGAACGCTTGGGAGAGGGCCAAAGCGTGAGGAGAAAAGACTCAAGTGCTTAATAATCCCGGCCCCGCCACTTGTCTGCTGTGTGACTTTGGGCAAGTCACTTCACTTCTCTGTGCCTCAGTTCCCTCATCTGTAAAATGGGGAATTAACACTGTGAGCCCCTCGAGGGACAACCTAATCACCTTGTATCCCCCCCCCAGCACTTAGAACAGTGCTTCGCACATAGTAAGCGCTTAACAAATACCACCATTATTATTATTATTATTAATTAAGTGCTTTGCACACAGTTAAGCGCTCAATAAATACGACTGAATGAAAAAGACTCCTGCCTGCCAGGCGTTTATAATCCAGCAGGAGAGACAGACATTGTGGGGTAGGGATTGTCTCTATTTGTTGCCGAACTGTACTTTCCAAGCGCTTAGTACAGTACTCTGCGTGCAGTAAGTACTCAATATATATATATACAGTTTGAATGAATGACACTGGAGAAGCAGTATGGCTCAGTGGAAAGAACACGGGTTTTGGAGTCAGCGGTCATGGGTTCAAATCCCGGCTCCACCAAATGCCAGTTGTGTGACTTTGGGCAGGTCGCTTAACTTCACTGTGCCTCAGTTACCTCATCTGTAAAATGGGGATTGACTGTGAGCCCCCCATGGGACAACCTGATCACCCTGTAGCCTCCCCAGCGCTTAGAATAGTGCTTTGCACATAGTAAGTGCTTAACAAATGCCATTATTATTATTATTATTATTATTATTAATGGTATGCATTCATTCATTTAGCAAATATGATTGATAATTACTATTATTAATAATAATGATGACGATAATAATAATAATGGTATTTGTAAAGCATTTTCTGTGTGCCAGGCACTGTACTAAGCGCTGTAGTGGTTCCAAGCAAACTGTTTTGGACACAATCCCTGGCCCATGTCGGGCTCACAGAAGAGGAAACTGAGGCCCAGAGAGGTGAAGTGACTGGTCCAAAGTCACACAGCAGGCAGTTGGTGGAGCCGGAATTAGAACCCATGATACTCCGATTGTCAGGTAAGGGGAGGAAGGCGATGGGAGAAGGAATGTGTCTTTTAGACTGTGAGCCCACTGTTGGGTAGGGACTGTCTCTATATGTTGCCAACTTGTCCTTCCCAAGCGCTTAGTACAGTGCTCTGCACCCAGTAAGCGCTCAATAAATACGATTGATTGATTGAATGACCCCGGGGAAGCCCTGGACCGAACAGAGAGATTCTGGGCCTTATGAAGTGTCAATGAGCCGGCGGAGAGCAATAAAAGAAGAAAACAAACGGCCACTTCATTGTGGAAACATAAAAATTTCTCATGAGACTCTATCATTAGGAAGATCATTACGGCCATTTTGTCCTCTTTTTCTTCTTGTATCATAAAGTAGAATTGGCATTTACTGTCCTTATGTCTCGCACAATAAAGTCTAAAATCAGGATTTATGGTGGCAGGAGGAGCCACATAAAATTTGCCTGTGATCTGGAACATCATATCTGAGATCTGGACGCCTTCCGAGCTAAGGAACGGTTAGGAAGAGACACAGCGTGGCCGAGCGGACAGAGGACCTGGGTTCTAATCCTGCCCCCGCCCCTTGCCCGCTCTGTGACCTCGGGCAAGTCGCATCACTGCTCTGTGTCTCAGTTTCCTCGTCTGCAAAATGGGGCTCCAATCAATCAATCAATCAATCGTATTTATTGAGGGCTTAGTACAGTGCTCTGCACACAGTAAGCACTCAACAAATGCGATTGAATAAATGAATGAATGCCATATAGTTAGCGTTTAACTAATACTATAATTATTAGTGGTATAATGTTAGTAGGAGTGGCAGGAGCAGTAATCAATCAATCGATCAATCAATCATATTTATTGAGCGCTTCCTGTGTGCAGAGCACTGTACTAAGCGCTTGGGAAGTACAAATTGGCAACATCTAGAGACGGTCCCTACCCAACAACGGGCTCACAGTCTAGAAGGGGGAGACGGACGACAAAACAAAACATATTAACAAAACTAAATAAATAGAATAGATATGTACAAGCAAAATCAATAGAGTAATGAATACATGCAAACATATATACATTAGAATACATCTTCAGATGTATTAGTACAAGCGCTTAATACAGTGCTCTGCACATAGTAAGCGCTCAATAAATACGATTGATTGGTTGATTGATTCAGAGCCCTGCTAAAATCACATATCCAGGAGGCCTTCCATTCATTCATATTTATTAAGTGCTTACTGTGTACAGAGCACTATACTAATCAATCAATCAATCATATTTATTGAGCGCTTACTGTGTGCAGAGCACTGTACAATACCTGTTCTCTTCTCCCATTCCCCTTGGCATCACCCTGACTTGCTCCCTTTATTTATTTATTGGAGAAGCAGCGTGGCATAGTGGATAGATCCCAGGCCTGAGAGACCGAAGGAGCTGGGTTCTAATCCCAACTCTGCTATTTCATTCAATCGTATTTATTGAGCGCTTACGGTGGGCAGAGCACTGTACTAAGCGCTTGGGAAGTACAAATTGGCAACATATAGAGACGGTCCTTACCCAACAGCGGGCCCACAGTCTAGAAGGTACTTGTCTGCTATGTGGCCTTGGGAAAGTCCCTTCACTTCTCTGGGCCTCAGTTCCCTCATCTGGAAAATGGGGATGAAGACTGTGAGAACCACAAGGGACAACCTGATTATCTTGTGCTCTGCACACAGTAAGCGCTCAATAAATATGATTGATTGATTGATTGATTGATTGATTGTATCTACTCCAGTGCTTAGAATAGTGTGTACCTCCTGTCCTGCTGTCAACCCCCGGCCCACGTCCTCCCCCTGGCCCGGAATGCCCTCCCTCCACACATCCGCCAAGCTAGCTCTCTTCCTCCTTCCCTTCCCCACAGCACCTGTATATAGGTATATATGTTTGCACATATTTATTACTCTATTTATTTATTTATTTATTTATTTTACTTGTACATATCTATTCTATTTATTTTATTTCGTTAATATGTTTGGTTTTGTTCTCTGTCTCCCCCTTCTAGACTGTGAGCCCACTGTTGGGTAGGGACTGTCTCTAGATGTTGCCAACTTGTACTTCCCAAGCGCTTAGTACAGTGCTCTGCACACAGTAAGCGCTCAATAAATACGATTGATTGATTGATTGATTCCTCCCTTCAAAGCCCTACTGAGAACTCACCTCCTCCAAGAGGCCTTCCCAGACTGAGCCCCCTTTTTCCTCTCCTCCTCCCCATCCCCCTCACCCTCCCTCCTTCCCCTCCCCACAGCACCTGTATATATGTTTGTACGGATTTATTACTCTATTTATTTTCCTTGTACATATTTACTATTCTATTTATTTTGTTAATGATGTGCATTTAGCTTTAATTCTATTTGTTCTGATGACTTGACACCTGTCCACATGTTTTGTTTTGTTGTCTGTCTCCCCCTTCTAGACTGTGAGCCCGTTGTCGGGTAGGGACCGTCTCTATATTTTGCCGACTTGTACTTCCCAAGCAACTAGTACAGTGCCGTGCACACAGTAAGCGCTCAATAAATACGATTTAATGAATGAGTGAATGAATGTGTGGCACAAAGTAAGGGCCTAACAAATACCATTATCATTCTTTATTTATTTTTTAATTATTGTACTCCTCAAGTGAGAAGCGGCGTAGTTTAGTGGATAGAGGACAGGCCTGGGAGTTAGAAGGTGATGGGTTCTAATCACCGCACCACTACTTGTCTGCTGTGTGACCTTGGTCAAGTCACTTGGCTTCTCTGGGCCTCAGTTCCTTCACCTTGAAAATGGGGATTGAGATTGTGAGCCCCACGTGGGACAGGGATTGTGACATACTGATTTACTGCATCCAACTCCAGCGGTTAGTACAGTGCCTGCATGTAGTAAGTACTGAACATACACCATAAGTATTATTCATTCATTCATTCAATCGTATTTATTGAGCACTTACTGTGTGCGGAGCACTGTACTAAGCAGTGGAAAGAGCCCGGGTTTTGGAGCCAGAGGTCAGGGGTTCAAATCCCAGCTCTGTCAGTTCTCAGCTGTGTGACTTTGGGCAAGTCACTTCACTTCTCTGTGCTTCAGTTACCTTATCTGTAAAATGGGGATGAAGACTGTGAGCCCCCCGTGGGACAACCTGATCACCTTGTAACCTTCTCAGTGCTTAGAACAGTGCTTTGCACATAGTAAGCGCATAATAAATGCCATTAAAAAGTCACTTAACTTCTCTGGGCCTCAGTTACCTCATCTGTAAAATGGTGATTAAGACTAAGAGCCCCACGTGGGACAACCTGATTACCTTGCATGTATCTACCCCAGCGCTTAGAACAGTGCTTTGCACATAGTAAACATTTAATAAATGCCATCATTATTATCATTATTACCCCAATGCTTAGAACAGTGCTTGTCACACAGTAAGAGCTTAAGAAATGCCATTATTTTTTTTATTATTATAGTGTTCTACACACACTTGGCACTTCATGGATACTACTAATCAGTCGATTTATTGATTGCCAGCATCACACTTTAATCCATGCATCATTTGCCTTTTGATTCCAAGACAGGTAAGATAAAGAACAGGATGATAAAACCCTGAGCTCCCCGAATGCTTTGGAAATTACAGAATAGCAGCTGCAAATCAGCACATAAAGTCATTAAGTTGCATTTTATAAATCACGATCTTGCCAACTTTGAAAAGCATTGCCAAATGACTAAAAATCTCCATACAATTTCTTCCAAAAAAATCACAAGAAAAATAGCTGATGGAAACGAACTAGTCAAGAAATTAGAAACAAAAAAAAAAAGCTTAACTCTCCGGAGGGGGAAAAAAGAGTCTAATTTGCATGTTTGTCTAAGAGCAGAAGAAACAAAGAGCTGCTAAAAAAATTCCTCATCCAATTCAAGTTTCTCCTTCCAATGCTTGCGATGTATTCGTTGCGTTCATTTTTTCCACTCTCAAATATTTCCGTGAAAACATTTAGTTTACTGTATTATGGAGCCCCGAATTCAAATGGCTCTCTAGCTAGATTGGAAAATCATACCTAGGTGTATGTGATCCCATTACCTGATTAAAATAAAAACACAAAAAAACAGTCCACCCATCTCAGAATGCTCTCTGACCGTCACACCAAGATGGTAGCCAGCTTGACCATGATGTTTATGTTGAGATATTTCATCTAACAATCCTAACTATTTTTCCTTTTATGGCATTTGTTGAGCACTTACTCTGTACAAAGCGCTGGAGATGATACAAATTAATCAGGTTGGACAAAGTCCCTATCCCACGTGGGGCTCACGGCATTTAATCCCCATTTTGCAGCTGAGGGAACTGAGCCTCGGAGAAGTGAAACGACTTGCCCAAGGTCACGCAGCAGGTGAGTGGTGGAATCAGGATTAGAACCCAAGTCCTTTGACCCCCAAGCCCTGGATATTTCCACTAAGCCACACTGCTTCCCATAAGCACTCGTTAAGCACTTACTATGTGCCAGGCACTGTACTAAGCACTGGGGTGGATACAAGTAAGTCGGTCTCAAGCAGTCTCTGTCTCACATGGGGCTCGCCGTCTCCATCCCCATTTTCCAGATGAGGGAACTGAGGCCCAGAGAACTGAAATGACTCGTCCAAGGTCACCCAGCAGAGAAGTGGCAGAGTCGGAATTAGAACCCAGGTCCCTCTGACTCTAATGCAAGGGGCTCTACCCACTAGGCCTCACTACTTCTCGGCAAAACCAAACAAGTTTCCAGAAGCCACTCAGTTCATATCGTAAATCTGGTGATGGTCGAACTGTATGGGAATTTATGGGACATAAAGGTTGATGTCAGTCACCATCAGCTGATGAATGTAAGTGCTCAATAAGTACGATTGAATCGATAAATACAATTGAACAAATGAATGAATGTCCCCGTGAAGAACCACAGCCTGGCTGAGCCGCTATTTCCTTGTAGGAGGATTCATTTTCCCTTAGCTTCTCTGTTAAATGGCTGGAATTGTCAGGAAAATTAGTGACATGGTGTCCTAGTGGAAAGTGTCCCAGGAAGGTGGGATTTTAGCCCTACTTCTGTCCTCAAACTATTGTGAGACCTTGGACAAGTCACTTCACCCCTCTGGGCTTCAGACTATTATGGGAGTCAGAACATGGAGGTTTTATCCCGGGTCTCCCCCCAAGCCTCCTGTGTGACCTTAGACAAGTCACTTCACCCCCCTGGGCTTCAGACTATTATGGGAATCAGAATCCCCTCGTCCTCCTCTCCATCCCCCCCATCTTACCTCCTTCCCTTCCCCACAACACCTGTATATATGTGTATATGTTTGTACATATTTATTACTCTATTTATTTATTTATTTATTTATTTATTTTACTTGTACATATCTATTCTATTTATTTTATTTTGTTAGTATGTTTGGTTTTGTTCTCTGTCTCCCCTTTTAGACTGTGAGCCCACTGTTGGGTAGGGACTGTCTCTATATATTGCCAATTTGTACTTCCCTAGCGCTTAGTACAGTGCTCTGCACATAGTAAGCGCTCAATAAGTACGATTGATGATGAACATGGAGGTTTTATCCCAGGTCTCCCCTCAGCCTCCTGTATGAAAACAGTGCTTGGAACATAGTAAGCACTTAACAAATACCATCGTCATTATTATTATTATTATTATAATTATTATCATTATCATTATTATTATTACTAGATGCTTAGAAAGTAAAAAATGATTGTTACCCATTTTCTGCCCTCAAGAAACTTCTGCTCCAATCGAGGAGATAAACGGAAATCTATTTACAATTTATCCACTCATTCATTCAGTTGCATTTATTGAGCGCTAACCGTATGCAGAGGCACCGTACTGAGTGCTTGGAAAGTACAATTCAGCAACCAAGAGAGAATCCCTGCCCAACAACGGGCTCACAGTTTAGAATAATTAGAAAACAAACAAATATAGTGGATGTAGAGTAGACTGCTACTGTAAGCAGTCCATCAGTACTGCTTATAAGTCTAATGAGTCTAATAACTTAGACTTATAAGTCTAATAACTAATAAGTCCATCAGGGCTGGAATCATCTAATGGGATGATGTGACTGAGGATGCTGGGAGATCAATCTGGGAAGACTTGTTGGAGGAGGGAGGATTTCAGGAGGGATTGGAGCCTGGGGGGTGAGGGGTGGCTAGAAGGTGGTAGTGGGACCAGTGGAGAGGAAAAGCAGAAAAGCTGGGAAAAGCGGGACAATTCTGCAGAGTGGGGAGGTAGGGCCAGGTGGGGGAGAGCCTGGAAGCCAACATGGAGGAGGCTTTATTTGGCTTACTTTGGGAAAATGATTGCCAATAGCAAAAATGCAAATGCCTGTTGAATCTCCAGACAGCATAAGCCCTCCAGCCCAAGTTAAATGTCCACGTGTTGACCTTTAAAAGCATCTGTGTTCTACAAAGGACTCATTAGAGAAAGGGGAAAAATCATTTTCCTGGCTGCCGGAAAGTGATGTAGATGGATCCCACTGGTCTCTCGGCTTCTCATTCGAATCCCGACACTTCCAAGGGTCCAGAGGCAGGATGGATCGATTCAGCGGGAGAAACAGCAGTGGACAGGCAGCTTATGGATGGAAGCAGTGAAGCCATGTCGTCTAGTGGCTAGATCCCGAGCCTGGGAGGGAGAGAGGGAAAGGGGGAAGACGAGGAAGAGTTGAAGAATCAGGAAGATTCTTTTAGACTGTGAGCCCACTGTTGGGTACGGACTGTCTCTATATGCTGCCAACTTGTACTTCCCAAGCGCTTAGTACAGTGCTCTGCACACAGTAAGTGCTCAATAAATACGATTGATGATGATGATGAGGAAGATGAGGAGGGAGTAGAAAGGGATGGCTAAAACTTCACACCCTCACGTAAAATCCATACCCCAAATCATTCCAAGCAAGATAATAACCTCCTTGAGGGCAGAGATCATATCTTTTTGATGATGATGATGGCATTTGTTAAGCGCTTACTATGTGCCAAGCACTGTTCTAAGCACTGGGGTAGATAGAAGGTAATCAGGATGTCCCACGTGGAGCTCACAGTCTTCATCCCCATTTTACAGATGAAGGAACTGAGGCACAGAGAAGTCAAGTCAGACGTCCTCTGACTCCCAAGCCCGGGCTCTTTCCACTAAGCCACACTTATATACAAGATAATCAGATTGGGCATAATTATTATTCTATTTATTTTACTTGTACATATTTACTACTCTATTTTATTAATGATGTGCTTATACCTATAATTCTATTTATTCTAATGGTTTTGACACCTTTCTACATGTTTTGTTTCGTTGTCAGTCTCCCCTTTCTAGACTGTGAGCCCATTGTTGGGTATGTTGTCAATTTGTACTGCTTGGGAGTTAGAAGGACCTGGGTTCTAGTCCCGGTTCTGCTGCTCCCTCAACTCTTCCTCCACTTCATTTGGGAATTATATGGATTCCTTACCAGTCCTTTCCCACCTCGTGAAGATGGAGACAAAGATATATGAGCCCCAAAGTAAAACAGACACAGCTGTGTTAGAATAATACGTCCATGGAATGAAATTGGACGGGAATAATAATAATAGTAATAATAATAGCATTTGTTAAGCACTTACTATGTGTGAAGCACTGTTTTAAGAAGTGGGACTGATTATGGCTATATTTCAGGGCAGGTGAGAATTCACGGAGAAGTGAGTTAGCGGATTTCAGAGAGTCAGCCTTGACCCATCAGGAGAGTTGAATCATTATCCTGTTTGGCAAATTTCCTCCTGGATCTTCCAAATTAATTGTAAAACTATTTGTCCGATGTCAGTTACGGTGTCTTCGAAAAGAAAGTAGAAACCCCTCAAGAGAATGCTTAATGAGGAAGATTTGATGAAATAAGGAGGCTGGAGGAGGAAGGTAATGAATCAACTCAGAGCCATGATGCTGAGCAAAGCTCCTGGGGACATCATAGTCAACTATTTATAGATGTGTTGTTGTACTTGTTATTATACTTGCTGCCGGCTAGAAAACAGAATTAAAATAAACAACTGCTCTAAAGATTTGCAACAGGGCAGGGTTGCATATGTGCTTACTTGGACAAACAAGTCGAAGTGGGCTGCAGAAAACAGAACGGAAAAAAAGGCAGGGAATGTGATGAGTTGACTAACTGTCACCTTGCACTCGTGCTTTAAATGGTAAGAGTTACAGAGAAAAAAAGTCTGCCCCTAGAGTTTTAAATCCATTTATCTGATCATCCAACCATCCAAACATCCATCCATCCAAACATCCATCCATCCATCCATCCATCCATCCATCCATCCATCCATCCATCCATCCATCCACCCATTTATCCATCCATCCATCCATCCATCCATCCACCCAGCCATCCATCCATCCACCCATTTATCCATCCATCCACTCATCCATCCATCTATCCATCCATCCACCCATTCATCAGCTATAGTTTCCTTATCTGATAAATTTGATATTGCCAGTGCGATCCATCCTATCTTGCGTGATTATTTCCAAGATAGAAGTGTCACTATAAGGAATCTCAAGCTCAATCATCAGTGTTGGATTAGTGCCTCTGTTTTACTCTACCAAGTGCTCGTTGCTCAGGAGGAAGAGCACGGGCTTTGGAGTCAGAGGTCATGGGTTCAAATCCTGGCTCCGCTACTTGTCAGCTGTGTGACCTTGGGCAAGTCACTTGACTTCTCTGTGCCTCAGTTACCTCATCTGTAAAATGGGAATGAAGACCGTAAGCCCCACGTGGGACAACCTGATTACCTTGTATCTACCCCAGCGCTTAGAAGAGTGCTTGGCACCTA
Organism: Tachyglossus aculeatus; assembly: GCF_015852505.1. NCBI lineage: Eukaryota > Metazoa > Chordata > Mammalia > Monotremata > Tachyglossidae > Tachyglossus > Tachyglossus aculeatus. The sequence goes on from NC_052072.1 coordinate 1,439,680, forward strand.
GTAAGCGCTTACTCACACGTACAGATATACACACAGACACACACAGGCTCACTCGTCCAGAGACACTGCATCCTCTAGACTGTGAGCTCGTTCTTGGCAGGGATTGTCTCTTTTTATTACTGTATTGTACTTTCCCAAGCGCTTAGTACAATGCTCTGCACAAAGTAAGTGGTCAATAGATACGACTGAATGAATGATTTAAACTCACAGACACACACACCCACCTAGACACACACGAACAGATGCACAGATGAACTCACACAAACTCACACTTGCAGACTCACACATGGAGACACACGCAGATTCCCAGACTGAACCTCCCTTTTCCTCTGCTCCTCCTCCCTCCTTCTGCTCTACCCCCTTCCCCACTCCACAGCACTTGTGTACTTATGTACATATTTATAATTCTATTTATTTTATTAATGATGTGTATATATCTATAATTCTATTTGTCTATTCTGATGCTATTGATGCCCGTCTACTTGTTTTGTTTTGTTTTCTGTCTCCCCCCTCTAGAGCGTGACCCCGTTGTTGGGTAGGGACTGTCTCTACCCATTTCCTAATTGTACTTTCCAAGTGCCTAGTACAGTGCTCTGCACACAGTAAGCGCTCAATAAATACAATTGAATGAATGAATGATCTGCACACAGAAAGCGCTCAGTAAATACGATTGAACGAATGGATGAATGAATTCACACATCGAGATGCAGGCACACACACATAAGCATGTGTAGGCGATCACAGTCCCACTGGTGATTAGATTCTGCCTTTTCAATCTCTGTCAGTGCTTCAGAAAGATTTCACATATTGCTTTTTTCCCCACCCTTTTCCAACGATTCCCCGAAAAGGAAAACACTCAAAGTAGGAATGGAGACATGTGCAGCATAAGGATTCTCATTGCTGCTCAGATGAATTATTGCCAGTTTTGACAAACAGAAAGAAACAGACGGTTTACATTACAGGTTTTGAAAAGCCCAGGAAACATACAGTTAGGATATCTATGGAGCAGCATGGCTCAGTGGAAAAGAGCTCGGCTTTTGGAGTCAGAGGTCATGGATTCAAATCTTGGCTCCACCAACTGTCAGCTGTGTGCCTTTGGGCAAGTAACTTAACTTCTCTGTGCCTCAGTTCCCTCATCTGTAAAATGGGAATGAAGACTGTGAGCCCCACGTGGGACAACCTGATCATCTTATAAGCTCCCCAGTGCTTAGAACAGTGCTTTGCACATGGTAAGCGCTTAATAAATGCCATTAATAATAATAATAATAATAAGAAGAAGAAGAAGAAGAAGAAGAAGAAGAAGGAGGAGGAGGAGGAGGAGGAGGAGGAGGAGGAGGAGGAGAAGGAGAAGGAGAAGGAGAAGGAGAAGGAGAAGAAGAAGAAGAAGAAGAAGAAGAAGAAGAAGAAGAAGAAGAAGAAGAAGAAGAAGAAGAAGAAGAAGAAGAATTTCTGTGTCTAACTCTGTGCTAAGCGCCAGGGTAGTTACAGGATCTTTAGATCATACAGTCTCTGTTCCATACTGAGCTCATGAGCTCAGAGTAAGGGAATGAAAGCAAGTATTTGAGAAGCAGTCTGTCATTTAGTCGTATTTATTGAGCGCTTACTGTGTGCAGAGCACTGCACTAAGCACTTGGGAGAGTACACTATAACAATATAACTGATATGTTTCCTGTCCACGATGATTTTACAGTCTAGAGGGGCGAGTATTAGTGGAAGGAGCTCAGGCCTGGGAGTTAGAGGTCCCGGGTTCTAATCCCGATTCCACCACTTTGCTGTGTGATCTTGGACAAGTCACTTCTCTGGGCCTCAGTTGCCTCATCTGTGAAATAGGAATGGAGACTGTGAGGCTATATGGGACAGGGAATGTGTCCAACCTGATTATTTTGTATCTGCCCCAGTGCTTAGTAGCTTGTTGAGGACATTATATGAGCTTAACAAATACCAGTAAAAAAAGAAATGAGTATCTGTAGGTACAGGGCAGTTTTGTCCAGCTAAATGCCAGTATGGAATAGAGGATAGAGCACAGGCCTGTGAGTCAGAAGGTCATGGGTTCAAATCCCTGCTCTGCCACTTGTCCGCTGTGTGACCTTGGGCGAGTCACTTCACTTCTCTGGACCTCAGTTCCCTCATCTGTAAAATGGGGGTTAAAACCATGAGTCCTACCCAGGACAGTGTCCAATCTGATTTACTTGTATCCACCCCAGCACATAGTACAGTGCCTGGAACATAGTAAGCGCTTAACAAATTTCACAACTATTATCATTCTTCTCCTTTTTTTAACAAACGTGCCAATTTCCCCGAGAATTTGGCACCCTAGTATCCGAGGTGTGTGTCCGAATTTGGGAAGGGAGATTTTCGGCACGACCCCCAGAAGCCAATAGCTGGCAGCTAGAGAGAGTTCTTTCAAACGTTATTTGACTTAATATAAATTTTCACAACTCTTTGAAAGCAATTATCACTTTATTTACACTTCTTTCCCCCAAACCGTCACCGTTGACAGTTGCTGGGTGTATGTTTAGACATGTTTGACACTTCCATCAAAAAATCTATTGCTCAGAAAGTGGAAAAACATTTTAGCTCCTGACAAGATGCATTTCCTCTGTCCACCTCCTCTTCCCCAGGCCTTATGCCTAATATGTGTCACCGGTACATAGAAGTAATCTAGGTAATGGGTTGGACTAAAGCCAAACCCATCCCTAATTGAAGCGGTAGTAAGGGGAAAACAGCCAGACATTAAAGCCAAAAGGGAAGACACATGTTAGCAGCAGGTCTATATGAGGGTAAGGGACCCCTCCCTTCCCCAGGGGAAATTTTCTTGAAGACTGGCACAATTACCCGGGAGGAGAAAACCATCTGGCTTGTCTACAGATCAAATTTCAGGACGGTCCCGGTCCCATTTGAAAGAGAATTTTTCTTTTCTTAAAAATATCTGTCCTCGGCCAGCCCCAGCTTGTTCTCATGTGGGAAATTTCAGGTTTGGTTCTAGTCCAACCCATTACGCCCTAGTGGTTTCATCTCCAGAGATGTCAGACACACCTGGGACTCCTCACCCTACAAAAAAACCCTCCCTTGTCCCTGTGGCTCACTCTGATTATCGTCCCATCACCCTCTTATCCTTCCTCTCCAAACTCCTTGAGTGAGTTGCTTACAGCCGCTGTCTCATCATCATCATCAATCGTATTTATTGAGCGCTTACTATGTGCAGAGCACTGTACTAAGCGCTTGGGAAGTACAAATTGGCAACATATAGAGACAGTCCCTACCCAACAGTGGGCTCACAGTCTAAAAGTCTCAAATTCACAGTCTCAAATTCTTCTCCTCCGATTCTCTCTCTGACCCTCTCCCATCTGGCTTCCATCCCCTTCATGACCCAGAAACTGCCCTGTCTCTATATGTTGCCAACTTGTACTGCCCAAGCGCTTAGTACAGTGCTCTGCACACAGTAAGTGCTCAATAAATACGATCGATTGATTGATTGATTGATCTCCTTCTGGACAAATCCAACGGCCTCTACTCCATCCTTATCCTCCTCTACCTCTCGGCTGCCTTCGACACTGTGATCCACCCCCTTCTCCTGGAAACATTATCCCACCTCGGCTTCACTGACACTGTTGTCTCCTGGTTCTCCTCCTATCTCTCTGGCTGTTCATTCTCCATCTCTTTTGGGGGGGGGGGGTTCCTCCTCTGCTTCAAGCACTTAGTACAATTCAGAGCTTAGTACAAGCTCTGGAGATAATAATAATAATAATAATAATAATAATAATAATAATAATAATAATAATGTCATTAAGCGCTTACTATGTGCAAAGCACTGTTCTAAGCTCCGGGGAGGTTACAAGGTGACCAGGTTGTCCCATTGGGGCGTAATGGGTTGGACTAGAACCAAACCTGAAATTTCCCACTTGAGAACGAGCTGGGGCGGGCCGAGGACAGATATTTTTAAGATATTTTCAAGCGCTTAGTACAGTGCTCTGCACACAGTAAGCGCTCAATAAATATGATTGAATGAATGAGTGAGCGCTTCCCACTCCCTAACTGTGGGAGTCCCTCAGTGCTCAGTTCTGGGTCCCCTTCTCTTCTCCATGAGCCCGCTGTTGGGTAGGGACTGTCTCAATGTGTTGCCAACTTGTACTTCCCAAGCGCTTAGTACAGTGCTCTGCACACAGTAAGCGCTCAATAAATATGATTGATTGATTGATTGATTGATTGATCTACACTCACTCCCTTGGAGAGCTCTTTCGCTCCCATGGCTTCAATTCCCACCTCTGTGCGGCTGATTCCCAAATCTTCAGCTCCAGCTCCAATCGCCCCCCTTCCCCCTGCCTTCGGGACGTTTTTACTTTTTCTATAGCTCTAATTCCCAACTGTGGACTCTTTCTCAGAACTATGTAATTGCTTTATTAATACCATTACTGCTGCTATTATTACTAATACTACACCTAGAAGCAGCGTGGCTCAGTGGAAAGAGCCCGGGCATGGGTTCAAATCCCAGCTCCTCCACTTGTCAGCTGTGTGACTTTGGGCCAGTCACTTAACTTCTCTGGGCCTCAGTTCCCTCATCTGTAAAATGGGGATTAAGACTGTGAGCCCCACGGGGGACAACCTGATCATCTTGTATCCTCCCCAGCGTTTAGAATAGTGCTTTGCACATAGTAAGCGCTTAACAAATGCCATCATTATTATTATTACATGGATATCCCACTAACACCTCAAAGTTAACACATCCAAAACAGTTCCCACCCAAACCCCATCCTCCCCCCTGACTTTCCCATCACTGTAGATGCCACCACCATCCTTCCATCTCACAAGCCCATAACCTTGGTGTTATCCTTGACTCTCAGCTTGTCACCAAAGCCTGTCAGTTCCACCTTCACGACATTGCTAAAAATCTGCCCTATCCTTTCCATCCATCCATCCATCCATCCATCCATTCATTCATTCATTCATCCATTCATTCATTCAATCGTATTTATTGAGTGCCTACTGTGTGCAGAGTACTGTACTAAGCGCTTGTGAACTACAAGTCGGCAACATATAGAGAGCCAACAACGGGCTCACAGTCTAGAAGAGGGAGACAGACAACAAAACAAAGCATGTAGACAGGTGTCAAAGTCGTCAGAACAAATGGAATTAAAGCTATCTGCACATCATCTACAAAATAAATAGAATAGTAAATATGTACACGTAAAATAGAGTAATAAATCTGTATTACTGTAAATCTGTAATAAGGTACTGCAATAAATCTATAAACGATCCCATTGTTGGGGAGGGATTGTCTCTATTTGTGGCTGACCTGTACTTCCCGAGCGCTTAGTACAGTGCTCTGCACACAGAAAGCATTCAATAAACACGACTGAATGAATGAATGAATGAAATGTCTGCACACAGTAAGCTCTCAATCAATACGATTGAATGAACGAATCAACTATCATCATCATCATCATCATCAATCGTATTTATTGAGCACTTACTGACATTAAGGTCTTCCATCTCTGTTGTTCTGTTCTCTCCCAAGCGCTTGGTACAGAGCTCTGCACACAGTAAGCGCTCAATAAATACCATTGATTGATTGATTGAACATCTAGATTCTAAACTCACTGTGGGAAGTGAATCTGTCTACCAACTCTGTTATACTCTGCCAAGCGCTTTGTATGGAGCTCTGCACATAGGAAGCGCTCAATAAATATCACTGATCAGTTGTTTGCGGGCAGGAAATGTACCACTTCCGAGGTTCTTCTCAAGTGCTCAGTACAGTCCACTACAGCTAAGGAGACCCCAATAAAGCCCCCTCACTCCTAGAATCACTAAATCCTAAAACCGCGAGCCTAATTCTTATTCCATCCACATAGCTTCATATTGATGCTGTTGTTACTGAGCAGAAAAAAACTTCAAAACAAACACTTAACACATTTGGAAACTGCACTGCACACCATGCCAACGTAGAGAGGTTGGATTTTTACATATTTTTCCCCCAAAATGAGCATTATGGAAAGAAACATTGCGTTGCCAAAATTAACTCGAGCATATTTTCTATAGCATACATTAGTAGCAATGCTAATCTCTGCCTTCTGTCTGGAAAAATAAATGGAAGCAGTTCTGTGGGAAGGGCGTTTGAAATGCCTGTTTTGGAGCTTAAAATTTACCTTACCTGAATTTTCTTTTCGGCATTTTAGAATGCTAAACCTTTCCATGGATTCGTGTTACTCATTTTCCTCAGTTTCCCTCTATTTTCAATCACTATCCTCCTCACCTTGCTCAGGTTTGTTTCATTCATTCAATTGTATTTATTGAGCGCTTAATGTCTGCAAAGCACTGTACTAGAGAAGCAGCGTGGCTCAATGGACAGAGCCCGGGCTAAGGAGTCAGAGGTCATGGGTTCAAATCCCGGCTCCACCAAGTGTCAGCTGTGTGACTTTGGACAAGTCACTTAACTTCTCTGGGCCTCAGTTACCTCATCTGTGAAATGGGGATGAAGACTGTGAGCCCCCCGTGGGACAACCTGATCACCTTGTAACCTCCCCAGTGCTTAGTACAGTGCTCTGCACACAGTAAGCGCTCAATAAATACAATTGATGAATAAATGCCATCATTATTATTACTACGCTCTTTAGTATAGTACCTGGCACATAGTAAGCACTTAAAAATACCACAATTATTAGAATCACTATCGTTATTAGAAACAAATTAATTGTTATGGGCAGAGTCCCTGTTCCTCATTGGGTTCACAGTCTAAGTACAAGAGAGAATGGGGATTTACTACTGGTGATATTGGTAAAGCGCTCACTATGTGCCAGGCACTGTACTAAGCACTCACAGCCCTTTTAGACTGTGAGCCCACTGTTGGGTAGGGACTGTCTCTATATGTTGCCAACTTGTACTTCCCAAGCGCTTAGTACAGTGCTCTGCACACAGTAAGCGCTCAATAAATACGATTGATTGATTGATTGATTGGGGTGGATACAAGCAAATCGTGTTGGACTCAGTCCCTGTCCCACGTGGGGCTCACAGTCTCCATCCCTATTTTACAGATGAGGAAACTGAGGCCCAGAGAAGTGAAGTGACTTACCCGAGGTCACACAGCAGACAAGGGGCAGAGTGGGATTAGAACTCATGACCTTCTGACTTCTGAGTCCGGGCTCTAGCCACTATACCATGCTGCTTCCTGTGCGGATTTAATCCCCACACTAAACATAAAGGTGCTGAGAAACAGAGAAGTCAAGTGGCTTCCCCAAGGTAAAACAGCAGACATGTGCAGACATTCAGTCACTCACATTTATTGAATGCTTATTGTGTGCAGAGCACTGTATTAAGAGCCTGGGAGAAAACCAGGTAACAGTATAACAGGCATGTTCCCTGCCCGCAGTGTGTTTACAGTCTAAACATTATTATTATTATCATTATTATTATTAAGCGCTTAGTACAGTGCTCTGCACACAGTAAGCGCTCAATAAATACGATTGATGATTAATCCCCATTTTACAAATGAGGGAACTGAGGCCCAGAGAAGTAAAGTAACTTTCCCATAGTCACCCAGCAGACAAGTGGCAGATTCAGGATTAGAACCCAGGTCTCCCGATTCCCAGGTTACTCTCTTTCCCCTAGGCCGGGTTGCTTCTCTGACGAAAGTTCTTCTCAGCAAGAAATTATTATTATTTATTATTATTATGGTATTTGTTGAGCGCTTACTCTGTGCCAGGCACTGTTCTAATCGCTGGGGTAGATACAAGGTAATCAGGTTGTCACTCTTGGGGCTCACGGTTTTAATCCCCATTTTACAGATGAGGTAACTGAGGCACAGAGAAGTGAAGTGGCTTGCCCAAGGTCACACAACAGACGAGCGGCGAAGCCGGGATTAGAACCCAGGTCCAAGCCCGGGTTCTTGCCACTAAGCCACGCTGCTTAGAAGTGAAAATGAACTAATTTTGAGTCTCAGTTTCTCCTTTTAGTGGTGGTTTTGAGGAAAAGTAGCAGAGCCAAAAGGCCCAGAGGAGAAGAAGAAACCCCGAGATGTGAGAGCCACGGAGAATTCACCAATTTAGCAATGACCCCTTGAATAATTGAGATTTGTGGGATTCAACCAGGTATAATCCAGTATACACTTGGAGGAAAATTGGATTATTTAAAGGAAAACGCTTTCCAAGAATACAGTTCTCTTGCTCTGAGCTTTTCCAAAACTTGAAGCATTCGCCTCTTGAATTTCCCAGTTTTTCAGCAGAAAGCCAACAGATTCATCCGGTGCTTAAAGATGAACCCCAAATTGAAGCAGCGAAGCCTAGGGGATAGAGCCCGGGCCTCGGGGTCAGAAGGACCTGAGTTCTAATCCTGAATCTGCCACTTGTCTGCTGGGTGACTGAGGGAAAGTTACTTTACTTCTCTGGGCCTCAGTTCCCTCATTTGTAAAATGGGGATTAATAATAATAATGGTAATAATAACGATGGCATTTATTAAGCGCTCACTCTGTGCAAAGGACTGTTCTAAGCGCTGGGGAGGTTACAAGGTGATCAGGTTGTCCCACGGGGGGCTCACAGTCTTAATCCCCATTTTCCAGATGAGGTCACTGAGGCCCAGAGAAGTGAAGTGACTTGCCCAAAGTCACACAGCTGACAGTTGGCAGAGCCAGGATTTGAACCCATGACCTCTGACTCCAAAGCCCGGGCTCTTTCCTACTGAGCCACGCTGCTTCTCTAATGATAATGATAATAATAATGATGATGGCATTTGTTACGTGCAGAGCACTGTTCTAAGCACTGGGGGGGATAAAGGTGATCAAGTTGTCCCATGTGGAGCTCCCAGTCTTAATCCCCATTTTCCAGATGAGGTCACTGATGCCCAGAAAAGTGAAGTGACTTGCCCAAAGTCACACAGCTGACAATTGGCAGAGCCAGGATTTGAACCCATGACCTCTGACTTCAAAGCCCGGGCTCTTTCCTACTGAGCCACGCTGCTTCTCTAATGATAATGATAATAATAATGATGATGGCATTTGTTATGTGCAAAGCACTGTTCTAAGCACTGGGGGGGATAAAGGTGATCAAGTTGTCCCACGTGGGGCTCACAGTTTTAATCCCCATTTTACGTGGCTCAGTGGAAAGAGCCCGGGCTTTGGACTCAGAGGTCAGGGGTTCAAATCCCGGCTCCACCAGTTGTCAGCTGTGTGACTTTGGGCAAGTCACCTCACTTCTCTGGGCCTCAGTTCCCTCATCTGTAAAATGGAGATTAAGACTGGGAGCCCCCCTTGGGACAACCTGATCACCTTGTATCCTCCTCCACGCTTAGAACAGTGTTTTGCACATAGTAAGTGTTTAATAAATGCCATTATCATTATTATTATTATTTATTGAGCGCTTACTGTGTGCAGAGCCCTGAACTGAGTGCTTAAGCTTTGAAAAGCGGTGTCGCAGAGTGGAAAGAGCACGGGTTTCGGAGTCAGAGGGCGTGGGTTCTAATCCCGGCTCTGCCACTTGTCTGCTGGGTGACCTTGGGAAAGTCACTTTACTTCTCTGGGCCTCAGTTCCCTCATCTGTAAAATGGGGATGAAGACTGGGAGCCCCACGTGGGACAACCTGATCACCTTGCATCTACCCCAGAGTTTAGAACAGTGAACGGCACATACTAAGTACTTAACAAATACCATCATTACTATTAAGCCCCTTGTCTGCTGTGTGACCTTGGGCAACTCACTTCACTTCCTTTCTCTGGGCCTCAGTTATCTTATCTGTAAAATGGGGATGAAGACTGGGAGCCCCACGTGGGACAGGGACTGTGTCCAACCTAATGACCTTGCATCTACCCCAGCGCTTAGAACAGTGCTTGACACACAGTAAGTGTTGAAGAAATACCATCATTGTTGTCAACATCATTATCATCATTAAGTGCTTAGTACAGTGCTTTGCTCATAGCAAGTGCTCGGTACATAATAATAATAATAATAATAATAATAATAGTAATAATAATGGCATTTGTAAGCGCTTACTAAGTACAGAGCACTGTTCTAAGTGCTGGGGGAGATACAAGGTGATCAAGTTGTCCCACGTGGGGCTCACAGTCTTAATCCCCATTTTATAGATGAGGTAACTGAGGCTCAGAGAAGGGAAGTGAAGTGAATTGCCCAAGGTCACACAGCAGACAAGGGGCTTAATAGTAATGATGATATTTGTTAATGTGCCGTTCACTGTTCTAAACTCTGGGGTAGATGCAAGGTGATCAGGTTGTCCCACATGGGGCTCACAGTCTTAATCCCCATTTTACAGATGAGGTAACCGAGGCTCAGAGAAGTTAAGTGATTTGCCCGAGGTCAAACAGCAGACATGTGGCGGAGTCGGGATTCGAACCCATGACCCCCGACTCCAAAGCCTGTTCTCTCACGCTACGTATCAGGGATTGATCGATTGATGCCCATAATTCATTTAATTATTTTAAGCTCCTGCAGGGCAGAGAACATCTCTAACCACTCACTGATACTCTCCTCTCCCAAGGGTTTAGTACATAGTAGGAGATCAGTAAATTCAGCTGATTGAGGAAAACACTTCAGTACTGAAAGACAATATGTCTCAGCCTCTCCCATGTCATCTCTTGTCAGGAAAATACCATAAAAAGAATCCTGAACTGAACACTAAAACCTCCAGCTCCCAACGGCGTTAGCATTATTATTCAATATTTTCAGGAATCCTTGACGAAGCAGAAAGGAAGGGGACGGAGATGATTTGAAATGGCACTAGGAATAAGTAGTTATTTAAAAGTCAAGTGTACTTGGGATTTGCAATAAATCTTCATCAGAATCCCACGAACTTGGTCTGTTGTCTTCAATTTTTGTTTCCAAGCTCCGGGTCTCAGGCTTTTCATACTTCCAGGCGTCATAACCATAAAAATCCAATAGAAACTTTCATTTTCCATCCTCCCCCTTCCTTCCTTAGATTAAAAAAAAAAAAGCAACCGAACAAAATATCCTGGATAATCAAGTCTAAGAAGCAGCAGAAGCAGCAGAGCACACTCTCTGCAAGATGCCAGGCTCGGGAGTCAGAGGTCATGGGTTCTAATTCTGCTTCTGCTTCTTAGCTGTGTGACTTTGGGCAAGCCACTTCACTTCTCTGTGCCTCAGTGACTTAATCTGTCAAATGGGGATTAAGACTGAGCCCCACGTGGGACAACCTGATTATCTTGAATCTACCCCAGGCCCGGGGCTCTAGCCGATAGGCCACGTTGTTTTTCCTGCCCTGTCCCTCAGGGGCCCCAAAGGAGAAGCAGTGTTGCTTAGTAGGTAGAACCCGGGCCTGGGCATCAGAAGCAGCATAAGAAGCAGCATGGTTCAGTGGAAAGAGCATGGGCTTTGGAGTCAGAGGTCCTGGGTTCAAATCCCGGCTCTGCCAATTGTCAGCTGTGTGACTTTGGCCAAGTCACTTAACTTCTCTGGGCCTCAGTTACCTCATCTGTATAATGGGGATTAAGACTGTGAGCCCCCCGTGGGACAACCTGATCACCTTGTAACCTCTCCAGCGCTTAATAAATGCCATTATTATTATTATTATTATTATTATTATTATTATCAGATGGAACTGGGTTCTAATCCTGCCTCTGCCCCATGTCTGCGATGTGACCTTAGGCCAATCACTTCACTTCTCTGTGCCTCAGTTCCCTCATCTGGAAAATGAGGATTTAGAGTGTGAGCTCCCAATGGGACATTTGGAAATTTGTAAATTGTACGTATTTATTACTCTATTTATTTTACTTGTACAAATCTATTCTATTTATTTTATTTTGTTAATATGTTTTGTTTTGTTCTCTGTCTCCCCCTTCCTGACTGTGAGCCCACTGTTGGGTAGGGACCGTCTCTAGATGTTGCCAACTTGGACTTCCCAAGCGCTTAGTACAGTGCTCTGCAACAGTAAGCGCTCAATAAATACGATTGATTGATTGATTGATTGATTGATTGACAGGGACTGTGTCCAACCGGATTGACTTCATTCATTTATTCAATCGATTTGTCGAGCACTTACTGTGTGCAGAGCACTGGACTAAGCGCTTGGGAGAGGACAATACAACAACAATAATGATAATAATAATAATGATGGCATTTATTAAAGCTCTTACTATGTGCAAAGCACTGTTCTAAGCACTGGGGAGGTTACAAGGTGATCAGGTTGTCCCACCGGGGGGCAGACAGTCTTAATCCCCATTTTACAGATGAGGGAACTGAGGCCCAGAGAAGTTAAGTGACTTGCCCAAAGTCGCACAGCTGACAAGTGGCGGAGCCGGGATAAACAGACACATTCCCTGCCCACAACGAGCTTTCAGTCTCGAGGACTTGTATCTACCCCAGCACTTAGAAAAGTGCTGTTGTTGGGTAGGGATTGTCTCTATATGTTGCCGACTTGTACTTCCCAAGCGTTTAGTACAGTGTTCTGCACATAGTAAGCACTCAATAAATACGATTGAATGAATGAACATAAGTCTGCCACTTTTCTGCTGTGTGACCTGGGCAAGTCACTTCACTTCTCTGGGTCTCAGCTCCCTTACCTGGAAAACTGTAGCCTGTGAGCCCATTGTTGGGTAGGGATTGTCTCCATCTGCTGCCGAATTGTACTTTCCAAGCGCTCAGTACAGTGGTCTGCACACAGTAAACACTCAATAAATACGATTGAATGAATGAACACAGGTCTGACACTTTTCCGCTGTGTGACCTGGGCAAGTCACTTCACTTCTCTGGGTCTCAGCTCCCTTACCTGGAAAACCGTAGCCTGTGAGCCCATTGTTGGGTAGGGATTGTCTCCATCTGCTGCCGAATTGTACTTTCCAAGCGCTCACTACAGTGCTCTGCACACAGTTAAGTGATCGATAAATAGGACTGAATGAATGAATGAAAATGAGGATTGAAACTGTAAGCCCCATGGGGGAAAGGGACCGTGTCCAACCCGATTTGCTTGTATCCACCCCATTCATTCATTCATTCGATTGTATTTATTGAGCGCTTACTGTGTGCAGAGCACTGTACTAAGTGCTGGGGAAGTACATGTCCGCAATGGTCCCTGAGCTTAGTAAGCGCTTAGTACAGTGCTCTGCACACAGTAAGCGCTCAATAAATACGATTGATTGATTGATTAGTACAGTACCTGGCACATAATAATAATAATAATGGCATTTGTTAAGCACTTACTATGTGCAAAGCACTGTTCTAAGCGCTGGGGAGGATACAAGGTGATCAGGTTGTCCCACGTGGGGCTCAGTCTTAATCCCCATTTTACAGATGAGGTCACTGAGGCTCAGAGAACTTAAGTGACTCACCCAAGGTCACATAGAAAGTTCTTAACAAACACCACCATTATCATTATTAAAAGCATCGGGTGCCATCCCGCAATTCATTCGCTCTTCCACGATGGGCATCCTAAAGCCAACCCAGCGTGGCTCAGTGGAAAGAGCCTGGGTTTGGGAGTCAGAGGTGATGGGTTCTAATCCCGGTTCTTCCACTTGTCAGCTGTGTGACTTTGGGCAAGTCACGTCACTTCTCTGGGCCTCAGTGACCTCATCTGTCAAATGGGGATTAAGCTGTGAGCCCCGTGCGGGACAACATGATTACCTTGTACCACTCCAGCGCTTAAAACAGTGCTTGGCACATAGTAAGTGCTTAACAAAACGCCATCAACCCTTCCGTCTGGCCCACGCAGGCTGGATTCCCCCGCCTTATTTCTGCCCGAATCGTTGTTGACTCGCTAGCAATGGGAGATTTCTTCCCGTCCGGCCTCCCTTCCTATTCAATTATCCGAAATAACTTTGACGGTCTTCCTCGACTGCGGCCCCTGACAGCAGAGGGGTAATGGAGCCCTCCAAAGAGTCAGCCGCAAGAAAGAAAAAGCTTTTAACCCGAAGCCCACTTCGCGGGAGAGAGACATCTTGGGTGTGAAAGCTTCTCGTCTCAGCAGATGCTGGAGGTCGGGAACTGGAATACGTCAGGGGCCTTGGGAGAAGCAGAATCCGCCGTCGGGAGACGTGGACGGGGGCCAGACGCGGCCTGGAATGAACGCGCTCCTCTTTATGCATTTGCCGAGAGAGTCCTCCGCCCTTCCCCAGATGGAATTTAATAATGCACTACATTAGCCTGTGAATTTTTCTGCCCCGATGACCTCATCTTATTCTTGGGAGAGAGCTCCAGAAGGAGAAAAAAACCTCAGCTCCCGAGGGATGGAATTGAAGCAGACCAGATGAGGGAAGCAGCGTGGCGTGGGGGCGAGATTCATTCATTCAATCGTATTTATTGAGCGCTTTCTGGGTGCAGAGCACTGCACTAAGCGCTTGGGAAGTACAAATGGGCAACATATAGAGACGGTCCCTACCCAACGACGGGCTCACCGTCTAGAAGGGGGAGACAGACAACAAAACAAAAAAACCTGGGCCTGGGACTCAGAAAGTCATGGATTCCCTTCAAGGCCCTGCTGAGAGCTCACTTCCTCCAGGAGGCCTTCCCAGACTGAGCCCCTTCCTTCCTCTCCCCCTCATCTCCCTCTCCATCCCCCCATCTTACCTCCTTCCCTTCCCCACAGCACCTGTATATATGTATATATGTTTGTACATTTATTTATTTATTTATTTATTTATTTATTTATTTTACTTGTACATATCTATTCTATTTATTTTATTTTGTTAGTATGTTTGGTTTTGTTCTCTGTCTCCCCCTTTTAGACTGTGAGCTCACTGTTGGGTAGGGACTGTCTCTATATGTTGCCAATTTGTACTTCCCAAGTGCTTAGTACAGTGCTCTGCACATAGTTAGCTCTCAATAAATACGATTGATGATGATGATGGATTCTGATCCTGGCTCTGCCACTTGTCTGCTGTGTGGCCTTGGCCAAGTTACAGCGCTTAGAACAGTGCTTGGCACATAGTAAGCGCTTCACAAATACCATCATCACTTCACTTCTCGAGGCCTCAGTTCCCTCATCTGAAAATTGGGGATTGAGACCGTGAACCCCACGTGGGACAGGGACTGTGTCCAACCTGATTTGCTTGTATCCACCCCAGCGCTTAGTACAGTACCTGACACATGGTAAGCACTGAACAAATACAGTATGATTATTATTATTAGGGAAGTTCCCCACAAACACATCGAGCCTCAATCTTTTTCCTTTAGGGTATCTGTTAGGCACGTACCGTTTTTCAAGCACTGCTCAAAACGCTGGGGTGGATATTAGGTTGGAGCATTGGGCTTGCAGACTAACTTGGAGGCAGGAGGATTTAATCTATATTTTACAGATAATAATAATAATAATGATAATGGTATTTGTTAAGTGCTTACTATGTGCCAAGCACTGTTCTAAGCGCTGGGTGAGATACAAGGTCATCGAGTTGTCCCATGTGGGTCTCACTGTCTTCATCCCCATTTTACAGGTGAGGGAACTGAGGCTCAGAGATTTGAATGACTTGCCCAAGGTCACACAGCACACAAAAGGCAGAGCCGGGATTAGAATTCTCCCCAGAGAAATCCCCTTCTAAACCCACTTGCTCCAACTTATTCGTTCATTCAATCGTGTTTATTGAGTGCTTATTGTGTGTCAAGCACTGGGAGAGTAAAATATCACAATGAACAGGCACAATCCCTGCCCAGGAGCTAACAGTCCCGAACAAACGAAGGAGGCCTTGTGATCTAGTATGTATATATGTTTGTACATATTTATTACTCTATTTATTTATTTTACTTGTACATATCTATTCTATTTATTTTATTTTGTTAATATGTTTGGTTTTGTTCTCTGTCTCCCCCTTTTAGACTGTGAGCCCACTGTTGGGTAGGGACCATCTCTATATGTTGCCAACTTGGACTTCCCAAGTGCTTAGTACAGTGCTCTGCACGCAGTAAGTGCTCAGTAAATATGATTGATTGATTGATTAGTGAAAAGAAGCACAGAGAAGCAGCGTGGCTTAGTGGAAAGAGCCCAGGCTTGGGAGTTAGAGGACATGGGTTCTAATCCTGGCTCTGCTGCCCTCCCCCTCCTCCCCCCCTTCCCCCCTGCCTTACCTCCTTCCCTTCCCCATAGTACCTGTATATATGTATACATGTTTGTACATATTTATTACTCTTTTTATTTTATTTGTACATATTTATTCTATTTATTTTATTTTGTTAATATGTTTTGTTTTGTTCTCTATCTCCCCCTTCTAGCCTGGGAGCCCACTGTTGGGTAGGGACCGTCTCTATATGTTGCCAACTTGGACTTCCCAGGTGTTTAGTACAATGTTCTGCACACAGTAATCGCTCAATAAATACGATTGAATGAAGGAATGAATGTCTAACCCAGTGCTTAGAACAGTGCTTGGCACATAGTAAGCGCTTAACAAATACCATTATTATTGTTATTTTTATTATTAAATGCCGTAGAATAAGTTAGTGAGTCAGCCGTATTTATGGAGTACTTACTGTGGCTTCTCACTGGGCCTCCTTCTCGCCTGTCCTGCCGTCGACCCCCGGCCCACGTCTTACCTCTGGCCTGGAATGCTCTCCCTCCTCACATCCACCAAAATTCCCACTTCCCCCCTTCAAAGCCCTACTGAAAGCTCACCTCCTCCAGGAGGCCTTCCCAGACTGAGCCTCCCTTTTCCTCTGCTCCTCCTCCCCTCCCCATCACCCCGACTCCCTCCCTCTGCTATTCCCCCTTCCCTGCACCCCAACGCTTGTGTATATTATGGGCATATTTATTATTCTATTTATTTTATTAGTGGTGTGTCTATATCTCTAATTCAATTTATTTATATTAATGGTTTCGATGCCTGTTTACTCGTTTTGATGTCTCTCTCCCCACTTCAAGATCGTGAGCCCGGTGTTGGGTAGGGGTTGTCCCTGTTTGTTGCCGAGTGTACTTCCCAAGTGCTTAGTACAGTGCTCTGCACACAGGAAGTGCTCAATAAATGCGATTGAATGAATGTGGGTTGAGCGCTGTACTAAGAGCTTGGGAGAGGACGATATAGCAATGCGACAGATCTGTTCCCTGCCCACAAGGAGCTGACAGTCTAGGGGGAAGATGAACACTAATAGAAATTAATAAAGGACAGATCCGGATATAAATGCTGCCGGGGGGGTGGATGAAGAAAGGGAGAGAGTCAGGGTTACACAGAAGGGAGTGGGAGATGAGGAAGAATAATAATAATAATAACGATGGGATTTATTAAGCGCTTACTATGTGCAAAGCACTGTTCTAAGCACTGGGGAGGTTACAAGGCGATCAGGTTGTCCCACAGAGGGCTCGCAGTCAATCCCCATTTTACAGATGAGGTAACTGAGGCACAGAGAAGTGAAGTGACTTGCCCAAAGTCACACAGCTGACAATTGGCGGAGCTGGGATTTGAACCCATGACCACTGACTCCAAAGCTTGGGCTCTTACCACTGAGCCACGCTGCTTCTCTAAAAGGAAAAGGGAGGCTTAATCAGGGAAGGTCTCTTGGAGGAGATGGGCCTTCAGTAAGACTTCGAAGGAGGCGAGAGTCATTTTGGTGGGAGACGGTACAATTTTTCCCAATAATAGTAATCACAAAAATGGCATTTATTAAGCACTGACTATGTACAAAGCACTGTTCTAAGCGCTGGGGAGGTTACAGGATGATCAGGTTGTCCCATGGGGGGCTCACAGTCTTAATCCCCATTTTACAGATGAGGTAACTGAGGCACAGAGAAGTGAAGTGACTAGCCCAAAGTCACACAGCTGACAATTGGTGGAGCAGGGATTTGAACCCATGACCTCTGACTCCAAAGCCCGGGCTCTTTCCACTGAACCACGCTGCTTCTCCTCCTCTTAAGGGAGCTTCAGTTTTGTTTCCAAGTTCTGCATTCATTCATTCATCCAATCGTATTTATTGAGCGCTTACTGTGTGCAGAGCACTGGACTAAGCACTTGGGAAGTACAATTCAGCACCAGATAGAGACATTCGTTGCCCTCCCATCATTCATTCATTCATTCAATAGTATTTATTGAGCGCTTACTGTGTGCAGAGCACTGTACTAAGCACTTGGAAAGTACAAGTTGGCAACATATAGAGATGGTCCATATTTACATATTTATTATATGTACATATATACATATACATATATATTATATACATATAATACATATTGTACATATTTATTACTCCATTTATTTATTTTACTTGTACATATCTATTCTATTTATTTTATTTTGTTAGTATGTTTGGTTTTGTTCTCTGTCTCCCCCTTTTAGACTGTGAGCCCACTGTTGGGTAGGGACTGTCTTTGTGTGTTGCTGACTTGGACTTCCCAAGCGCTTAGTCCAGTGCTCTGCACATAGTAAGCGCTCAATAAATACGATTGATAATGATGATGATGATGACGGTCCCTACCCAACAATGGGCTCACAGTCTAGAAGGGTAATAATGGCATTTGTTAAGCACTTACTATGTGCAAAGCACTGTTCTAAGCGCTGGGGAGGTTACAAGATGATCGGGTTGTCCCACGGGGGACTCACGGTCTTAATCCCCATTTTACAGATGAGGGAGCTGAGGCCCAGAGAAGTGAAGTGACTTGTCCAAAGTCACACAGCTGACAACTGGTGGAGCTGGGATTTGAATCCATGACCTCTGACTCCAAAGCCCGGGCTCTTTCCATTGAGACATGCGGATTCTCGCACTCTCTGCCCTTCTCCGCCGATGTTTTATCGAACCCAACTCTTTATCAAAAGAGCAGGCCACCCCTCAGATCGACCATGACTTCAGATCCGCCGACTGATCCATTTTGTCATTTGAATCGCTTCCCCATCCTCTTTTTCTCTGCTCGCCATGTCTAATGGTGCTTTTTTTCCTGCAGCGGACTCGAAATATCGAGTGCTTCTAATGAAAAGCACTTCATGTCATATTGTGTTTGCTCTCAGAGCGAGGTAGGGTAATGTGTTCATCTCTCTTCGGGAAACCGGATGGTTCTTAATTCATTCAATCAACCGTATTTCTTGAGCGCTTACTGTGCGCAGAGCACTGGACTAAGCGCTTGGAAAGTACAATTCGGCAACAGATAGAGACAATCCCAACCCAACAACGGGCTCAGAGTCTAGAAGGAGGGAGATAAACAACAAAACAAAACAAAACAAGTAGACAATAACAATAATAGTAATACTGGTAATAATATTAATGGTAATTACATTTTTAAGCACTTAGTATGTGCCAAGCACTGTACTAAGCCCTGGAATTAGCCCTGGAATTAGGAGCCCTCTCTTCCTCCCTTCAAGGCCCTGCTGAGAGCTCACCTCCTCCAGGAGGCCTTCCCAGACTGAGCCCCTTCCTTCCTCTCCCCCTCGTCCCCCTCTCCATCCCCCCATCTTACCTCCTTCCCTTCCCCACAGCACCTGTACATATGGATATATGCTTGTACATATTTTTTTTACTCTATTTATTTATTTATTTATTTTATTTGTACATATCTATTCTATTTATTTTATTTTGTTAGTATGTTTGGTTTTGTTCTCTGTCTCCCCCTTTTAGACTGTGAGCCCACTGTTGGGTAGGGACTGTCTCTAGATGTTGCCAATTTGTACTTCCCAAGCGCTTAGTACAGTGCTCTGCACATAGTAAGCGCTCAATAAATACGATTGATGATGATGATGGAATGGATGCAAGATATCCACATAGTTTACGTTTTTTGAAGTATTAGTTAGACCAGAAGCAGCACGGCCTGGGGGAAAGAGCTCAGGCCCGCGAGTCAGAAGGACCTGGGTTCTAATTCCGGCTCTGCCGCTTTTCTGCTGCGTGTCTTTGGGAGAGTCATGTCACTTCTCTGGGCCTCAGTTTCCTCATTTGTAAAATAGGGATGAAGACCGTGAGCCCCACCTGGGACAGGGACTGTGTCCAACCTGATTACTTTTTATCCATCACAGTGCTTTAGAACAGTGTTTGGCACATAGTAAGCACTTAACAGAGAAGCAGCGTGGCATGGAAAGAGTCGGGTTTAGGAGTCAGAGGTTGTGGGTTCTAATCCCCGCTCCGCCACTGATCAGCTGTGTGACATTGGGAAAATCATTTGACTTCTCTGTGCCTCAGTTACCTCATCTATTAAGTGGGGATTAGGACTGTGAGCCCCCAGTGGGACAACCTGATTACCTTGCATCTCCCCCAGTGCTTAGAACAGTGTTCGGCACATAATAGCAATTAACAAATGCCATTATTATCATCATTATTATTATTAATAAAAAATACCATTTAAAAAATGCAGTCTCCTTTGAGCAAGGAAGGACATGCCGGTGAGTTGAGTCAACAGCGATTGGTTTTTTTTTTCAGTTTCACTGGTTTATGTGTTTGCTTCTTTTGGAGGCTCAAGGCAATTTCTGCTTTCCAGGATTTTCAATATCTGAGAAACGAGTTCACTGCAAATATTCCTGGGCAAAGTTTAAGAGGATAAGAGTAGAGTAGCTCAGAGGTAAAGACTGATTGAATTAGACCTGTGTGTTAGAGTATTTGTGTGTCCTACTGTGGATACCAGTTTTAGAGTTTAGAAGCCGTAATTCTATTTATTTTGATAATAATAATGATGGTATTTGTTAAGCGCTTACTACGTGCCAAGCACTGTTCTAGGCGCTGGGATAGATACAATAATAATAATAATAATAATAATAATAATAATGGTATTTATTAAACACTTAGTAAATGCCTGTGGGACAACCTGATCACCTTGTAACCTCCCCAGCGTTTAGAACAGTGCTTTGCACATAGTAAGAACTTAATAAATGCCATTATTATTATTATTATTACTTACTATGTTACCTACTATCTTCCTATTATTACTTACTATTACTTACTTACTATGTGCAAAGCACTGTTCTAAGCGCTGGGGAGCTTACAAGGTGATCAGGTTGTCCCACGGGGGGCTCACAGTCTTAATTCCCATTTTACAGATGAGCTAACTGAGGCCCAGAGAAGTGAAGTGACTTGCCCAAAGTCACACAGCTGACAATTGGCGGAGCCGGGATTTGAACCCACGACCTCTGACTCCAAAGCCCGGACTCTTTCCATTGAGCCACGCTGCTTCTCTCCAAGGTTATCATGTTGTCCCAAGTGGGGCTCACAGTCTTAATCCCCATTTTACAGATGAGGGAACTGCAGCACAGAGAAGTTAAGTGATTTGCCTAAAGTCACAAGGCTGACAAGTGGCGGGGCCGGGATTGGAACCCACGACCTCTGACTCCCAAGCCCGGGCTCTTTCCACTAAGCCACGCTGCTTCTCATCTTTGAGAAGATGTCTACTTATTTTGTTTTGTTGTCTGTCTCCCCCTTCTAGACTGTGAGCCCGTCCTTGGGTAGGGACCGTCTCTAGATGTTGCCGAATTGTACTTTCCAAGCGCTTAGTCCAGTGCTCTGCACACAGTAAGTGCTCAATAAATACGATTGAATGAATGAATAACCCCTGCTCCACCACTTAATTGTGGAGTTTTGTTAAGCGCTTATTATATGCCTAGTACTTTTCTAAGCTCTGATCAATCAATCAATCAATCAATCAATCATATTTATTGAGTGCCTACTGTGTGCAGAGCACTGTACTAAGCGCTTGGGAAGTCCAAGTTGGCAACATATAGAGACGGTCCCTACTCAACAGTGGGCTCACAGTCTAGAATCAGGTTGGACACAGTCCCTGTCCCAAATGGAGCTCACGGTCTTAATCCCCATTGCACAGATAAGAGAACTGAGGCCCAGTGAAGTGAAGTGACAATTATTCACTTATTATGCCAATTCAATTATTGGCAACAATTATTATGTTGCCAATTTGTACTTCCCAAGCGCTTAGTACAGTGCTCTGCACATAGTAAGCGCTCAATAAATACGATTGATGATGATGATGATGATGAAGTGACTTACCCAAGGACACACAGCGGACATCTCAAGACTGTAAACTCTCGTCGTGGCCAGGGAATGTCTGTTGATTCTTTTATTCTACTCTCCCAAGCGCTTAGTACAGTGCTTTGCACACCGTACGAGCTGACCTAGCGGCAAGAGCCAGGGCTTGGGAATCAGAGGACGTGGGTTCTAATTCTGACTCTGCCACTTGTCTGCTGTGTGACCTCGGGCGAGTCACTTAACTTCTCTGGGCCTCAGTGACCTCGTCTGTAAAGTGGGGATTAAGACTGTGAGCCCCACGTGGGACACATGGGTGTCTACCCCAGTGCTGAGAACAGTATTTGGCACATGGTAAGTGCTTAATAAATAACATAATAAGAATAATAATAATAATTATTATTATTATTATTACCATTATTATTATTAATGCATTTGAATTGAATGTGGCAGAGCTGGGAGCAGAACCCATGTCCTCTTACTCCCAGGCCTCTGCTCTTTCTGCTAGGCCACGCTGCTTCTCCACCTGTCTGTTGTGTGACCTTGGACATGTCACTTCACTTCTCTGGGTCTCAGTTTCCTCCTCCTCATCATCAATCGTATTTATTGAGCACTTACTATGTGCAGAGCACTGTACTAAGCGCTTGGGAAGTCCAAGTTGGCAACATATAGAGACAGTCCCTACCCAACAGTGGGCTCACAGTCTAAAAGGGGGAGACAGAGAACAAAACCAAACATACTAACAAAATAAAATAAATAGAATAGATATGTACAAATGAAATAAATAAATAAATAGAGTAATAAATATGTACAAACATATATACATACATACATATACATATATACATATATATGTATATCTATATCTATATCTATCTATCTATCTATCTATATATATATATATATATATATATAATCTGTCTAATTCATTCAATCGTATTTATTGAGCGCTTACTGGGGATTCCATACCTGTTCTCCCTCCCGTTTAGGCTGTGACACTCTTGTGGGATAGGGATTGGGTCCAACCAACCTATCTTGTATTTAGGACAGCGCTTAGTACAGTGTTTGACGGGGATGTTTGAGGTGATCTGAGCACCGAAAGCAGAGGGTTAGACTTGGCTGGGACTCTCCCCCAGCACAAAAGAAGGAATATGTCTGTTTATTGTCCTATTGTCCTCTCCCAAGCGCTTAGTACAGTGCTCCACACCTGCACAGTCAGTAAGCAATGAATAAATCTGATTAAATGAACATTACGGTGCCAGGAAACTTCCAAGCAGAATTCACAATAACAATAATTATGGTACTTGTTAAGCCAAGCACTGTTCTAAATCCTGGGGTAGATAATAATAAAAATAATAATAATGGTATTTGTTAAGCACTTACTATGTGCCAAGCACTGTTCTAAGCGCTGGGGGGAACACAGGGTGATCGGTTTGTCCCACTTGGGGCTCACAGTCTTCATCCCCATTTTCCAGATGAAGTAACTGAGGCCCAGAGAAGTGAAGTGACTTGCCCGAGGTCACACGGCTGACAAGTGTTGGAGCGGGATTAGAACCCACTACCACTTGTTTGCTGCGTGACCCTGGCCAAGTCGCTTCACTTTTCTGGCCCTCAGTTCCCTCATCTGTAAAATGGGGATGAAAACGCTGAGCCCCACATGGGACACGGACTGTGTCTAAGATGATTAGCTTGTATCTACTCCAGTGCTTAGTACAGTGCCTGGCACATAATAAGCAGTCAACAGATGGCATTAAAAAAATGACACGAACGACAACTCACTGGAATCATTTTTAATGGAAAACCAACTGATAGATTTCCTTTTTCATGGAGAATCACAAATTAGATCCCGTTTTCGAAAGGTATTAAAATCACAGATTATCACATTAAAAGCTCCACAGGAAATGATGCCAGTTAAGTGGTTTATGGATCAATGAATTTGTAAAGAATGTCCAAGAACCAAGGAAATCATATAAACGATGTCTGTCATTGGACTTCATTCATTCATTCAATCGTATTTATTGAGTGCTTACTGTGTGCAGAGCACTGTACTAAGCGCTTGGGATGTGCTCCCCCTTTTAGACCGTGAGCCCACTGTTGGTTAGGGACTGTCTTTATATGTTGCCAACTTGTACTTCCCAAGCGCTTAGTACAGTGCTCTGCACACAGTAAGCGCTCAATAAATACGATTGATTGATTGATTGATTGATTGATTGATTGGGAAGTCCAAGTTTCATTCCATTTAACAGCTATTTGCTCTTAAATCAGGCAAGGATGCCTCATGTTTTCATTGCTCCCTTTCCTCTTCCCCTCTCCCAGCCTCACAGCACTTATGTCCAGAGAAGCAGCGTGGCTCAGTGGAAAGAGCCCGGGCTTTCGAGTCAGAGGTCATGGGTTCAAATCCCGGCTCTGCCAATTGTCAGCTGTGTGACTTTGGGCAAGTCACTTCACTTCTCTGGGCCTCAGTTACCTCATTTGTAAAATGGGGATTAAGACTGTGAGCCCCACGTGGGACAACCTGATCACCTTGTATCCCCCCAGTGCTTAGAACAGTGCTTTGCACATAGTAAATGCTTAACAAATACCATTATTATTATTATTATTATTATTATTATTATTTCCCGTTGTTGGGTAGGGATTATCTCTATCTGTTACCAAATTCTACTCTCCAAGCGCTTAGTACAGTGCTCTACACACAGTAAGTGCTCAATAAATACAATTGAATGAATGAATTTGTTATTTCTTTATTTCTATTACTGTTCCTCTCCCCACCCCTAGACTGTAAGCTCGTTGTGGGCAGGGAGTTTGTCTATCATTGTATTGTCCTCTTCCAAGTTGCCTAATACTGTGCTCTTCAAAGAGTATTCATTCATTCAATCGTATTTATTGAGCGCTTACTGCGTGCAGAACACTGTACTAAGCGCTTGGGAAGTACAAGTTGGCAACATGTAGAGACGGTCCCTACCCAACAGTGGGCTCACAGTCTAGAAGAGTAAGCGCTTAATTAATAAGACTGATTGAATGAAGGAAGGAATGGAAAACCAAGAATGAAAACCAAGATTTGCTTTTGTTTTTCAAAGGTGTGATGAGATAAGGCAGCATGAGAAGCAGCGTGGCTCAGTGGAAATTAATAATAATAATAATAATGACATTTATTAATTGCTTACTATGTGCAAAGCACTGTTCTAAGTGCTGGGGAGGTTACAAGGTGATCAGGTTGTCCAACGGGGACTCACAGTTTTAATCCCCATTTTACAGATGAGGTAACTGAGGCCTCGAGAAGTGAAGTGACTTGCCCAAAGTCACACAGCTGACAGTTGGCAGAGCCAGGATTTGAACTCATGACCTCTGACTCCAAAGCTCGTGCTCTTCCACGGAGCCACGCTGCTTCAGAGTCAGAGGTCACGGGTTCTAATCCCAGCTCCGCCACTTGTCAGCTGTGTGACCTTGAGCAAGTCACTTCACTTCTCTGGGCCTCAGTGACCTTATCTGTAAAATGGGAGTCAAGACTGTGAGCCCCCCGGGGGACAACCTGATGACCTTGTAACCTCTCCAGTGCTTAGAACAATGCTTGGACATAGTAAGCACTTAACAAATACCATCATTATTATTATTATAAGGCAGGGAATGTACCTGTCCACTCCGACGTAATGTGCTCTCCCGTGCACTTAGTACAGTGTTCTGCACATAGTAAGCACTTCAGAAGCAGCCTGCCCTAAGTGGATAGACTGTGGGACTTGGGTTCTAATCCCCCCTGCCACTTGCCCACTGTGTGACCTTTGCAAGAGCCGGGGCTTGGCAGTCAGAGGTCATCATCATCATCAATCGTATTTATTGAGCGCTTACTGTGTGCAGAGCACTGTACTAAGCGCTTGGGAAGTCCAAGTTGGCAACATATAGAGACAGTCCCTACCCAACAGTGGGCTCACAGTCTAAAAGGGGGAGACAGAGAACAAAACCAAACATACTAACAAAATAAAATAAATAGAATAGATATGTACAAGTAAAATAAATAGAGTAATAAATATGTACAAACATATATACATATATACAGGTGCTGTGGGGAAGGGAAGGAGGTAAGATGGGGGGGATGGAAAGGGGGACGAGGGGGAGAGGAAGGAAGGAAGGTCGTGGGTTCTAATCCTGGCCCTGCCACTTGTCTGCTGTGTGACCTCGGGCAAGCTATGTAGCTTCTCTGTGCCTCAGTTCCCTCATCTGTACAATGGGGATGAAGACTGTGAGCCCCACGTGGGGCAACCTGATCACCTTGTATCACCTGGTCCAACTCGATTAGCTTGTAATAATAACAATAATAATGATGGTATTTGTTAAGCGCTTACTATGTGCAAAGCACTGTTCTAAGCACTGGGTGGATACAAGGTGATCAGGTTGTCCCACAGGGGGCTCACAGTCTTAATCCCCATTTTACAGATGAGGTAACTGAGGCACAGAGAAGTGAAGTGACTTGCCCAAAGTCACACAGCTGACAGTTGGTGGAGCCGGGGTTTGAACCCATGACCTCTGACTCCAAAGCCCGGGCTCTTTCCACTGAGCCACGCTGCTTCTCTATTCCCCGCCCCCAGCACTTAGTACAGTGCCTAGCACCTAGTAAGCACTTAAATACCACAACTATTATTTATAATAATAATAATAATAACAATAATTCATTATTATTATTATTATTATTGTTATTATTATTATTATTATTATTATCATATCCTGGGCCTGGAGGCAGAAGGACCTGCATTCTAATCCTGGCTCTATCACGTTTCTGCTGTGTGACCTTGGGCAAGTCACTTCTCTGGGCCTCAGTTCCCTCATCTTTAAAATGGGGATAAAGACTGTGAGCCCCATGTGGGACAGGGACTACGTCCAACCTGATTACCTCGTATCTACCTCAATGCTTAGAACAGTGCCTGGAATCAATCAATCAATCAATCAATCGTATTTACTGAGCGCTTACTGTGTGCAGAGCACTGTACTAAGCGCTTGGGAAGTACAAGTAGGCAACATATAGAGACGGTCCCTACCCAACAGTGGGCTGGAACATAGTAAGCACTTAGCAAATATCATTTAAACAAAGATTTAAAAAGTAGCACGTGGGAAACACCTCAGATCTACCACCGTTAGTATTCCGATCAGAAGAGGTATTAGTTTGAAATACAGTAATGGTGGGAGAATATTAACTTCCTAAAATGCAGCTCACACTGTCATGACTGTTCTTTTGAAACACTCAGTGGGTGACTTTGAATATTAATTTAATTGATTGATTCTTAATTCAGTACAGTGTCTCGCCATGCGCAAGCGAGATTTGTTTTTTTCGGGTATTCAAGACTGTGAGCTCATTGTGGGCAAGGAATGGGTCTGTTTATTGCTACAGCGCAAGTGCGTACGTGGCTCAGTGGAAAGAGCCCGGGCTTTGGAGTCAGAGGGCATGGGTTCAAATCCCAGCGCTGCCAATTGTCAGCTGGGTGACTTTGGGCAAGTCACTTCACTTCTCTGGGCCTCAGTTCCCTCATCTGGAAAATGGGGATTAAGATCGTGAGCCCCCCGTGGGACAACATGATCACCTTACAACCTCCCCAGCGCTTAGAACAGTGCTTTGCACATAGTAAGTGCTTAATAAATGCTATTATTATTATTATTACAGTGCTCTACACACAATAATCGCTCAATAAATATTATTGAATGAATGTGGTACTCTCCCAAGTGCTTAGTACAGTGCTCTGCACATGGTAAACGCTCCAATAAATATGACTGAATGAATTTATGAATGATATGTGCCGGACACTGCTTTAAGCATTGAGTTAGATGTGAGATAATAATAATAATGATAATAATAATAATAATGATGGCATTTGTTAAGCGCTTACTATGTGCCAAGCACTGTTCTAAGCGCTGAGGGGATACAAGGTAACCAGGTTTTCCCACGTGGGGCTCAGTCTTCATTCCCATTTTACAGATGAGGTAACTGAGGCACAGAGAAGCGAAGTGACTTGCCCAAAGTCACACATGGGGCTCACAGTCTTTATCCCCATTTTAAAGATGAGGGAACTGAGGCCCAGGGAAGTAAAGTGACTTGCCCGAGGTCACACAGCAGAAGTGTGACAGAGCCAGGATTAGAATGCAGGTCTTTCTGCCTCCAGGCCCAGGCTCTAATAATAATATTGATAATAATAAATAATGATTGTGGTATTTGTTAAGTGCTTGCCAACTTGTACTTCCCAAGCGCTTAGTACAGTGCTCTGCACACAGTAAGCACTCAATAAATATGATTGATTCATTGATTAGGCACTATACTAAGTGCTGTGGGGGGGATATAAGCAAATCCAGTTGGACGCAGTCCCTGTCCCACGGGGGGCTCACAGTCTCCATCCCCATTTTAGAGATGAGAGAACCAAGGCACAGGGAAGTGAAGTGACTTGCCCAGGGTCACACAGCAGACAAGTGGCCGAGTCGGGATTAGAACCCATGACCTTCTGACTTCCAGGCTCGGGCCCTAGCTAATGGGTCAATACTGCTTCTTTCAAACTTAAAATAAATTGAAAATAAAATGCAGAGAATAGTTTCAAGCCACCCCACGCGGAGAAGCAGTTTGGCCTAGTGGATCTCATTTCAATCAATCAATCAATTGTATTTATTGAGCGCTTACTGTGTGCAGAGCACTGTACTAAGCGCTTGGGAAGTCCAAGTTGGCAACATACAGAGACGGTCCCTACCCAACAGTGGGCTCACAGTCTAAAAGTCTAAAAGCATTTGACCTGGGTTCTCATTCCAGCTCTGCCACTTCTCAGCTGTGTGACCCTGGGCAAGTCACTTCACTTCTCTGGGCCTCAGTTCCCTCATCTGGAAAATGGGGATTGAGACTGTGAGCTCCACGTGGGACAGGGACTGGGTCTAACCTGATTTGCTTGTTCCCACCCCGGTGCTTAGTACAGCACCTGGCTCATGATAAGGGTTTAATGAAGACCACAGTTTTAATTATAATCATCATCAATATTGTTGTCATTATTTTATTATTAGTTATTATTTAATAATAATTTTGATGATGCATCATCATTATATTACTATTTTATTATTAGTTATTATTTAATAATAATATTGATGATTTATTTTATTATTGGTTATTATTTAATAATAATAATATTGACGATGATGATGATAACTGTGGTCTTCGTTAAACCCTTATTATGCCCCTAAGCACCGGGGTGGATATAAGCAAATCAGGTTGGACACACTCCCTGTCCCACATGAGGTTCACAGTCTCAAACCCCATTTTACAGATGAGGAAACTGAGACCCAGAAAAGCGAGGTGACTTACCCAAGGTAACACAGGTGGCAAGCGGCAAAGGCGGAATTAGAACCCGTGACCTTCTGAGCAACACCACAATTATTTTCTCATAGTTCTGACAGATAGGGCTGCGTTTCCCTCCGATCTTGTTAACCCCTGAGAGATTCATGACTTTTTAAGATTTATGATTGGTTCACAGAAATGGGGCTGTGATCTTTGCCAAGGATAAAAATAATAATAATAATAATCAATCAATCAATCAATCGTATTTATTGAGCACTTACTGTGTGCAGAGCACTGTACTAAGCACTTGGGAAGTACAAGTTGGCAACATATAGAGACAGTCCCTACCCAACAGTGGGCTCACAGTCTAAAAGTAAATAATAATGATAGTATCTATTAAGCGCTTACTATGTGCAAAGCACTGTTCTAAGCACTGGGGAAGATACACAGTGATCACGTTGCCCCACGTGGGGCTCACAGTCTTAATCCCCATTTTACAGATGAGGGAACTGAGGCACAGAGAAGTGAAGTGACTTGCCCAAAGTCATAGAGCTGACAAGTGGCGGAGTCGGGATTTGAACCCAAGACCTCTGACTCCAAAGCCCGGGCTCTTTCTGTTGAGCCACGCTGCTTCTCATAAAGATAAGAATTCATTGCTTTGAAGGTAGGTGGAAAGACCAGAAGTGCAGTAGTGAGGCAGAGATCAGAAGTGTGATAATAATAATAATAACAACAACAACAACAACAACAATAATAATAATAATAATAATAATAATAATAATATTGGCATTTGTTAAGTGCTTACTTTGTTTTGTTATCTGTCTCCCCCTTCTAGACTTTGAGCCCATTGTTGGGTAGGGTTTGTCTCTATCTGTTGCCAAATTGTACTTTCCAAGTGCTTAGTACAGTGCTCTGCACACAGTAAGCGCTCAATAATGCGATTGAATGAATGAATGAATGAATGAATGTACTAAACGCTGGGGTGGATACAAGCAAATTGGGTTAGACCCAGTCCCTGTCCCATATGGGGCTCACAGTCTCCATCCCCATTTTCCACATGAGGAAACTGAGGCCCAGAGAAGTGAAGTGACTTGCCCAGGGTCAATCAATCAATCAATCAATCGCATTTATTGAGCACTTACTGTGTGCAGAGCACTGTACTAAGCGCTTGGGAAGTACAAGTTGGCAACATATAAAGCCAGTCCCTACGCAACAGTGGGCTCACAGTCTAGAAGGGGGAGACAGAGAACAAAACCAAACATATTAACAACATAAAATAAATAGAATAGATATGTACAAGTAAAATAAATGAAGCACAAAGCAGAAAAGTGGCAGAGCCACTTGGTAGCAGGGGCGGCGTTTATTAAATCAGCGAGGAAGTTAAAAATAAAAAAAAAAGAATCCTCAAGTGGCTGGCTTTGTAGGGAAAGTAACTTAGTTATTTCCAGTGATTTATTTTTTTCCCCCAGGGTGAGCAGATCTCCTTTTGAAGCTGAAAGAGAAAAGAAAGAAAGCATGAATGACGCTCAGCTAGATGTTTATAACAAGTTCAACAGTCTGCTGCAGAATTCTTCTAGACTGTGAGCCTGTCGTTGGGCAGTGATTGTCTCTATCTGTTGCCGAATTGTACTTTCCAAGCACTTAGAACAGTGCTCTGCACACAGTAGGTCCTCAATAATTACGATTGAATGAATGAATGTGCCTATAATCTATAATTCTATTTATTTCTATTGATGCTACTGATGCCTGTTTGCTTATTTTGATGCCTGCCTCCCCCCTTCTAGACTGTGAGCCCGTCGTTGGGCAGTGATTGTCTCTATCTGTTGCCAAATTGTACTTTCCAAGCACTTAGTACAGTGCTCTGCACACAGTAGGTGCTCAATAATTATGATTGAATGAATGAATCTGCCTATAATCTATAATTCTATTTATTTCTATTGATGCTACTGATAACTGTTTACTTATTTTGATTATTTTGATTTTGATTATTTTTTTGATTATTTGATTATTGATTTTATTATTATTATTTTGATTATTTTGATTATTTACTTATTTTGATGTCTGCCTCCCCCCTTCTAGACTGTGAGCCCATTGTTGAGTAGGGATTGTCTCTATCTGTTGCCGAATTGTACTCTCCAAGCACTTAGAACAGTGCTCTGCACACAGTAGGTGCTCAATAATTACGATTGAATGAATGAATGTGCCTATAATCTATAATTCTATATATTTCTATTGATGCTACTGATGCCTGTTTACTTATTTTGATGTCTGCCTCCCCCCTTCTAGACTGTGAGCCCATTGCTGGGTAGGGATTGTCTCTATCTGTTGCCGAATTGTACTTTCCAAGCACTTAGTACAATGCTCTGCACACAGTAGGTGCTCAATAATTACGATTGAACGAATGAATGAATGGATTTGGCCCTGATATCCGCCAATTCGCTTGCTTTTTGGGAAAGCCACAGTGAATCTTAAATCAAATTCGTAGAATGAAATACGAATCGGGAATTTTCAGGCAGGCCTGATGAGATAAATGAACAGAGGCCTAAACATGGGAAATTCCTCACTGTCCCTTGGACTCCATGCCTAAGCGCTTAGTACAGTGTACAGAGAAGCAGCGTGGCTCAGTGGAAAGAGCCTGGGCTTGGGAGTAAGAGGTCATAGATTTTCTAATCCCAGCTCCGCCACTTAGCTGTGTGACTTTGGGCAAGCTACTTAACTTCTCTGTGCCTCAGTTTCCTCATCTGTAAAATGGGGATTGAGACTGTGAGCCCCCGTGGATGACCCGATCACCTTGTAACCTCCCCAGCATTTAGAACAGTGCTTCTCACATAGTAAGCAATTAACAAATACCATCATTATTATTATTATTATTATTACAGTGCTCTGCACACAGGAAGCACTCAACAAGTACGACTGAATGAATGAATTGCCCCTAGGGAGCCAAGATTTTTAACAGGAGATGATAACCTGAAAAACCAAAAAAGGAGGAAAGGGAAGAAAATTCCAAAGATAGGGAGATGAGTAAAGACAATCGGTGGTATTTAGTAGGCATCCGATATCCACTGTACTAAATTCTTGTAAGAGCTATAGTATCCCGGCTCCCCCACATGTCTGCTGTGTGACCTTGGGCAAGTCACTTCACTTCTCTGTGCCTCAGTTCCCTCATCTGTAAAATGGGGATTAAGACTGTGAGCCCCACATGGGACAACCTCATCTCCTTGTGTTCCCCCTGGAGCTTAGAACAGTGCTTTGCACATAGTAAGCGCTTAATACCAACATTATTATTATTATTATTATTATTATTATCTGCTCAGAGGGAGCTTATGACTACTACTAATAATTATAGTATTAGTTAAATGCTAACTATATGGCATTCATTCATTCATTCAATCGTATTTATTGAGCGCTTACTGTGTGCAGAGCACTGTACTAAGTGCTTGGGAAGTACAGGTTGGCAACATATAGAGACGGTCCCTACCCAACAACGGGCTCACAGTCTATAGGGGGGAGACAGATGACAAAATAAAACAATTAATAAAATAAATAGAATAGTAAATATGTCCAAGTTAAATAGAGTAATAAATCTGTACAAACATATATACAGGAGCTATGGGGAGGGGAAGGAGGTAGGGCAGTGGGGATGGGGAGAGGAAAGAGGGGGATCAGTCTGGGCACTGTACTAAACCCTAGTGTGGATACAAGCAAATAGGCTTAGACACAGTTCCTTTCTCTCCTAGGGCTCAAAGTCTTAATCCCCATCTTACAGATGAGGGAACCGAGGCACAAAGAGTAATAAAGATGGTATCTGTTAAGCACTTACTATGTGCCAAGCACTGTTCTGCTCACTGGTGGGGGGATACAGGGTTATCAGGTTGTCCCACGTGGGGCTCACACTTTTAATCCCCATTTTCCAGATGAGGTCACTGAGGCCCAGAGAAGTCAAGTCACTGGACCAAGGTCACACAGATGACAAGGTGCGGAGCCGGGATTAGAACCCACATCTTCTGTCTCCCAAGCCTGGGCTCTTTCCACTAAGCCACGCTGCTACTGGGTGCACAGCACTGCACTAAGTGCTTGGGAGAGTACAAAAAAACAGAATTGATGGACACAATCCCTGTCCAAAAAGAGAAGTAGCATGGGCTAGTGGATAGATCTGGATTTGGGTTCTAATCCTGGCTCCGCCACTTGATGATGACGATGATGGCCTTTATTAAGCACTTGATATGTGCAAAGCACTGTTCTAAGCGCTGGGGAGGTTACAAGGTGATCAGGTTGTCCCACGTGGGGCTCACAGTCTTCATCCCCATTTTACAGATGAGGTAACTGAGGCCCAGAGAAGTGAAGTGACTTGCCCAAAGTCACCCAGCTGACAATTGTCGGAGCCGGGATTTGAACCCATAACCTCTGACTCCAAAGCCCGGGCTCTTTCCACTGAGCCATGCTGCTTCACCTTGAATGCTTGAATGAAAACAAGGAAAGCGGCATCAATACCACCAATATAAATGAATAGAATTATGTTCTCTGCTGTGCTCTGCACACAGTAAGCGCTCAATAAATATTGCTGAATGAATAATGATAATAATGATGGCATCTAGTAAGCGCTTAGTATGTGCAAAGCCCTGTTCTAAGCACTGGGGAGGTTACAAGGCGATCAGGTTGTCCCACAGGGGGCTCACAGTCTTCATCCCCATTTTCCAGATGAGGTAACTGAGGCCCACAGAAGTGAAGTGACTTGGCCTAAGTCACCCAGCTGACAAGTGGCGGGGCTGGGATTCGAACTCATGACCTCTGACTCCTAAGCCCGTGCTCTTTCCACTGAGCCACGCTGCTTCACATTTGTCCGCTGTGTGGCCTTGGCCAAGTCACTTCACTTCTCTGGGCCTCAGTTATCTCATCTATGAAATGGGGATGAAGACTGTGAGCCCCATGTGGGACATGGACTGCATCCAACCTGAAGCAGCGTGGCTCAGTGGAAAGAGCCCCGGCTTTTGAGTCGGAGGTTGTAGGTTAAAATCCCAGCTCCACCACCTGCCAGCTGTGTGACTTTGGGCGAGTCACTTCACTTCTCTGGGCCTCAGTGACCTCATCTGGAAAATGGGGACAACCTGTGGGACAACCTGATCTCCTTGTAACCTCCCCAGGGCTTAGATCAGTGCTTCGCACATAGTAAGCGCTTAATAAATGCCATTCTTCTTCTTCTTCTTCTTCTTCTTCTTCTTCTTCTTCTTCTTCTTCTTCTTCTTCTTCTTCTTCTTCTTCTTCCTCTTCTTCTTCTTCTTATTACTTCAGGATTTAATACAGTGCCTAGCACATAGTAAGCACTTAATGGGAAAAAAATACCTTTCCCACTAAATTAAATGCGATAATAACGACTGTGTTATTTGTGGTACTGCATACCTATTTGTGTGCTCTTTGACAGATGACAAACTTCACAAGCCCGGGCATGGAGTGTGTCTGTTTATTGTTCTATCAGGCTGTCACCAGCGCATAGCACAGTGCTCTGCCCACAGTAAGCGCTCAACAAATAGCCCGAATGACAAGCTGCTTCAGTGCTGGGTAAACAATCGCAAGTCTATCGACCCACTGGTGTAATAATAGAGAAGCATCGTGGCTTAGTGGCAAGAGCTTGGGCTTGAGAGTCAGAGGTTGTGGGTTCTAATCCTGGCTCCGCCACTTTTTTTTTTTGGTGGCATTTGTTAAGCGCTTACTATGTGCAAAGCACTGTTCTAAGCACTGGGGGGGATACAAGGTGATCAGGTTGTTCCACGTGGGGCTCACAGTCATCATCCCCATTTTCCAGATGAGGTAACTGAGGCTCCGAGAAGTTAAGTGACTTGCCCAAGGTCACACAGCAGACATATGGCAGAGCCGGGACTCGAACCCATGACCTCTGACTCCAAAGCCCGTGCTCTTTCCACTGAGCCACGCTGCTTCTCTTGTTCACTTGTCAGCTGTGTGACCTTGGGCAACTCACTTCACTTCTCTGGGCTTCAGGGACCTCATCTGTCAAATGGGGATGAAGACTGTGAGCCCCCCGTGGGACAACCTGATCACCTTGTAACCTCCCCAGCGCTTAGAACAGTGCTTTGCACACAGTAAGCACTTAATAAATGCCACTATCATTACTATTATTATTATTCTAATCCCGGCTCTGCCACTTAAAATAATAATGGCATTTGCTAAGCGCTTACTATGTGCAAAGCACTGTTCTTAGCGCTGGAGGGGATACAATGGGATCAAGGTGTCCCACGTGGGGCTCACAGTCTTAATCCCCATTTTACAGATGAGGTAACTGAGGCTCAGAGAAGTTAGGTGACTTGCCCAAGGTCACACAGCAGACATGTGGCGGAGCCGGGATTTGAACCTATGACCTCTGACTCCAAAGCCCGTGCTCTTTCCACTGAGCCATGCTGCTTCTCTATTTGTCAGCTGTGTGACCTTGGATAAGTCACTTCACTTCTCTGGGCCTCAGTTCCCTCATCTGGAAAATGGGGATGAAGACTGTGAGCCCCACGGGGGACAACCTGATTGCCTTGTATCTACCCCAGCGCTCTGAACAGTGCTTGGCATATAGTCAGCACTTAACAAATACCATCATTATCATTATTATTTTTATAATTATCTGCATTAGATGCAGAATATGTAGCAGTGGGCCCCTAATTTGAGTGATTTTAATTACAGTGGAGTTCTCCATTCCCTTGACTCAATAGGAAAGACGTTTTGAAAACGCGAACATGGAAAAGAAAGCAAATGAGCCACATTTTAACGAACAAGGACAGGCCACTTGTAATTTGCTTTTCATCATCAGCCTTGGCCCATGAGTCATTCATTCATTCACTCAATCGTATTTATTGAGCGCTTACTGTGTGCAGAGCACTGTACTAAGCGCTTGGGAAGTACAAGTTGGCAACATATAGAGACAGTCCCTACCCAATAGTGGGCTCACAGTCTAAAAGGGGGAGACGGAACAAAACCAAACATACTAACAAAATAAAATAAATAGAATAGATATGTACAAGTAAAATAAATAAATAAATAGAATAATAAATATGTACAAACATATATACATATATACAGGTGTCATTCATTCATTCAATCGTATTTATTGAGTGCTTACTGTGTGCAGAGCACTGGACTAAGCGCTTGGAAAGTACGGTTCAGCAACAAAGAGAGTCAATCCCTGCACATAATGGGTACAAAACAACAGACAACAAAACAATGCTTAGTCCAGTGCTCTGCACACAGTAAGTGCTCAATAAATATGACTGACTGAATGAATAATAATAATAATAATAATGATGGCATCTATTAAGTGCTTACTATGTGCAAAGCACCGTTCTAAGCACTGGGGAGGTTACAAGGTGATCAGGTTGTCCCACGTGGGGGCTCATAGTCTTCATCCCCATTTTACAGATGAGGTGACTGAGGCCCAGAGAAGTGAAGTGACTTGCCCAAAGTCACCCAGCGGACAATTGGCGGAGCCGGGATTTGAACCCATCACCTCTGACTCCAAAGCCCGGGCTCTTTCCACTGAGCATTGCTGCTTCACCTTGAATGCTTGAATGAAAACAAGGAAAGCGGCATCAATACCACCAATATAAATAAATAGAATTATTGAAATAATAATAATAATAATAATAATAATAATAATAATAATAATAATAATAATTGGCATTTGTTAAGCACTTACTATGTGCAAAGCACTGTTCTAAGCACAGGGGAGGATACAGGGTGATCAGGTTGTCCCATGTGGGGCTCACAGTCTTAATCCCCATTTTACAGATGAGGGAACTGAGGCCCAGAGAATTTAAGTGACTTGCCCAAGATCACACAGCAGACATGTGGTGGAGTCGGGATTCAAACCCATGACCTCTGACTCCAAAGCCCGGGCTCTTTCCACTGAGCCACGCTGCTTCTCCATATGTGATATACACACATCAAACAAGTAAACCGGCAGTCATACAAGTGCTTAGTACAGTGCTCTGCACACAGTAAGCGCTCAATAAATACGATTGATTGATATAAATAAATAGAATTATAGATGCGTACTAGAGCCCGGGCCTGGGAGTGGGAAGGACCTGGGTTCTAATTCCGGCTCTGCCACTTGTCTGCTGGGAGACCTTGGGTGAGTCACTTCTCTTCTCTGGGCCTCAGTTCCCTCCTCTGGAAAATTCATTCATTCATTCATTCATTCATTCAGTCGTATTTATTGAGCGCTTACTGTGTGCAGAGCACTGTACTAAGCGCTTGGGAAGTACAAGTTGGCGACATATAGAGACGGTTCCTACCCAACAGCAGGCTCACAGTCTAGAAGGGGGAGACAGAGAACAAAACAAAATATACTAACAAAATAAAATAAGTAGAATAAATATGTACAAATAAAATAAATAAAATGGGGATTAAGACTGTGGGACAGGGCCTGGGTTCACCCTGATTAGCCTCTGTCTACCCCAGCGCTTAGAACAGTGCTTGACTCATCGTAAGCGCTTAATAAATACCACCATCGTCCCCTGAGTAATGGTTAATCTCAATCAGTCAGTTGTTTAATCGAATTTATTGAGCACTTACTATGTGCTGAACACTGTACTAAGCATTTGGGAGGCTACACTGTAACAATAAGCAGACACATTCCCCGCCCATAACGAGCTTACGGTGTAGAGGGTGATGAGTCTAAAGGCAGACGTCTAAACAGTCAGTCGTATTTATTGAGCGTTTACTGTGTGCGGAGCACTGTACTAAGCGCTTGGGAGAGTACAGTGTAACAATAAACAGACGCATCCCCTGCCCACAACGGGCTTGCAGTCAGAAGGGTCTAAAGGAGGGAGATTAGTCAATCAGTCATATTTATTGAGCGCTTACTGTGCGCAGTTATATTGCCAACTTGTTCTTCCCAAGCGCTTAGTACAGTGCTCTGCCCACAGTAAGCGCTCAATAAATACGATTGAATGAAGAAATGAATGCAGAGCACTGTACTAAGCAGTCGGGAGAGGAAAATAGAACCACAGAAAAGATATAGTCAT
Source organism: Tachyglossus aculeatus (assembly GCF_015852505.1). Lineage (NCBI taxonomy): Eukaryota > Metazoa > Chordata > Mammalia > Monotremata > Tachyglossidae > Tachyglossus > Tachyglossus aculeatus. Next base: position 1,477,797 of record NC_052072.1, read on the forward strand.
CATCATCATCAATCGTATTTATTGAGCGCTTACTATGTGCAGAGCACTGTACTAAGCGCTTGGGAAGCACACATTGGCAACATATAGAGACAGTCCCTACCCAACAGTGGGCTTGGGAGTCAGAGGTCGTAGGTTCGAATCCCGGCTCCGTAACTTGTTGGCGGTGTGACTTTGGGCAAGTCACTTAACTTCTCTGTGCCTCAGTTACCTCATCTGTAAAATGGGGATTAAGACTGTGAGCCTCATCTGAATTTCTTGTATCTCCCCCAGTGCTTAGAACAGTGCCTGGCACATAGTAAGCACTTAACAAATACCATCATTATCCAGCGCTTAGAATAATGCTTTGCACATAGTAAGCTCTTAATAAATGATGATGATGATGATGATGATGATGATGATGGCATTTATAAATCATCATCAATCGTATTTATTGAGCGCTTACTATGTGCAGAGCACTGTACTAAGCGCTTGGGAAGTACAAATTGGTAACATATAGAGACAGTCCCTACCCAACAGTGGGCTCACAGTCTAAAAGTCTAATAAATGTCATTAATATTATAATTATTATATATTTCCTGCCCACAACGACCTTACAGTCAGAAGATCGGTCAGTCAGTCACAGCCAGTTCTATTTATTGAGCACCTACTGTATCCAGGGCACCGTACTAAGCGCTTGGGAGAGTGCGGGAAGATTATAGTGTTGGAAGAAGCTAAAACTATATTTATTTCCTATCAAAAATCTCTGGTTAAAGACACACGCTCTTCCTGAATTGCCTCATTGAGGTTTGGCTTTTAACCAATTTTTTTGTCTGCTCGAGGCTGCCACGCGCCTTGTATTTTACAAGGATTCGTGTCTGCACGAAGACCTGTTATTTAACTTTTGAGAGCGGCTGTGACCTAAATTATTTAAAGCAATAATGGGCAAATTGCACTAGAATTTCAAGTTAATTTGCTCCATAATGATGCTATCTTTAAAACAGGCCGGGGACTCGATTGGGTTCACTTTGGTTATTATGATTAATTCGATTTAAACTCGATTTGATTAAAATAAACTAGGACAGCATTTTCATCCCGGATTTTGTCTTTAAATCGCTTCGTTCGCTCTCCTCGAAAAATGTGAAAAATCGCGAAAGGGAGCACGCGAGAGAGCGAGAGTCGTCTCCCCGGCGTCAGTGACCAAATACTTGTGAAGCAGCGTGGCACAGTGGACTGAGCATCAGGTCATGGGTTCTAATCCCGCCTCCTCCGCTTGTCTGCTGTGTGACCTTGGGCAAGTCACTTCACTTCTCTGGGCCTCAGTTCCCTCATCTGGAAAATTGGTTTGGAAACAGCGAGCCCCCTGTGGGACAGGGACTGGGCCCAACCCGATTTGCTTGTAATAATAATAATAATAATAATAATAATAATAATAATAATGTTGGTATTTGTTATGCGCTTACTATGTGCAAAGCACTGTTCGAAGCACTGGGGTAGATACAAGGTAAATCAGGTTGTCCCACGAGGGGCTCACAGTCTTCATCCTCATTTTACAGATGAGGGAACTGAGGCCCAGAGAAGTGAAGGGACTTGCCCAAAGTCACACAGCTGACAAGTGGCGGAGCCGGGATTTGAACCCATGACCTCTGACTCCAAACCCCGGGCTCTTTCCACTGAGCCACGCTGCTTCCCAATATAATCAATAATATTGATAATGGAATTTATTAAGCGCTTACTATGTGCAAAGCACGGGTCAAAGCGCTGGGGAGGTTACAAAGTGATCAGGTTGTCTCACCGGGGGCTCACAGTCTTAATCCCCATTTTACAGATGAGGGAACTGAGGCACAGAGAAATGAAGTGACTTGCCCAAAGTCACCCAGCTGACAATTGGCGGAGCCGGGATTTGAACCCATGACCTCTGACTCCAAAGCCTGTGCTCTTTCCACTGAGCCACGCTGCTTCTTGGATCCACCCTAGAGTTTAGTACAGTGTCTGCCACATAGTCAAGTGCTTAACAAATACCACATTCTTTTTTTACTACTCCCTGCTTTCTCCATCATCATCATCATCATTATCATCATCATCATCATCATCATCATCATCATCATCATCAGTCGTATTTATTGAGCGCTTACTGTGTGCAGAGCACTGTACTAAGCGCTTGGGAAGTACAAGTTGTCAAGATATGGAGACAGTCCCTCCCCAACAGTGGGCTCACAGTCTAAAAGGAGGGAGACAGAGAACAAAACCAAACATACTAACAAAATAAAATAAATAGAACAGATATGTACAAGTAAAATGAATAAATAAATAAATAGAGTAATAAATATGTACAAACATATATACATATATGCAGAATATATATATATATATATATATATATATATATATATATATATATATATATTCTCCTTCCCTCTCCCCATTGAGTTTTCCAACGGTCAAGTCAACTCTGTTCAGTCTACGTATCCCAAGCGCTTAGTACACTGTTCTGCCATGGTAAGAGCTCAGTAAACTCCACTGATTGATTGTTCAATTGTAGCCCTTATAATGCTAATAATAATAATACTTGTGGTGCTTGGTAAGCTCTTACTATGTGCCAGGCACTGTACTAAGCGCTGGGGAAGATACAAGCAAATCGGGTTGGACACAGTCCCTTTCCCACATGATAACAATAATAATAATAATGGTATTTGTTAAGCACTTATTATATGCCAAGCACTGTTGTAAGCGCCGGGGCAGAGGCAAGGTCATCAGGTTGTCCCACGTGGGGCTCACAGTCTTCATCCCCATTTTACAGACGTGGTAACTAACAAAGAGAGAAGTGCGTGGCTCAGTGGAAAGAGCCCGGGCTTTGGAGTCGGAGGTCATGGGTTCAAATCCCGCTTCTGCCACTTGTCAGCTGTGTGACTTTGGGCAAGTCCCTTCACTTCTCTGGGCCTCAGTTCCCTCATCTGTAAAATGGGGATTAAGACTGTGAGCCCCCCCCGTGGGACAACCTGATCACCTTGTAACCTCCCCAGCGCTTAGAACAGTGCTTTGCACATAGTAAGCGCTTAATAATTGCCATTATAATTATTTGAGGAGCAGCATGGCTCCGTGGAAAGAGCACGGGCTTTGGAACCAGAGGGCATGGGTTCAAATCCCGGCTCCGCCAACTGTCGGCTGTGTGACTTTGGGCAAGTCACTTCACTTCTCTGGGCCTCAGTTCCCTCATCTGTAAAATGGGGATTAAAATTGTGAGCACCCCCGTGGGACAATCTGATCACTTTGTATCCCCACCCCCACCCCCGGCGCTTACAACAGTGCTTTGCACATAGTAATCGCTTAACAAATATTATTATTATTACTGTTACTATTATTATTATTATTATTATTATTATTATTATTATTATTATTAAATGACTTGCCCAAGGCCACACAGAGGACAACTGGCAGAGCTGGGATTAGAACCCAGGTCTCTCTGACTCTCAGGGCCAGGTTCTATCCACTAGGCCACAAGGCTTCTCGGACTAAACCGTAAACTCGTTACGGGAAGTGAATGAGTCTATGAATTCTGTTGTAGTCGCCCAAGTGCTTAGTACAGTGCTCTGCACATAGTAAGTGCTCAATAAAGCAGCATGGCACAGTGGAAAGAGCAGGGCTTGGGAGTCAGAGGTCATGGGTACTAATCCCGGCTCCGCTGCTTGTCAACTGTGTGATTTTGGGCAAGTCACTTCACTTCTCTGTGCCTCAGTGACCTCATCTGTCAAATGGGGATGAAGACTGTGAGCCCCACGTGGGACAACCTGATATCCTCGTATCTACTCCAGTGCTTAGAACAGTGCTTGGCACAAAGTAAGCGCTTAACAATACAATTATTATCATCATTATTATCATTGTTATCATTATTATTATCACTATTATTATCATCACTATTATAATTATAATAATAGTATATTAATATAATAATAATAATTAATAATTACTACTAATAATAATGATAATAATAAATACCACTGATTGATTGATTGACTGATCCATTTCTTTCTTCCTCTTTCCTGGGTCTCTGAGCTTTGCCTGCCCTCTCTGCCCTGTATTTTCTCCTTTCTATTACAATCAGAGGTCGACCTTCGAAAAATGGTAGATCGATCATTGCTATTTGCCGAGGGCCGCACTGCGCTAAGCGTTGGAAAGAGCGCTCAACGTCATCATCTCTGCCCTCCAGGAGCTTCCAGTCTAAGGTCGTGGCTGAGTTTCTCCACCTCGCCGTGGAATTCCTCCAGATTTCAACTTTGTTCCTGTTGAAAATCTTTCACGTCCGTCTGGAAAGCGGATCGTTTCTCTTGCGTGCATTTAGAATGCTTTTTATCATCTGCCAAGGCGATTTGCCATCTACAATTGTAATAAAAAAAGAAAATCCATAACGGCGTAAAGGCCGAGTCGACTCTCCAGATAACGCAGTTTCTGATTTCCAATCTGGGCAGTGAATCTCACTGAGGCTGGGGGAGACGCTTACAGCGTTTGTTCCGACGGGGTCATATAGTTGAGTTCTGGGAAACAGAAGTTAGGCTTGGTTCTCAAAATTTGGATTCAAGGGAAATATCCTTCCAGACAAAATAATGATTAGGGCGAGGTATTCCCGAAAGAAGGAGGGAATTCCTTGTGAAATTCTCAGGATGAGCAGTGTCCTATGACTGGTTCAATTTGTCCACATTTCTATAGTCCAGTGTTGTCTTAAAGAACCAAATTCCTAGAGATTTTCTTTTCTTTTTTTCTTTTTAGGTATTAAGTGCTTACTACATAGCGTGGCTCAGAGAAGCAGCGTGGCTCAGTGGAAAGAGTATGGGCTTGGGAGTCTTAGGTCATGGGTTCGAATCCCTGCTCTGACATTTGTCTGCTATGAGGCTTTGGGCAACTCTTCTAATAATAATAATAATGATGATGGCATTTATTAAGTGCTTACTATGTGCAAAGCACTATTCTAAGCGCAGGGGAGGTTACAAGGTGATCAGGTTGTCCCTCAGGGGGCTCACAATCTTAATCCCCATTTTACAGATGAGGGAACTGAGTACCTGTATATATGTATATATGTTTGTACATGTTTATCATTCTATGTATTTATTTGTTTATTTTACTTGTACATATCTATTCTATTTATTTTATTTTGTTAGTATGTTTGGTTTTGCTCTTTGTCTCCCCCTTTTAGACTGTGAGCCCACTGTTGGGTAGGGACTGTCTCTAGTTGTGGCCAACTTGTACTTCCCAAGCGCTTAGTACAGTGCTCTGCACACAGTAAGCGCCCAATAAATACGATTGATTGATTAAGTGACTTGCCCAAAGTCACACAGCTGACAGCTCAAGTCTAGACTTCTTCTAGACTGTGAGCCCATTGTTGGGTAGGGACCGTCTCTATATGTTGCCGACTTGTACTTCCCAAGCGCTGAGTACAGTGCTCTGCACATAATGAGTGCTCAATAAATAAGATTGAATGAATGGTGAGGAGTTTCTGTTTTGACGAGAACAACGTTGGTATTTGTTAAGCGCTTACTATGTGCCAAATACTGTTCTAAGCGCTGGGGTAGGTACAAGGTGATCAGGTTATCCCACGTGGGGTTCACAGTCTTCATCCCCATTTTACAGATGAAGTAACTGAGGCACAGAGAAGTTAAGTGATTTGCCCAAGGTCACAGAGCTGACAAGTGGCAGAGCCGGAATTAGAACCCATGACCTCTGACTCCCAAGCCCGGGCTCTTTCCACTAAGCCACGCTGCTTCTGACCATGAGCTCCGTGTGGGACAGGGTCTGTCCAACCCGATTAACATGTATCTGTGCCAGTGTTTAGTTCAGTGCCTGGCACATATTAAGCGCCTAACAAATGCCACAGTTATTACTACTAATAATAATGATGGCATTCATTAAGTGCTTACTATGTGCAAAGCACTGTCTTAAGCACTGGGGACGTTACAAGGTGATCAGGTTGTCCCACGGGGGGCTCACAGTCTTAATCCCCATTTTACAGATGAGGGAATTGAGGCCCGGAGAAGTGAAGTGACTTGCCCAAAGTCACACAGCTGACAATTGGAGGAGCCGGGATTTGAACCCATGACCTCTGACTCCAAAGCCCGGGCTCTTTCCACTGAGCCACGCTGCTTCTCTACTTCCCTGGGCCTCGCTTACCTCATCTGGAAAATGGGGATTTAGACTGTGAGCCCCATGGCGGACAGGGTTTGTGTCTGACCTGATGACCTTGTATCTACCCTAGTGCTTAGCAAAGTGCTTGGCACGTAGTAAGTGCTTAACAAATTGCCATTATTATTATTAATTATTATTAATCATATTGATTGTTTATTGTGTGGAGAGCACTGTACTAAGCACTGGGATAGAAACAAGCTAATAAGATTGGACACAGTCCCTGTTTCACATGGGGCTCACAGTCTTAATCCACATTTTACAGATGAGGGAACTAAGGCACAATGAATAATAATAATTATGGCTTTTATTAAGCGCTAACTATGTGCCAAGCACTGTTCTAAGCACTGGGTAGATGCAAGGTAATCAGGTTGTCCCATGTGGGGCTCACAGTCTGGCCCAGCGGAAAGAGCCCGGGCTTGGGAGTCAGAGGTCATGGGTTCTAATCCCGGCTCTGCCACATGTCTGCTGTGTGACCTTGGGCAAGTCACTTAACTTCTCTGGGCCTCAGTTCCCTAATCTGTAAAACGGGGTTTAAGACTGTGAGCCCCACGTGGGACAACCTGATCACCTTGTATCCCCCTCCAGCGCTTAGAACAGTGCTTTTCACATAGTAAGCGCTTAACAAATGCCATTATTATTATTATTATTATTCTCTGAGCCTCAGTAAACTCATGTGTAAAACGGGGATGAAGGCTGTGAGCTCCCCCTGGGACAACCTGATCACCCTGTAACCTCCTCAGCGCTTAGAACAGTGCTTTGCACATAGTAAGTGCTTAACAAATACCATTACTATGATTATTATTATTATTATTATTGTTATTATTATTATTATTATTATTCTCTGAGCCTCACTTACCTCATCTGTAAAATGGGGATGAAGGCTGTGAGCCCCCCGTGGGACAACCTAATCACCTTGTAATCCCCCCAGAGCTTAGAACAGTGCTTTGCACATAGTAAGTGCTTAACAAATGCCATTATTATTATTATTAGTATTCTCTGAGCCTCAGTAACCTCATCTGTAAAATGGGGATGAAGGCTGTGAGCCTGCCGTGGGACAACCTGATCACCTTGTAACCTCCCCAGCGCTTAGAATAGTGCTTTGCACATAGTAAGCACTTAACAAATGCTGTTATTATTATTATTATTATTGTTATTATTATTATTATCATTCTCTGAGCCTGTTACCTCATCTGTAAAATGGGGATGAAGACTGTGAGCCTCACGTGGGGCAACCTGATCACCTTGTATCACCCTCCAGTGCTTAGAACAATGCTTTGCACATAGGAAGCCCTTAACAAATGCCATTATTATTATTATTATTATTATTATTATTATTATTATTATTATTATTATTCCTCATTTTACAGATGGGTAACTGAGGCACAGAGAAGTGCGGTGACTTGCCCAAAGTCCCACAGCTCATAAGCGATGGAGCCGGGATTAGGACTCCCAAGACCCGGCTCTTGCCACTAAGCCAGGCTGCTTATTTGTCCAAGGTCACACAGCAGGAGAGTGTGGTGGAGCAGGATTAGAACCCAGGTCTTTCTGACTCTCAGGCCAGCACTCTAACAATCAATCAATCAATCAATCGTATTTATTGAGCGCTTACTGTGTGCAGAGCACTGTACTGAGCGCTTGGGAAGTACAAGTTGGCAACACATAGAGACGGTCCCCCACAGTATAGAAGACTACTAAGCCACCACTGTTCTTCTTCTTATTTCATCAAATCACATTTTTCCCAGTTGATTTTATTGTTTCCTACGACCATCATAATATTTTTTCTCAATCTTCCATGAATCATTATTTTGTTCTCCATGGCATTTTGAACAATTCCCAAATCAGGTCACTTGCTGCATTATAATTATGACTCCCGCGGTCCGGTTTTCCTCCAAGCAACTGCCCCTATTAAATAGATTTTAATTTATCATCCTTCCTTAGCATCCCTCCAGACGAGTTCCTTAGGATCTTTGGAATTCAGCAATCGTATACAAGCGAACACAAATTGAATTTGCTAAGGAGAGGAATGAAATGATCCTCTCGCAAAAATCTCTAATCCTCTTAAAATCGGTCGGAGTAGCGAGAACCAGAGAAATTCAGATAACTACTCCAGCCCCTTGTGGGACAACCTGATCACTTTGTAACCTCCCCAGCGCTTAGAACAGTGCTTTGCACATAGTAAGCACTTAATAAATGCCATTATTATTATTATTATTACTATTAAAACTCCAGGCATGGGGATTATTAATCGTTCTTCTATCCGCACCTTTGCTTTATTTTTAATATATGGATGATCACTGTATTCCCTTGAAGATCGGTTTCATGTGAATAGCTGTTGTCCTGGAAGATTGGAACAGATCGCGATCCCCCAAAATCGATAATGAAACTGAAGCCGTCAGCTCGTCACGGGCAGGGAATGTATCATCAATCAATCAATCAATCAATCGTATTTATTGAGCGCTTACTGTGTGCAGAGCACTGTACTAAGCGCTTGGGAAGTACAAGTTGGCAACTTATAGAGATGGTCCCTACCCAACAGTGGGCTCACAGTCTAGAAGGGGGAGACAGAGAACAAAACCAAGCATATTAACAAAATAAAATAAATAGAATAGATATGTACAAGTAAAATAAATAGAGTAATAAATATGTTCAAACATATATACATATGTACAACTCTGTCATATCATCCTCTCCCAAGCGCTTAGTACAGTGCCCTGCCCACAGTAAGCACTCAATAAATCCCACTGATTGATTAGCCTTCATCATTCAATCCATCGATCAGCGGGATTTATTGAGCGCTTATTACTTGCAAAGCACTTGTTGGGGGAGGACAATACAATAGAATTAACAGAATTCCCTGCCCACAATGAGCTTGCGGTCTAGATGTGGAGACAGACATTAATGTACATAAATATATGACAGTCAGTCAGTCGATCACATTTATTAAACGCCTACTGTATACTGCGCACTGTACCTAGTGCTCGCGAAAAGACAATACTACAATAATAATAATAATAATAATAATAATAATAATAATAATAATAATGGCATTTATTAAGCGCTTATTATGTGCAAAGCACTGGGGAGGATACAAGGTGATCAGATTGTCCCACGGGGGGCTCACAGTCTTAATCCCCATTTTACAGATGAGGGCACTGAGGCCCAGAGAAGTTAAGTGTCTTGCCCAACGTCACACAGCTGACAGTTGTACTTCCCAAGCGCTTAGTACAGTGCTCTGCACACAGTAAGCACTCAATAAATACGATTGATCGACTCCAAAGCCCGGGCTCTTTCCACTGAGCCACGTAATATAACAGACACATTCCCCGTGAGCTCCTGGTGGGCAAGGAATGTGTTTGATGTTATATTGTAATCTTCCAAGCGCTCAGTACAGTGCTTGGCACACAGTAAGAGCTCAGTAAAAACAACTGAATGAATGAATTCACTGTCCACAGTGAGGTTACGGTCTAGAGGGGGAGAATGACATTAGTAGAAATAAATCAAGGAGCGATAGAGACATAAGTGCTGTGGGGTTGAGGAAGGGGTGAATTAAGGGAGACACAGAAGGGAGTGGGAGGAGAGGAAATAATAATTATCGTGATGGCTTTTGTTGAACGCTTACTATGTGACAAGCACTGTGCTAAGCGCCGAAGCACTGCTCTAAGCGTTGAAGGAGGGCTTAGGCCGGGAAGGCCTTTCCCAGATTTTCCAAATGTCTCCACGACTCTCCAGACCTCCTCCATGAGACTTTTCCTGAGTGATGATGATAATGATGGTATTTGTTAAGCGCTTACTATGAGTCAAGCACTGTTCTAAGCGCTGAGTAAAGTTTAATGACATCTCTCCACCCCATGTTCCACACCATGGCCTTCATTCTCTGCTTGAGTCCATTGCCCTTAAACCCCTATATTCTCCCATTCAATTCATTAAATCATATGGATTGAGTGCTTACTGTGTGCAGAGCACTGTACTAAGCGCTCGGAAGAGTCCCCCTCTCCAACCCCCCGTCTTACCTCCTTCCCTTCCCCACCGCACCTGTATATATGTATATATGTTTGTACATATTTATTACCCTATTTATTTATTTATTTTACTTGTACATATCTATTCTATTTATTTTATTTTGTTAGTATGTTCGGTTTTGTTCTCTGTCTCCCCCTTCTAGACTGTGAGCCCACTGTTGGGTAGGGACTGTCTCTATATGTTGCCAGCTTGTCCTTCCCAAGCGCTTAGTACAGTGCTCTGCACAAAGTAAGCGCTCAAAAAATATGATTGATTGATTGATTGACAATACAACAATAAACAGTGACATTTCCTGCCCACAGTGAGTTCACAGTATAAAGGTGGGGAGACAGACATCATCATCATCATCATCATCCATCGTATTTATTGAGTGCTTACTATGTGCAGAGCACTGAACTAAGCGCTTGGGAAGTACAAATTGGCAACATATAGAGACCGTCCCTACCCAACAGTGGGCTCACAGTCTAAAAGTAACAATAATAATAACAATAATGATGATATTTGTTCATTCATTCATTCAATCGTATTTATTGAATGCTTCGTGTGTGCAGAGCACTGTACTAAGCGCTTGGGAAGTACAAGCTGGCAACATAGAGAGACGGTCCCTACCCAACAGCGGGCTCACAGTCTAGAAGGGCGAGACTTAAGTGCTTACTATGCGCCAAGCACTGTTCTAAACGCCGGGGTAAATACAAGGTTATCGGGTTGTCCCACGTGGGGCTCACCGTTTTACTTCCCACTTCATAGATGAGGTAATTGAGACACAGAAGTCATCATCATCATCAATCATATTTATTGAGCGCTTACTGTGTGCAGAGCGCTGTACTAAGTGCTTGGGAAGTCCAAGTTGGCAACATATAGAGACAGTCCCTACCCAACAGTGGGCTCACAGTCTAAAAGGGGGAGACAGAGAACAAAACCAAACATACTAACAAAATAAAATAAATAGAATAGATACAATCAATACTGTGGACCCAAGGAAGACTCCCACTAAACCCCATCGTCCTGAAAAAGCAGGAATTGTCAGGGCAGGTCAAAGGATTGATCTGATTCCACGATGATTGGATTTCTACCTCCTCTATTGCTTCTTTTAATATGTGTGGTATTTGTTAAGTGCTTACTATGTGTCAGGCACTATACTAAGCGCTGTGGTAGATACAAGACAATTGGGTTGGACAGAGTCCCTGTCCCTCTAGACTGTAAGCCTGTTCTGGGAAGGGAATGTCACTGTTCTTTGCCGCGCTGCACTTTTCCAAGCACTTAGTACAGTGTTCTGTACACAGTAAGTGCTCAGTAAATACGATTGAATGAATAGGGGGCTCACAGTCTTAATCTCCATTTTACCAGAAGAGGAAACTGAGGCACAGGAAAGGGAAGTGACGTGTCCGATGTCACATGGTAGATAAGTGGCAGGGAAGCAACGTGGCTCAATGGAAAGAGCCCGGGCTTTGGAGTCAGAGGTCATGGGTTCAAATCCCTGCTCTGCCAGTTGTCAGCTGTGTGACTTTGGGCAAGTCACTTCACTTCTCTGGGCCCCAGTGACCTCATCTGGAAAATGGGGATGAGGGCTGTGAGCCCCCCGTGGGACAACCTGATCACATTGTATCCTCCCCAGCGCTTAGAACAGTGCTTTGCACATAGTAAGTGCCTAACAAATGCCATTATTGTTATTATTATTAATAATATTATTATTATAAGTGGCGGAACGTGGATTAGAACCCGGATTCTCTTACTCCCACAGTTTACTTACTCTTACTCTTACTCCCAGGCCACGGCTCTATCCATTACACCGCACTGCTTCTACTTAACCTGGAAAAAGAGTCATTTAATGAATTTAATTGGGACATGTTACCTTGAGATAAATTTTAATAATAATAATATTAATTATGGTATTCGTGCCAAGCAGTGTTCTAAGTGCAGGAGTAGATACAAGGTAATCAGGTTGTCCCACGTAGGGCTCACAATCTTAATCCCCATTTTACAGATGAGGTAACTGAAGCACAGAGAAGTTAAGTGACTTGCCCAAGGTCACGCTGCAAACAAGTGGCAGAGCCGGGATTAGAACCCACATCCTCTTACTCCCAAACCCAGGCTCTTGCCACTAGGTTCATTCATTCATTCATTCATTCAGTTGTATTTATTGAGCGCTTACTGTGTACAGAGCACTGGACTAAGTGCTTGGGAAGTCCAAGTTGGCAACATATAGAGACGGTCCCTACCCAACAGCAGGCTCAGAGTCTAGGAGGGGGAGACAGACAACAAGACAGAACATATTAACAAAATAAAATAAATGGAATAAATATTTACAAATAAAATAAATAAATAGAGTAATAAATGCGTACAAACATATATACATACATACAGGTGCTGTGGGGAGGGGAAGGGGAGGAGGGGGATAGGTCATGCTGCTTCTGATTTTAGCCAAACTAGGGAATGAATCCAATTTCACCATGGATGTAAGATCATCTTCAATCAATCAATCAATCAATCGTATTTATTGAGCGCTTACCGTGTGCAAAGCACTGTACTAAGCACTTGCGAAGTCCAAGTTGGCAACATATAGAGACAGTCCCTACCCAATAGTGGGCTCACAGTCTAGAAGGGGGAGACAGAGAACAAAACCAAACATATTAACAAAATAAAATAAATAGAATGAATGAATCCAATTTCACCACGGATGTAAGCTCATCTTCAATCAATCAATCAATCGTATGTATTGAGCACTTACTGTGTGCAGAGCACTGTCCTAAGCACGTGCGAAGTACAAGTTGGCAACACATTGAGACGGTCCCTACCCAACAGTGGGCTCACAGTCTGGAAGGGGGAGACAGAGAACAAAACAAAACATATTAACAAAATCAAATAAATAGAATAGATATGTACAAGTAAAATAGGTAAATAAATAGAGTAATAAATATGTACAAACATATATACAGGCGCTGTGGGGAAGGGAAGGAGGCAAGGCGGGGGGGGGGGGGGATAGGGAGGAGGCGGAGAGGTCATGCTGCTTCTCATTTTAGCCAAACTAGGGAATGAATCCAATTTCACCATGGATGTAAGCTCATCTTCAATCAATCAATCAATCAATCAATCGTATTTATTGAGCACTTACTGTGTGCAGAGCACTGTACTAATCACTTGCGAAGTACAAGTTGGCAACATATAGAGACAGTCCCTACCCAACAGTGGGCTCACAGTCTAGAAGAGGGAGAAAGAGAACAAAACCAAACATATTAACAAAACAAAAGAAATAGAATAGATATGTACAAGTCAAATAAATGTACTGTTATATTGTACTCCCCCAAGTGCTTAGTACAGAGCTCTGCTTACAGCTGGCACTTGATAAATACAATTGACTGACTGAATCACTAAACTCCTTAAGATGTTTTGGGGGAATGAGCAGCTACAGTATTCTGAGCACTCCACTGAACACTTGGGAGAGGTCAGTAGAGTTAGTATTCCATTCAATCGTATTTATTGAGTGCTTATTGGGTGCAGAGCACTGTACTAAGCGCTTGGAAAGTACAATTCGGAAACAGAGATAATCCCTACCCAACAGCGGGCTAGTAGTCAAGAAGGGGGAGACCCCCGGGTCTCTAAGTGCTTGTACTTCACTAGCACTTAGTACAGTGCTCTGCACACAGTAAGTGTTCAGTAAATAGGATTGAATGAATGAATGAATGAATGAAGTGCTTACTATGTGCCAAGCACTGTTCTAAGCCCTGGGGGAGATACAAGGTCATCAGGTTGTCCCCATGAGTGTAGCTCATTGGCAAGAGCCTGAGCTTGGGAGTCAGAGGTCATGGATTCTAATCCCGGCTCCACCACTTGTCAGCTGTGTGACTTCGGGCAAGTCACTTCACTTCTCTGGGCCTCAGTTCCCTCATCTGTAAAATGGGGAATAAGACTGTGAGCCCCATATGGGACAACCCGATTACCTTGTATCTACCCCAGCACATAGAACAGTGCATGGCGCACAGTGAGCGCTTAACAAATATCATCATCACATCATCATCAGTTTGTCCCACAGAGGGCTCACAGTCTTAATCCCCATTTTCCAGATGAGGTAACTGAGGCACCGGGAAGTTAAATGACTTGCCCGAAGTCACACATGTTAGCACACAAGCATTTAGCTGGTGCAAAAAGGCTGAAATGACTCCTAAATACATTTAACGAAAGAAGACATTCAGTGTGTCACCATATTTGGGCGGATGTACAGCAGATGGTGGCTTTGGAAAACTCGCTGAATAATTAGATTTTCTCCTACCCCATACCCTTTACTGGGAATTTTTTTTTAATGGAAAGAACAATGAAACACGTCATCCTGGGATACCATTCTCTCCTAAGTCTTCTTGGCTCTGATACAATATGGAAATAATAATGATGGTGTTTGTTAAATGCTTACTATGTGCCAAGCACTTTTCTAAGCACATCAATATCAGATTAATACTTTGCACAGAGCCAGCCACCTGCATCACAGATTCTGTTTCACATCCATTCAAGCTCAAAAGTACAAAGAGAATTTACAATCCTGTACCATCCCCCTCCTCCTCATTATAATGGAGATCCCTGTATAACATGCCCCTTGGGTCGCTTATGGAATTCTGTTTCGACATTCCCGAAAGGGCGTAGGCTTCGGGTGGATCTTTTGATGCTGTTCCTGTGGATATTGTGGCTGTGGATTCCACGCCATGAGGAGTCTGAAATTCTGCCAAAGTGCCCAGCTGATCTTGCTGTATTTATCATTTGTATTTATAGTCCTTATCGTTTATGGTATTTTTGTATTTTTATTGTTTCATTTCTCCTTATAATAATGATGGTATGTGCTGTATTTATTTTTTGTATTTATAGCCCTCCTAATCATTTCTGGTATTCTTTGTACTATTGTTGCTTCATTTCTCCTTATAATAATAATAATGATGGTATTTGTTAAGTGCTTACTATGTGCCAAGCACTGTTCTAAGCTCTGGGGGAGACACAAGGTCATCAGGTTGTCCCACGTGGGGCTCACTGTCTTCATCCCCATTCTTCAGTTGAGGTCAGTGAGGCCCAGAGAAGTGAAGTGATTTGCCATTTGCCAAGAGAAGTGATTTGTATAGATGTATATATGTTTGTACATATTTATTACTCTATTTATTTATTTATTTATTTTACTTGTACATATCTATCCTATTTTATTTTGTTAGTATGTTTGGTTTTGTTCTCTGTCTCCCCCTTTTAGACTGTGAGCCCACTGTTGGGTAGGGACTGTCTCTATATGTTGCCAATTTGTAATTCCCAAGTGCTTAGTACAGTGCTCTGCACATAGTAAGCGCTCAATAAATACGATTGATGATGACGATTTGCCCAGAGTCACACAGCAAACCGGAGGCAGAGCCAGGATCAGAACCCAAGACCTCGGACTCCCAAGCCCGGGCTCTTTCCACTGAGCCACGCTGCTTCTCTCTACATAGCAAGGTTGGATTGAATCATGGAGTGGGAGGGATTTGGGAATAGTCAACCCCTCCGTGTCTCTGTGGATATCGTAACTGGTTGGTACCGTCGAGGGTTGTGACTATCGGGAAAGGATAATGGAAATGCAAAGCTTCTCTGTGCTGATTAGAGATGATTCCTTCACAGATAATCACCACAGTCATTATGAAATATGTCCGGGTGAAACTCGGGCCCTAATTAACTCCTCGAAGAGAAGACTCTAAGCGCCAATTTATTCTTTCCACTTGCCAGAGGCAAATGAGAAAGACACACTAATTGATGTCCTTGCCTCAGTGCCCGGTCCACAGTAAGCGCTCAATAAATATCGCTGATTGATTGGTTGACTGGAGGATCGATCCAAGGAGCAGATCGGAAAGGGTCGGAGTTGGGGGGACGTGTCGCTCATAATAATAATAATAATGATGGTATTTGTTAAGCGCTTACTATGTGCAAAGCACTGTTCTAAGCACTGGGGAGGTTACAAGGTGATCAGGTTGTCAAACGGGGGGCTCACAGTTTTGATCCCCATTTTACAGATGAGGGAACTGAGACCCAGAGAAGTGAAGTGACTTGCCCGAAGTCACACAGCCGGCAATTGGTGGAGCCGGGATTTGAACCCATGACCTCTGACTCCAAAGCCCGCGCTCTTTCCACTGAGCCACGCTGCTTCCCTAGCTCATAGCCTAGTGACTAGAGCCTGGGTGTCGGAAGGTCATGGGTTCTGATCCCGGCTCTGCCACTTGTGTGCTGTGAGTGACCTTGGGCCAGTCACTTCACTTCTGTGGGCCTCGGTTACCCCATCTGTAAAATGGGGATGGAGACTGAGCCCCACATGGGATGGGGGCCGTGTCCAACTCGATTTGTATGTATCCATCTCAGCCCTTAGTACTGTGCCTGGCCTATAGTAAGCGCTTAACAAATGCTATATTTTACTTTCCCCAAAACGTAGTACAGTGTCTACAAACTCAATGAATGCTCCTGATTGACTGATTAATTCTCGACTGTGAGCCCACTCTTCTAGACTGTGAGCCCACTGTTGGGTAGGGACCGTCTCTATATTTTGCCAACTTGTACTTCCCAAGCGCTTAGTCCAGTGCTCTGCACACAGTAAGCGCTCAATAAATAGGATTGAATGAATGAATGAATAATTTCAGCAATCCCAGCTGTCTGGGTGAAATAAGGGTAATGATAATATGAAGATGGTGATATTTGTTGTTAATAATAATAATAATAATAATAATGATAATAGCATTTATTAATCAATCAATCAATCGTATTTATTGAGCGCTTACTATGTGCAGAGCACTGTACTAAGCGCTTGGGAAGTACAAATTGGCATCACATAGAGACAGTCCCTACCCAACAGTGGGCTCACAGTCTAAAAGGGGGAGACAGGGAACAGAACCAAACATACCAACAAAATAAAATAAATAGGATAGAAATGTACAAGTAAAATAAATAAATAAATAAATAAATAGAGTAATAAATATGTACAACCATATATCCATATATACAGGTGCTGTGGGGAAGGGAAGGAGGTAAGATGGGGGGATGGAGAGGAGGACGAGGGGGAGAGGAAGGAAGGGGCTCAGTCTGGGAAGGCCTCCTGGAGGAGGTGAGCTCTCAGCAGGGCCTTATTAAGCACTTACTATGTGCAAAGCACTGTTCTAAGCGCTGGGAAGAGCCAAGCACTGTATTAAGCGCTGAGGTGGATGCAATTTCAGCAGATTGGGTGCAGTGAGGCTCTTGGTTTAAGGAGTCCCTGTGTCTAGTGGCCCCTCTGAGGGTGGCACCTGGAGAGTTTCCAGTCCTCTATCGGTCTCGGCAACGAGAGGGAGGATGAAGCAGAGGCCTGTCCCTTCCATTCCTAGCTTGGGCAGTGGCTAGCGAGGGGCAGGCCATTGGCTACAATGGGAAATAGTCGAGGGTGGAGTCTCCAGTTGACCGCACGGAAGGAGGCCGTGGTCAACCCCTTCCAGATTTTTCCCAATCTGTGGATCCCAGGACGATGGCAGATGGAAAGCGGGGCCTTCTGGGAGAGATGCGTCCTTGGTGTCGCTATGCATTGGAAACGACAATTGGGAAACGACGATTTATTACTCTATTACTTGTACCTATTTACTATTCCATTTATTTTGTTAATGTTGTGCATTTAGCTTTAATTCTGTTTGTTCTGATGACGACACCTGTCCACATGTTTTGTTTTGTTGGCTGGCTCTTCCTTCTAGACTGTGAGCCCGTTGTGGGGTAGGGACCGTCTCTTTATGTTGCCAACTTGCACTTCCCAAGCACATAGTCCAGTGCTCTGCACACAGTAAGTGCTCAATAAATACGATTGAATGAATGAATGACATGACTCCAGTAGAAATATCAGCAGGCTGAGGGATAGGATTGTCAAATTGCACATGGATCCATGACCTCTGGGCATTTGATATTTTCCCGATCCTCCATCCCACGTCACTTATATAGCTGTCTATAAATGATATATCATGAATTATTTCTTTCTGTTAATGTCCATCTCCCCTTCCGGACTGTAGGCTCATTGTGGGCAGAGAAGCAGCATGGCTCAGTGGAAAGAGCCCGGGCTTTGGAGTCAGAGGTCATGGGTTCAAATCCCGGCTCTGCCAACTGTCAGCTGGGTGACTTTGGGCAAGTCACTTAACTTCTCTGTGCCTCAGTTACCTCATCTGTAAAATGGGGATGAAGACTGTGAGCCCCACATGGGACAACCTGATCACCTTGTAACCTCCCCAGTGCTTAGAACAGTGCTTTGCACACAGCAAGTGCTCAATAAATGCCATTATTCTTATTATTACCGAACTCTCTCGCATTGTACTTTCCCAGGCACTTAGTAATAATCATAATAATGGTATTTCATGAGTGCTTACTATGTGCAAAACACTGTTCTAAGCACTGGGGAGGTTACAACGCTTAGAAGAGTGCTCTGCACATAGTAAGTGCTTAATAAATGCCATTATTATTATTATTACAAGGTGATCAGGGTGTCCCGCAGGGGGCTCACAGTTTTAATCCCCATTTGACAGATGAGGTAACTGAGGCCCAGAGAAGTGAGGTGAGTTGCCCAAAGTCACACAGCTGACAAGTGGCGGAGCTGGGATTAGAACCCGTGACTTCTGACTCCCAAGCCCGGGCTCTTTCCACTGAGCCATGCTGCTTCTCTATGCTTAGTACATAGTAGGCGCTCCATAAATACCATTGGTAATGAACATGATAATGAATTCTGACTAACCCTAGCTCAAACCCTACCAGAGGATCGCCATTTTCAATCACGAGAGGCAACATGTTATAGTGGATAGAGCCTGGGCATCAGAAGGCCATATGTTCTAATCCCGCCTCCGCCACTTGTCTGCTGTGGGACCTTAGGCAAGTCACTTCACTTTTCTGGGCCTCAGTTACCTCATCTGTAAAATGGGAATAATAGTAATAATAATGGTATTTGTTAAGTGCTTACTATGTGCAAAGCACTGTTCTAAGCACTGGGGGGGATACAAGGTGAAGGTTGTCCCACGAGGGGCTCACAGTCTTAATCCCCATTTTTCAGATGAGGTAACTGAGGCCCAGAGAAATGAAGTGACTTGCCCAAAGTCACACAGCTGACAATTGGCAGAGCCAGGATTTGAACCCATGACCTCTGACTCCAAAGCCCAGGCTCTTTCCACTGAGCTACACTGCTTCACTGAAGATGAAGACTGTGAGCCCCATGTGGGACAACCTAATGACCTTGCATCCCCCCCAGCGCCTAGTACAGTGCTTGGCACTTAATAAGCATTTAACAAATACCATTATTATTATTGTTATTTATTGAGGGCTTACTGTATGTGGAGCACTGTACTAAGCGCTTGGGAACCACACAGGGTCACTGAAATTACTGTATTTAATTCATATAATCAATGTTATTAACAATCAATCGACTAATTTCAGGGTCACTGAAATTAGTGTACTCAATTCCTACAATTAACGTTATTAACAATCAATCGATGGTTTTCATTACTATGTGTGGAACACTGTACTAAGCACTTGGGAGACTCCAATATCACAAAATTAGCAGGCACGTCCCCTGTGCATAACGAGCTTGCAGTCTAAAGGGGCAGATGGATGTTAATGTAAATGAATAAGTAATTTACAATATATAATTTAAAGATCCGTACCTAATAATGAAAACGAAAATAATGATGGTTTTTATTATCTCCCCCTACGTCGACTTCATCACTTGTTTCCCACTCTAATCTGTGCAGTGACTGGACTCTGAGATGGAAAAACTCTATGACTGACTTGATTCAAATGACATTTAAATTGCATTTTCATTTGGCAACCGTAACTTAAAGGTCTCCCTGCGAACGAATTTCAGTTAGACAACATTCCTCATCATTAGAGCCCACGGCCCGACCTCATCACAGTGATAGGAGAGACAGAGATTATCCAGGACCATATCTTGGTCTCCATATTAATGATCCCATTAGATATTTACTTGTAGCTTAATGATTATGGACTCCTAATTGAAGCGAAACAATCCAACATCTCCTTTCTTTTTTGTCTACTAAAGGGGTGGCTGTAAACAAGCGAATCATTGACCCCGATAACTTAATCCAATTTCTTCCTTGTGTATCAGAGCACCGAGATTTATTTGCCTAATTGTATTTTCTTGAATTGGAACCCATTCGCTCTCGTGTTTGATCGGGTCTGAGAAACCGTAACAACGATTACCCTCAGGGTGGAATCCTAAATGCTCATTAAATTTGATTTATGCCAAAATTTCTCAGTGCCGAGGAGGGTGAGAGCCAGCAAGGACCTGGGCTCTTAATAAAGAAAGCTTTTTTGGATTTGCTCAGAAGTCTGGTTGTCACATTTTTCCAGGTTCACGGCGTTGACAGAGCCCTGCCGTTTCATACGCAACGTGTGATTCCCAAGCATTTGTTTGTTTCTCGTGATATTAGAGCCGTTAAAGTGTAATTAGGCTCCATTAAGTGGCGTGTCTTTGGTACAAATTGCTATTTATCAAACACAGACAACTCGGGTACATGGAGAAATTCAACCTCGCCCGTTAGAGGAAGGCGTATCTTCTAAACCAAAGGGGCAAAGGGAAAGTCACCATTTCCAAGTCCCTGGAAATAATTTCGTTTTCTCAAGGAAGATCGTTCAGTGGGGTACCCAGGCTTAATTTGATCAGTTGATGATATTTCTTGAGCGCTTACAGTGTGCAGCGCACTGGGCTAAGCGCTTGGGAGAGTCCGATCTGATAGAGTCGGTAAGCGTGATCCCTGCCCTCGAAACTGCGAGCCTTGCTTGGAATATGGATACTGTCCATCCTGTTGAGCTTATATCATCATCATCATCAATCGTATTTATTGAGCGCTTACTATGTGCAGAGCACTGGACTAAGCGCTTGGGAAGTACAAATTGGCAACATATAGAGACAGTCCCTAGCCAACATTGGGCTCACAGTCTAAAAGGGGGAGACAGAGAACAAAACCAAACATACTAACAAAATAAAATAAATAGAATAGACATGTACAAGTAAAATAAATAAATAAATAGAGTAATAAATATGTACAAACATATATACACATATACAGGTGCTGTGGGGAAGGGAAGGAGGTAAGATGGGGGATGGAGAGGGGGACGAGGGGGAGAGGAAGGAAGGGGCTCAGTCTGGGAAGGCCTACTGGAGGAGGTAAGCTCTCGGCAGGGCCTTGAAGGGAGGAATCCCTTATAGCTATATCTACTGCATTATATTATATCTACTGCAGCACTTAGTATAGTGCCTGGCACATAGTATGCACTTAATAAGTGCCATTAAAAAAAAATCAATCAATCAAATCGTATTTATTGAGCACTTACTGTGTGCAGAGCACTGTACTAAGCGCTTGGGAAGTACAAGTTGGCAACATCTAGAGACAGTCCCTACCCAACAGTGGGCTCACAGTCTAAAAGGGGGAGACGGAGAACAAAACCAAACATACTAACAAAATAAAATGAATAGAATAGATATGTACACACACACACACACACACATATATATATATATATATATATATATATATATATATATATATATATAAATCTTATAATAATCTCGCGATCTCCTCCAAGCCAGAAGAATACAACATGGACAGTTACCTGAGAGGCAGCATTGGAAGCAGCATGGAAAGAACCCAGGCCTCTAAGTTAGAGGACATGGGTTCTAATCCCGCTCTGCCACATGTCTGTTGCGTGCAATTGGGTAAGTGATTTAACCACCTTTTGTAGTGGCTAGAGCTCAGTCCTGTAAATCAGAAGGTCACGGATTCTAATCCTGGCTCCGCCTCGTGTCTGCTGTGTGACCTTGGGTAAGTCACTTGACTTCTCGGGGTCTCAGTTACCTCATCTGTAGAAGGGGGATGAAGACTGTGAGCCCAATGTGGAACAATCTGATGACCTCATATCTACCCCAGGGCTTAGAACAGGGCTTGGCACCTAGTGAGTGCTTAACAAATATCATTATGATTATTATATGGGACAGGGACTGTGTTCAACCCAATTTGTATCCACCCCAGCACTTAGTACAGTGCCTGGAACATAGTAGCTGCTTAATACCATATGTATATATGTTTGTACGTATTTATTACTTTATTTATTTGTTTATTTTACTTGTACATATTTATTCTATTTATTTTATTTTGTTAATATGTTTTGTTTTGTTCTCTGTCTCCCCCTTCTAGACTGTGAGCCCACTGTTGGGTAGGGACTGTCTATATGTTGCCAACTTGTACTTCCCTAGCGCTTAGTACAGTGCTATGCACACAGTAAGCGCTCAATACGATTGAATGAATGATTATTATTATTATTAATAATAATTATGAATTATTATTATTATTCTTTTAGACTGTGAGCCCACTCTTTTAGACTGTGAGCCCACTGTTGGGTAGGGACTATCTCTATATGTTGTCAACTTGTACTTCCTAAGCGCTTAGTACAGTGCTCTGCACACAGTAAGCGCTCAATAAATACGATTGATTGATTGATATTCTTATGTGGGACAGAGACTGTGCCCAACCCAATTTGTTTGTGTCCACCTCAGCGCTTAGTAAAGTGCCCGGCACATGGTAAGCGCTGAATAGCACAGTTCTTCCTCTTCTTAAGAATGTAAAAAGCATTAGTTTGCCAAGAGCTTTCAAGTTTTACAGTGTACAGAAACAAATATAAAAGCAACTGCAACATACCTCTTCTAAAGAAATTCATTCAATTCTATTTATTGAGCACTTACTGTGCACAGAGAACTGTACTAAGCGCTTGGGAGAGGACAATGCAGTCTTCGTGAGTGACGGAGCCGGGTTCCTCTGGCAGCAGTATGAGACAGAAAGGATCTGCTAATTCTGAGAAAGTTTTAATGGTCTTAAATCATCAGAACCGTGAGAGAAAATGAGGCAATCAAATTGTAAGCCATCCGGAGAGATACGGGGAGATTTCTACTGAAGATTGAAATTTAACGTCACCGATAACTGTGGCAGTCTCTCCCAGATAGGATTGGGTTGGGTAAGTTCTCCGCAGTGATAAGAGGCTTCAGATAAAGAGTATTTAATGTCATGGTTGACATCGTCTCTCCTCTGCCGGATTCGTTGCTACCGATTAGAAACCTGTCATGACATACCCCATTAACAAGAATTCTTGAAATTTCAAAGGCAACTGGGTTTTGATCTCGATATCTAAAGCCGTTGAACTGGCAATCAGTGACTTTAATTCTTTTTTTTGTTGTTGTTATGGTATTTGCAAAACACGTATTATGTGCCGGGTACTGTACCAAGCGCTGGGGTAGATGCAAGCTACTCTGATTGGACGCAGTCCACGTCGCACACGGGGCTCAGGCTCTCAATCCCCATTTTCCAGATGAGAGAACTGAGGCCTGCCCAAGGTCACGCAATAGACAAGAGGCAAAGCCAAGATTAGAACCCAGGTCCCCTGACTCCCAGTCCCCGACTCCTTCTCCTAAACCACACTGTTTTCCCGACTGTGCTACTCCAAGTTATTCCTGAATTGTACTTCCCAAGCGCTTAGTACAGTGCTCTGCACACAGTAAGTGCTCAATAAATACGATTGAAGGAATGAAGGAATTAGATTTTACTGAGGAGATTTCAATAACTGCATTGCAATCGGTAATATTTAATTTCTTGGGAAATATGTTCCCACTTTTCTTTAAATAAACAGTAGTTATTGTGGGCTGTAAGATGCACAGGATTTACTGTCAACGTAACCTCTCACAGAAAATATTGTGATATATTGTGAAAATATTTTACTCACCCTGCGTCAACCTCACAAAATTTAAATCCATCTCTGTCATTTATTGATTTATGGTCATGGCTGTCTTCCCCTCTATATGCTCCTGATAGGCAGGGAACGTATCTACCAACTCTGTTATATTGTACTCTCCCAAACACTTAGTACAGTGCTCTGCATAAATAGCACTGATGACCACCATTCATTCATCCATTTAATCGTATTTATTGAGCACTTACTGTGTGCAGAGCATTGTACGAAGCACTTGGGAAGTACAAGTCGGCAACATATAGAGACGGTCCCTACCCAACTACCGGCTCACAGTCTAGAAGCAGAGAAGCAGCGTGGCTCAGTGGAAAGAGCCTGGGCTTTGGAGTCAGAGGTCATGGGTTCAAATCCTGGCTCTGCCACTTGTCAGCTGTGTGACTTTGCGCAAGTCACTTAACTTCTCTGTGCATCAGTTACCTCATCTGTAAAATGGGGATTAAGACTGTGAACCCC
Organism: Tachyglossus aculeatus; assembly: GCF_015852505.1. Lineage (NCBI taxonomy): Eukaryota > Metazoa > Chordata > Mammalia > Monotremata > Tachyglossidae > Tachyglossus > Tachyglossus aculeatus. The sequence goes on from NC_052072.1 coordinate 1,502,211, forward strand.
ACATGGGATGACCTGATCACCTTGTACCCTCCCCAGCGCTTAGAACAGTGCTTGCACATAGTAAGCACTTAATAAATGCCATCATTATTATTATTTTAGAAGGGGGGAGACAGACAAAACAAAACATGTAGACAGGTGTCATTATTAACCATAACACCATTATTAACAATATCAACATCGTCCCCTGTGTTCTCTCTCCTCCTTACATTGTGAGCCCCACGTGGAACAGGGATTGAGCTCAACCTGATTAATTTCTTTATGTCCCAGTGCTTAGAATAAGAATAATAATAATAATATAATAATAATAATAATAATAATAATAATAATAATAATAATAATAATAATAATGGCATCTGTTAAGCACATACTATGTGTCAAGGGCTGTACTAAGCTCTGGGGGAGACAAGGTAATCAGGTTTTCCCAGGTGGGGCTCACAGTCTTCATCCCCATTTTACAGATGGGGTTACTGAGGCCCAGAGAAGTGAAGTGACTTGCCCAAAGTCATGCAGCTGACAAGTGGCTGAGCCAGAATTAGAACCCACGCCCTCTGACACCCGAGCCCGGGCTTTTTCCACTAAGCCACACAGCTTCTCTAAAATGTTAGATCCATAGTAAGGACTTAACAAGTGTAATGATGATAATAATCATAATCATCAGCATCATGATAACAATAATGATAATTATAATCTCATCATTATCCCCATCATTCCATCAATGGAATTTATTGAGTGTTTACTTTGTGCAGAGCACTGGGCTAAGTGCTCATTTCATTATGATCGTCAACATCTCGAAGCAGCGTGGTTCAATGGAAAGAGCCCGGGCTTTGGAGTCAGAGGCCATGGGTTCAAATCCTGGTTCCGCCACTTGTCAGCTGTGTGACTTTGGGCAAGTCACAACTCCTCTGGGCCTCAGTTCCCTCACCTGTAAAATGGGGATTAAGAATGTGAGCCCCCCCGGGACAACCTGATCACCTTGTAACCTCCCCAGTGCTTAGAACAGGTGCTTTGCACATAGTAAGTGCTTAATAAATGCCATTATTATTATTATTATTATTATTACCACCATTAGCATCAACAGAATTATAATAATATAATAATTATACATTATTATTATTCTGTTGATTATTATTATTACTTTTATGGTACTGGTTCAGCACTAAGAGTGTGCCAAGCACTGTTCTAACTACTGGGGTAGATACAAGTTAATCAGGTTGGACACAGTCTCTGTCCCTCAAGGGGCTTAAATTCTTATCATCAGTTAGAACAGTGCTCGGCACCTAGTAAGTGCTTAAAAAATACTATTATTACTATTATTATTATTATTATTATTATTATTATCTCCATTTTACAAATGAGGGAACTGAGGCACCGATCATCATTCTTAGCATCACTATCATCATCGTCGTAATTTCTTCAATTTCTAAAAACTCATCATCTGTGTTTCTTGGAGTTTTTCCTGCGGGGCAGAAAATTGAGAAGCCGATTTTTCGGACATGATTAAAGGCAGAACGATTTAGCTCTCCAAGGAAACGAAGCTTCCAGTGAGGAATTGGAATCATGGTAGTGTCAATGGCAGGTTGGGAATTTCAAGACCCTGGGTACATTCATTCCTTCATATTTATTGAGCGCTTACTGTGTGCAGAGCACTGTACTAAGCGCTTGGGAAGTACAAGTTGGCAACATATAGAGATGGTCCCTACCCAACAGCGGGCTCACACCACACACGCGCTCGTTGTGGGCAGGGAATGTGTCTGCTTTTTGTTATATTATACTCTCCCAAGTGCTTAGGACAGTGCTCGGCACTCACTAACTGCTCAATTCATTCAATCGTATTTATTGAGCACTTACTGTGTGCAGAGCACTGTACTAAGCACTTGGGAAGTACAAGTTGGCAAAATATAGAGACGGTCCCTACCCAACAGCGGGCTCACACTACACATGTGCCCGTTGTGGGCAGGGAATGTATCTGCTTATTGTTATATTGTACTCTCCCAAGCGCTTAGGACAGTGCTCGGCACTCAGTAACCGCTCAATAAATACAACTGAATGATATGAACGAATGAATGCTGCCTGCCATCCATGGGGCGGGGGAGACTTGGAGGCCAGTAAGGAAAGCCAGATTAGCATCGTTTCCAGAATTCCTCAGGAGGTCAAAGACTGTTCCAATATAATAATAATAATAATAATAATAATAATAATAATGATAATAATGGTATTTGTTAAGCACTATGTGGCAAACACTGTCCTAAGCAATGATGGCAACCATCCGTCTCTTGTGAGAATGTACATACACAGTCTTTCAGAATCAGATATTATAGATCGATGTAAAAGTTTCAACTAAACTGGAACATGCAATCTCTTGTACTTAGTCAATCGGATGTATTTAGCGCTCACGGCGTGCAAAGCACTGTAGTAAGCACTTGGAAAAATTGTACAGTATAACAAAACCGCAGACATATTCCTTGCCTACAGCGAGTTTACAGTCTAGAGGAAGTACTGAGTCCCCTCCTTCCTCTCCTCCTCCTCCCCATCCCCCCTGCCTTACCTCCTTCCCATCCCCACAGCACCTGTATATATGTTTGTAAGTATTTATTACTCTATTTTATTCATACATATTTATTCTATTTATTTTATTTTGTTAATTTGTTAATATGTTTGGTTTTGATGTCTGTCTCCCCCTTCTAGACTGTGAGCCCACTGTTGGTTAGGGACCATCTCTATATGTTGCCAACTTGTACTTCCCAAGTGCTTAGTACAGTGCTCTGCACACAGTAAGCGCTCAATAAATATGATTGAGCGCTTACTGTGTGCAGAGCACTGTACTCACTAAATACGATTGAATGAATGAATATTAATATGAATAGATAAATGATGGATATGGACTTCAGTGGTGAGGGGCTGGTGGGGGGGTGATGAAGAAAGGGAGAAAGTCAGGGTGACGCAGAAGGGAGAGGGAAATGAGGAAAAGTGGGGTTTGGAGTTGGAAGGCCTCTGGGAGGAGGTGGGCCTGCGATAAGCTGAGAAGCAGCGTGGCTCAGTGGAACGAGTATGGGCTTTGGATTCAGAGGTCATGGGTTCGAATCCCGACTCTGCCACATGTCTGCTGTGTGACCTTGGGCAAGGCACTTAACTTCTCTGAGCCTCAGTTACCTCATTTGTCAAATGGGGATTAAGACTGTGAGCTTAAAACAGTGCTTTGCACATAGTAAGTGCTTAACAAATGCCATCATTATTATTATTATCATGTGCAAAACACTGTTCTAAGCACTGGGGAGGATACAAGGTGATCAGGTTGTCCCACTTGGGGCTCACAGTCTTAATCCCCATTTGACAGATGAGGTCACTGAGGCCCAGAGCCAGCAAGGGGCAGAGGTGTGATTGGAACCCAGGTCCCCTGAATCTCCGGTCCATGCTGTTTCTACTGGCTTAAGCTGCTTCTCAATAATAACCAACATCATTTAATCATTGCCACAAACAGAACAGGATTTTTTCATCTATAAACTGAGGATTTAATATCTCTTTTCCCCTCTTAGACTGTGAGCTCACTGAAGGACAGAGACTGTGTCTGAACTCAATCAAACTTATTGAGCACTGTACTAGGAACCTGGCAGAGTACAATAGTTTGCCTGATTATACTTTAATTACACCAACACCATGCTTGTCACATATGAAGCGCTCAACAAATACCAGATATTACCACAACAGAAAATACCACAAAGTCAAGGCTTTCAAAATAATACAGCCACTGAGATTCAAGACTGACAAAGACAAGCTGATGATATGTAATCAATCAATCAATCAATCGTATTTATTGAGTGCAGAGCACTGTACTAAGCTCTTGGGAAGTACAAGTTGGCAACATATAGACACAGTCCCTACCCAACAGTGGGCTCACAGTCTAAAAGGAGAAGACAGACAACAGAACAAAATGTGTAGACAGGTGTCAAAATCATCAGAACAAATAGAATTAGAGCTATGTACAATAGAAACTGAACACCAACATGTTTCAGCCAAGGAGGTTCCTGAAAATTTTACTTAGGGCAACAACTGGGAAAAGTATTTAACCTTAAAAACAAATAATAATAATGGCATTTGTTAAGTGCTTACTATGTGCAAAGCACTGTTCTAAGCGCTGGGGGGGATACAATGTGATCAAGTTGTCCCACGTAGGGCTCAAAGTCTTAATCCCCATTTTTACAGATGAGGTAACGGAGGCTCAGAGAAGTTAAGTGACTTGCCCAAGGTCACAAAGCAGACTTGTGGCGGAGCTGGGATTCGAACCCACGACGTCTGACTCCAAAGCCCGGGCTCTTTCCACTGAGCCACGCTACTTCCCTTAAAATTCACCCCCACCTAGGCTGGAGTAGCTTCCCTTTCTCCCCAGGTATAACTTAGCAAAAATATAAATACTTTACCATGTAAGTGCTCTTCCAATGGCTCTGAGGGGAGAAGACAAGCCCAGCACACCAAACTAAGACAAAACACTGCATCTTCTTTTCCAGTTCTCCTTGAAAAATCGACTCTCCCCACCCGTGGAACAAAACCCCTCCTGTGATAACCCCATAAATTCTAGAAACTGTAGGCCAAAGCAACCCCTTTGCAATGGGGAACTTATAGCCCCAATGCCCTTCTTTCCAATTCTCCACCTGCCATTTTAAAGCACCGCTTCTGGTTCTTACCCTACTCTCACCCCAGAAAATCCCAGTGCTTCCTTCCTTGCAATCTAGAATCTCCAAGTCAGTGCTTGCCGATAGTTTAATTACCAGCATCTGAGGCTGGAATGAAATGCCGTAGGAGCAGCTGGCTCTAAGCCAGTCAAAAATCCAGATCAGAATAATAATAATGGCATTTATTAAGCGCTTACTATATGCAAAGCACTGTTCTAAGCGCTGGGGAGGTTACAAGGTAAGCAGGTTGTCCCACATGGGGCTCACAGTCTTCATCCCCATTTTACAGATGAGGGAACTGAGGCACAGAGAAGTTAAGTGGCTTGCCCAAAGTCACACAGCTGACAATTGGCAGAGCTGGGATTTGAACCCATGACCTCTGACTCCAAAGCCCGTGCTCTTTCCCATTGAGCCACACTGCTTTTCTAAGCAGAAGCCAGGTGAAATCTCTTAGTTTTATTTTGCCCATCCTGGCTCTAAAATGAATGCAGTTCTCTGCTCTAGCTTTCAGTTTCTAACTTGGAAGTCAGGAGTGTGGATAGCTTCAAATTCAACAAAATACTTTGATTCACTTGTAAAATTGACTCTCTCCCCCTCGCCCCTCCTCCATCCCCCCATCTTACCTCCTTCCCTTCCCCGCAGCACTTGCATATATGTATATATTTATTACTCTATGTATTTATTTTACTTGTACATATCTTTTCTGTTTATTTTATTTTGTTAATATGTTTGGGTTTGTTCTCTGTCTCCCCCTTCTAGACTGTGAGCCCACTGTTGGGTAGGGACTGTCTCTATATGGTGCCAACTTGTACTTCCCAAGCGCTTAGTACAGTGCTCTGCACACAGTAAGCGCTCAATAAATGCGATTGATTGATTGATTGATTGAAAATTAACCAAATAAACAGCAGCACCCTACTGATTCTGTTTTTACTTTGTTCATTTGTGTTGGATATCATTGTTTCATCATTACTGACATGTCTGTGTTCAGTCCATTCTCCCCAGTTAAACTCTTAGTGAGCCCCCCAGAGGAACAGGGACTCTGTCTAATTTTTTTAATGGCATTTATTAAATGCTTACTAATAATGATGGCATTTATTAAGTGCTTACTATGTGCAAAGCACTGTTCTAAGCGCTGGGGGGATACACGGTATTCAGGTTGTACCCCGTGGGGCTCACAGTCTTCATCCCTATTTTACAGATGAGGGAACTGAGGCCCAGAGAAGTGAAGTGACTTGCCCAAAGTCACACAGCTGACAAGTGGCGGAGCTGGGATTTGAACCCATGACCTCTGACTCCAAAGCCCAGGCTCTTTCCACTGAGCCAGGCTGCTTCTCTATGCGTCTCTATGCTTACTATGTGCCAAACACTGTTCTAAGCGCTGGGGAGGTTACAAGGTGATCAGGTTGTCCCACGGGGGGGCTCACAGTCTTCATCCCCATTTTACAGATGAGGTAACTGAGGCACAGAGAAGTTAAGTGACCTGCCCAAAGTCACACAGCTGACAAGAAGCAGCGTGGCTCTGTGGAAAGAGCCCGGGCTTTGGAGTCAGAGGTCATGGGTTCAAATCCCAGCTTCACCACTTGTCAGCTGTGTGACTTTGGGCGAGTCACTTCACTTCTCTGGGCCTCAGTTATCTCCTTTGGAAAATGGGGATTAAGACTGTGAGCCCCCCATGGGACAACGTGATCACCTTGTAACCTCCCCAGTGCTTAGAACAGTGCTTTGCACATAGTAAGCGCTTAACAAATGCCATCATTATTATTATTATCATTGTTATTATAAGTGGCGGAGCCGGGATTTGAACCCATGACCTCTGACTCCAAGGCCCGAGCTTTTTCCACTGAGCCATGCTGCTTCTCTAATTCCCACTTGGGTATTCTTTCCAATTGTTCAATACAGTATTCTACAAACCAGAAGCACTTAATAAAAACTATGACTGTTGTTACTACTTCAGTGCTGTTTTTAAGACTATTTGGAGTAGAAGTACAGTCAAATTACATTTATTTTTTGTATTTGTTAGGTGCTTACTATGTGCCAGGCACTGTCCTAAGCCCTGGAGTAGATACATGCTAATCGGGTTGAACATAGTCTGGATCCCACTTGGGGATCACACGTGGCTTAGTGGAAGGAGCATGGGCTTGGCAGACAGAGGTCATGGGTTCTAATCCTAACTCCACCACTTGTCAGCTGTGTGACTTTGAGCAGGTTGCTTGACTTCTCTGTGTCTCAGTTACCTCATCTGTAAAATGGAATTAAGACTGTGAGCCCCACGTGGGACAACCTGATCACCTTGTATCTCCCCCAGTGCTTAGAACAGTGTTTGGCACATAGTAAATGCTTAAAAAATACCATCATTATTATTATTATTATAATAAATTCCCATTTTACAGATGAGGAAACTGAGGCCTAGAGACGTGGAGTGGCTTGCCCAGGGTCACATAGCGAATAGGTAGCAGATCTGGGATTAAAACCTTCTGATTCCCAGATCCTTCTGATTCCCAGGTCCATACTCTATCCTCTCAGTCACACTCCTTCCCCATAAGTACAATATCAAAATCATTTAAATAATTTATAAAAATTTGTTCTGACAACTTGACGCCTGACCACATGTTTTGTTTTGTTGTCTGCCTCCCCCTTCTAGACTGTGAGCTCGCTGTGGGGTAGGGACCGTCTCTATGTGTTGCCAACTTATACTTCCCAAGTGCTCAGTACGGTGCTCTGCAGACAGTAAGTGCTCAATAAATATGATTGAATGAATGAATGAATGAACTCAAAGTCACACAGCAGACAAGTGGCAGAGCCTGAATTAGAATCCACGACCTTCTGACTCCCAGACTTGTGCTCTATCCAATATGCCAATACGCTTAGTACAGTGCTTTGCACATAGTAAGAGCTTATGTGACTTTGGGTAAGTCACTTCACTTCTCTGGGCCTCTGTGCCCTCATCTGGAAAATGGGGATGAAGACTGTGAGCCCCCTGTGGGACAACCTGATCACCTTGTAACCTCCCCAGCGCTTAGAACAGTGCTCAGCACATAGTAAGCGCTTAACAAATACCATCATTATTATTATTATTATCATTAACAAAAACCATAATTAGTGTGTGTTGTCCACTAGCGGACTTGACATGACTGACTCCATTTTGTGTACGCTGACAGTAACCCTCCATTTTGTTCAGGCCGTGAGAACAACTCCTTTTTGTATTTTATGCAAGGCTCAGCAACAGATGTCTTCAAGGCCAGTAACAAGTAACAAGTATCTATGCAAGGCCATAGGGCAGATAACAACCTGCACAAGGCAGTGAGAACAGAGAATAATGAGAATTTGTAACATCTTGTCGGTCCTAATCGGATTCCTGAAATTCCTAAATGCTCCGCTCCCATGTTGCTGTAACTCAATAAAAGACACAGTGAGAATGGGATCGGGGCTGCTTGTCACTCGTACCTCTCCCGGGAGGTGAACGGGCAGGTAGCCACTTTCCTTCTTTACTGCTCTATCTGAACTCATGTCTCTGAGTCATTTTTCCTATCTGCGTCACCACCCTGGGTACAAGAACCCTGCGGCCGATTTACACCGATTAACCGATTTTGTACCCTACTTGTCGATAACAGTGTGGATCAGTGGAAAGAGCCCAGGCTTTGAAGTCAGAGGTCATGGGTTCTAATCCTAACTCCACCACTTAGCTGTGTGACTTTAAGCAGGTCACTTCACTTCTCTGGCCCTCAGTTCCCTCATCTGTAAAATGGGGATGAAGACTGTGAGCCCCCCGTGGGACAGTCTGATCACCTTGTAACCTCCCCAGTGCTTAGAACTGTGCTTTGCACACAATAAGCACTTAATAAATACTATTATTATTATTATTATTATTATTATTATTATTATTATTATTATTATTGTGGATCCGCAGAGTTTTCTTGGGAAAAATCCGGAAGTGGTTGACCACGGCTTCCTTCCACACAGTCAACTTGAGTCTCTGCCTTCGACTCTCCTGTGCCGCTGCTGCCCGGCACGGGAGAGTTTTGCCTTGTAGCCGATGGCCTGCCACTCGCTAGTCACTTTCCAAGCTAGGAATGGCATGGACAGACCTCCACTTCGCTCTCCCTCCCATAGCCGAGACTATGTATATATTTGTACATATTTATTGCTCTATTCATTTATTTATTTTACTTGTACATATCCATTCTATTTATTTTATTTTGTTAGTATGTTTGGTTTTGTTCTCTGTCTCCCCCTTCTAGATTGTGAGCCCACTGTTGGGTAGGGACCGTCTCTAGATGTTGCCAACTTGTGCTTCCCAAGTGCTTAGTACAGTGCTCTGCACACAGTAAGTGCTCAATAAATACGACTGATTGATTGATTGATTGATTGATTGGTAGAGGACTGGAAACTCTTCATGTGCCAACCTGAGAGAGGTGGGGAAGTATATTGCAACATTAAACAGACACATCTCGTAGGATATCAGTGATGGGGCAAGATGAGGGATTGTTTTAAAGTAAGTGGTCAGGACTTTCTTTTCTTTCTTCCTCCTTCCCATAGAGCAGCATGGCTCAGTGGAAATAGCCCGGGCTTTGGAGTCAGACATCATGGGTTCAAATCCCGGCTCCGCCAACTGTCAGCTGTGTGACTTTGGGAAAGTCACTTCTCTGTGCCTCAGTTACCTCATCTGTAAAATGGGGATTAAAACTGTGAGCCCTCCGTGGGACAACCTGATCACTTTGTAACCTCCCCAGCGCTTAGAACAGTGTTTTGCATATAGTAAGCGCTTAACAAATACCATCAATCAATCAGTCGTATTTATTGAGCACTTACTGTGTGCAGAGCACTGTACTAAGCACTTGGGAAGTACAAGATGGCAACATATAGAGACAGTCCCTACCCAACAGTGGGCTCACAGCCTAGAAGGTGACTGTCACCATCATTATTATTATTATTATTATCATCAATTTAGGGTCTGGCTCTCTTGCTAAACTGTAAGCTCACTGAGGGCAGGGACTGAGTTTACTAATTCCATTGTGCTTTCACAAATGCTCAGCCCATTGCCCCACATATAACAGACTCCCTTAGGGGCAGGGATTGCGTCTACTAACTCCATTTTCTTCATCCAGGCACTCAATACAGTGCTCTGAAAACAGTAAGCACTCAATAAATCTGACTGAATGAATGAAATGGGATGAATTCCCCATCGTTTTAGCAGAAAGCTAAAATGCAAGGAATGCCCAGCCATCTACTTGTAACATTTACCTCTGAGAAGGAAATTCCCTCAAGTCAACTCGTGTTCCCATTTAGCCTCTGAGAAAAGTCTCGGAGTTCAAGGAGAAAATCTGTCAGTGTTTCCTTAAATGAAAGGACATTATAAGAGAACTCCTGGAAGACTGATTTAGAATTCACCGACATTCATAGATCAGATTTCCACAGCAAGTTCCTTAAATAAATGTCTGACAAGGCCGCGGAAATGAATAATGAATAAATGCTAAATGAATTGTAAAGAACGGAGTCTGTAAACCGGATGTAAAAGAAATGTATTTCAGGGAATCGGTTAAACAAAAAGCGTGGAAATGAAGAAATCTTCCTCAGACCACTGAAACTTTGTACTCTAAATACATATATTCATGCATTCATTCATTCAATCGTATTTATTGAGTGCCTACTGTGTGCAGAGCACTGTGCTAAGCATTTGAGAAGTACAAGTTGGCAACATCTAGAGACGATTCCTACCCAACAACGGGCTCACAGTCTGGAAGGGGGAGACAGACAAAAAAACAAAACAAAACATGTGGACAGGTGTCAAGTCCCCCTTCTCGACTGTGAGCCGCTGTTGGGTAGGGGCCGTCTCTATATGTCGCCAACTTGTACTTCCCAAGCGCTTAGTACAGTGCTCTGCACACAGTAAGTGCTCAATAAATACGATTTAATGAATGATTGAATGAAAGTCGTCAGAACAAATAGAAATAAAGCTAGATGCACATCATTAACAAAACGAATAGAATAGTATATATGTATATTCATACCATTTATACCATATATTTCAGTTCAGATTTGGGACATAAATGGAAATATAATAAATTGTTACTTGTGATAATTTCATTTAATTTTAATTTTGTCAATAGCTAGCTGGATCTCTGGATGGGATCCAAAGGTGAGGGAGGTGAATGCTAAATTTTTTTAATGGCATTTATAAAGCACTTACTAGGTGGTAAATGCCCTTCCTAGCCCCGGGATAAGTCCAAGTTAATTAGGTCAGACACAGTTTCTGTTCCTCCTGGGGCTCACAGTCTGAATAGGAGGGGAGAGCAGGCATCCCCATTTTACAGTTGAGGAAACCGAGGCCCAGAGAAGTGAAATGACTTGCCCAAGGTCTCATAGTATACAAGTGAGCTGGATGTGGGAAAAAATTGCCTCTCTTTATTGCCGTATTGTACTTTTCCAAATGCTTAGTACAGTGCTCTGCACACGGTAAGTGCTCAATAAATACGATTGACTGAAAAGTGGCAGAGCCAGGATTAGAACCTGGGTCCTTTTGATTCCCAGGCCTTTGCTTTCTCCTTTGCTGCTTCTCGATTTGGAGAGATCGATAATAAAAAATGAAGGCATCTCTTAAGTGCTTACTGTAAGCCAAATGATTGTGCTGAGCGCTAGGGGAGATACAAGATAACCATTCATTGGTTCATTCATTCGGTCGTATTTACTGAGCGCTTACTGCGTGCAGAGCACTGTACTAAGCGCTTGGGAAGTACAATTTAGCAACAAATAGAGATAATCCCTACCCACCAACAGGCTCACAGTCTAGAAGAACCCATTTCACACAGTCCCTGCCTGTGAGTAAGAAGTTAGGGAGAGGGGGAATCTTTTCTCGGATTTACGAATGAGGAAAATGAAGTTGAGATAAATTGACTGAGCAAAATAATCGTGGCATTTGTTAAGTGCTTAGTCTGTGCCAGACACTGTTAAAGAGCTGGGGTGGTTACAAGATAATTGTGTTGGACACAATCCCTGTTCCACACAAGGCTAACAGACTTAATCCTTCTAGACTGTGAGCCCGTTGTTGGGTAGCGACTGTCTCTATATGCTGCTCAATTGTACTCTCCAAGCACTTAGTACAGTGCTGCACACACAGTAAGCGCTCAATAAATACGATTGAATGAATGAATGAATCCTCATTTTAAAGATGAGGGGACTGAGGCCCAGAGAAGTTAAATGATTTGTCCAAGGTCACACAGCAGACAAGTGGCGGAGCTGGGATTAGAACCCATGACTTTCTGACTCCCAAGCATCTAGGTGACCCCTACGTTACCCTTACAATGTACTGTATCCCTTTTTCCCTAAAAATTACAATAATCGGTAAGAATGATAATGATAATAATTGTAGTAATTATCTGTAATTACCAGTTGTTGGGTAGGGACTGTCTCTATATGTTGCCAACTTGTACTTCCCAAGTGCTTAGTACAGTGCTCTGCACACAGTAAGTGCTCAATAAATACATTTGAATGAATGAATGAATAATAATGATAATAATTGTAGTAATAATTATTATAACAATGGTACTTGGTGAACACTTACTACATGCCAATCACTGTTCTAATCACTGGGATAGATACAAATCATTCAGGTTGGACACAGACTCTGTCCCACATTGGGCTCACGGTCTTCAAATCCATTTTACAGATGAGGGAACTGAGGTCCAGAGAAGTGAAGTGACTGGCCCAAGATCATGTGGCAGACATTTGGCAGATAATAATAAAAATAATAATAATAACAATAATGGCATTTATTAAGCGCTTACTATGTGCAAAGCACTGTTCTAAGCCCTGGAGATGTTACAAGGTGATCAGGTTGTCCCACGTAGGGCTCACAGTCATAATCCCCATTTTATAGGTGAGGTAACTGAGGCTCAGAGAAGTATAGGGACTTACCCAAAGTCACACAGTTGACAAGTGGCAGAGCTGGGATTTGAACCCAGGACCTCTGACTCCAAAGCCCATGCCCTTTCCACTGAGCCACCTGCTTCTCCAACAGTAGCAATAATTGTGGTTTTTGTTAAGTGCTTACCACAGCACTAAGCTGTGGGATGAATACAATCTAATCATGTTGGACACAGTCCTTGTCCCACGTGGAGCTCACAGTCTCAATCCCCATGTTACAGATGAAGTAACTGAGGCACAGAGAAGTGAAGTGATTTGCCCAAGGTCACACAGCAGACAAATAATAATAATTGTGGTATTTGTTAAGCTCTTACTTGGTGTCAAGCACTGCACTAAGCGCTGGAACAAGCAAATGGGGCTGGACATAGTCCCTGTCCCACGTGGGGCTCACAGTCTTAATCCCCATTTTCCAGATGAGGGAACTGAGGCCCAGAGAAGTGAAGTGACTGACCAAGGTCACACAACGGACAGGTAGAGGAGTCAGGACTAGAACCCACGACCTGCTGACTCCAGGCCTGGACTCGAGCCAATAAGCCATGCTGCTTTTCCATGCCCAGCACAAAAAAGCCCAGGCTTGGGAAGTAGAGGTCATGGGTTCTAATCCCCACTCTGCCATTTGTCTGCTGTGTGACCTTGGGAAAGCCACTTCACTTCTCTGTGCCTCAGTTACCTCATCTGTAAAATGGGGATGAAGACTGTGAGCCCCCCGTGGGGCAACCTGATTACCCTGTGTTTACCCCAGCACTTAGAACAGTGCTTGGCACATAGTAAGCGCTTAACAAATACCATTATCATCATTATTACTAAACCCTGGAGTAGATACAAGATCTCAGGGTGGAAAATGACTTGTCCTACGGGGGGACTCAGAGTTGAAGCTGGGCGCGAAGATGAGGTATGGAATCCCCCTTTTACAGATGAAGTAACTGAGGCACAGAGAAGTTAAGCATTGCTGTTAATGCCAGATGTTAATATCAATCAATCAATCAATTGTATTTATTGAGTGCTTACTGTGTGCAGAGCACTGTACTAACAAGTTGGCAACATATAGAGACAGTCCCTACCCCACAGTGGGCTCACAGTCTAGTCCTTTTAGACTGTGAGCCCACTGTGGGGTAGGGACTGTCTCTATATGTTGCCAACTTGTACTTCCCAAGCGCTTAGTACAGTGCTCTGCACACAGTAAGCGCTCAATAAATACAATTGATTGATTGATTGATTACAAGAATATGTTTTGTTTTGTTGTCTGCCTCCCCCTTCTAGACTGTGAACTCGCTGTTGGGTAGGGACCGTCTCTAGATGTTGCCAACTTGTACTTCCCAAGCGCTTAGTCCAGTGCTCTGCACACAGTAAGCGCTCAATAAACCCGATTGAATGAATGGATGAATAATCAAGTTGGACTCAGACCTTCTTCCTCCGATCCATATTTTGGTTTCTGTCTCCAAGGTTGTTAACTCCTTCAGGGCAGGGATCAGACCTACCAACCTTCCTGTCCTCTCCCAAGCATTCAGTCCAGTGTTCTGCATACAGTCGACTGCAAGCTTCTGGAGGGCAGGCATGGCGTAGCAGATAGAGCCCAGCCTCGGGAGACAGGAGATTGTGAGTTCTAATACCGGCTCTGCCACGTATCTGTTCTGTGACCTTGGCGAAGTCACTTCACCTCTCTGGGCCTCAGTTCCCCCATCTGGCAAATAATAATAATAATGATGGCATTTATTAAGCACTTACTATGTGCAAAGCACTGCTCTAAGCTCCTCCAGGAGGCCTTCCCAGACTGAGCCCCTTCCTTCCTCTCCCCCTCATCCCCCTCTCCATCCCCCATCTTACCTCCTTCCCTTCCCCACAGCACCTGTATAGATGTATATATGTTTGTACATATTTATTACTCTATTTATTTTACTTGTACATATCTATTCTATTTATTTTATTTTGTTAGTATGTTTGGTTTTGTTCTCTGTCTCCCCCTTTTAGACTGTGAGCCCACTGTTGGGTAGGGACTGTCTCTATGTGTTGCCAACTTGTACTTCCCAAGCGCTTAGTACAGTGCTCTGCACACAGTAAGCCCTCAATAAATAGGATTGATTGATTGATTGATTGATTCTAAGTGCTGGGGAGGTTACAAGGTGATCAGGTTGTCCCACGGGGGGCTCACAGTCTTAATGCCCATTTTACAGATGAGGTAACTGAGGCCCAGAGAAGTGAAGTGACTTGCCCAAAGTCACACAGCTGACAATTGGCGGAGCCGGGATTTGAACCCATGACCTCTGACTCCAAAGCCTGGGCTCTTTCCACTGAGCCACGCTGCTTCTCTAATGGGGATGAAGAGTGTGGGACTGTGTCTAACCCGATCTGCCTGTATCCACCCCAGCGCTTAGTACAGTATCTGACAGATAGTAAGTGTTCATTAATACCAGAATTATTATTATTATAGTATCAGCATCATTGGGCACTCAGTGAATGCTAGCGGTTGTGTTTTCTCTCGGGCTTTCAAATATTTGACTTCAATCCCACAATTTCCTCCATAGGAAGTGACTTTGTCCAGATTTCCAGCTAACTTTCCTCTCTCTTCCGTTTGGGCAGGGATGGTCTCTCTTTGTTGTTGAATTGTACTTCCCCAGTGTTTAGTACAGTGCTCGGCACACAGTAAGCGCTCAATAAATATGACAATGAATGAACTCTTTAAGAGGTTTTCCTACTCCCCCTGTGCCCTCGTTCACTCTCCCCCAATTCTCTTCCTCACTCAATAATAATAATACTGTTGGTATTTGTTAAGCGCTTACTATGTGGCAAGCACTGTTCTAAGCGCTGGGATAGATTCAAGGTGATCAGGTTGTGCCACATGGGGTTCTCAGTCTTAATCCCCATTTTACAGATGAGGTAACTGAGGCCCAGAGATTTGCCCAAAGTCACACAGCTGACAGTTGGCGGAGCCGGGATTTGAACCCATGACCTCTGACTCCCAAGTCCGGATTCTTTCCACTAAGCCATGCTGCTTCTCCCGCTTCTACACTGTTAGCCCACTGTTGGGTCGGGACCGTCTCTATATGTTGCCAACTTGTACTTCCCAAGCGCTTAGTACAGTGCTCTGCACACAGTAAGCGCTCAATAAATACGATTGATTGATTGATTGCTTCACTTCAGTCAGGATTTCACAACAACTATAATAATAATGACAATTATGATATTCGTTAAGCGCTTACTGTACACTGAGCACTGTACTAAGCACCGGGGTAGTTATGAGATGATCCTGTTCCACCCAAGGAGGTCAAACAGGTAATGAATCCCCATTTTCCAGATGAGGAAATGGAGGCACAGAGAAGTGAATTGACTTACTCAAGGTCACACAGCAGACAAGTGGAGAAAGCCAGGATTAGAACCCAGGCCCGAGCTTTTCCAGAGAAGCAAGGTGGCCTAGCGGTTAGAGCCCGGGCTTGGGAGTAAGCGGACCTGGGTTCTAACTGTGGCTCTGTCACGTATCTGCTGTGTGGCCTTGGGCAAGTCAATTCACCTCTCTGTGCCTTAGTTACCGCATCTGTGCAATGGGGATTCAATCTTCCCTCTCGTTTAAACAAGCGCTTAGTACAGTGCTCTGCACACAGTAAGTGCTCAATAAATACGATTGATTGATTGATTGAGAAGGGACTGTGTCCAACCTGATGAACTTTCACACTTTCAGTCATTCAATCGTATTTGTTGAGCGCTTACTGTGTGCAGAGCACTGTCCTAAGCGCTTGGGAAGTACAAGTCGGCAACATATAGCGACGGTCGCTACCCAACAATGGGCTTACAGTCTAGAAGGGGGAGACAGACAACAAAACAAAACTTATTAACAAAATAAAATAAATAGAATAGTAAATATGTACAAGTAAAATCTAGTAATAAATCTGTACAAATATATATATATATATACAGGTGCTGTGGGGAGGGGAAGGAGGTAGGGTGGGGGTGATAGGGAGGGGAACTTGTATCTACTCCAGTGCTTAGAACAGTGCTTAACAAGTACCATGATTATTCTTATAATAATTATTATCATAGACCACACGGTTCCTTTGAACAGACGTTTTCTGTTAGCCATGAAGAGCGTAAGGCTGTTACCACCCCTCTAATAATAATAGTAATAATTATAATAATAATTATAATGGCATTTGTTAAGCGCTTACTAGCTGTCAAGTATTGTTGTAAGCACTGGGGTGGATACAGGGTGATCAGGTTGTCCCACGTGGGGCTCACAGTCTTCATCTCCATTTTATAGATGAGGTAACTGAGGCCCGGAGAATAAATAAATAATAATAATAATGGCATTTATTAAGCGCTTACTATGTGCAAAGCACTGTTCTAAGCTCTGGGGGGCTACAAGGTGATCAGGTTGTCCCATGGGGGGCTCACAGGCTTCATCCCCATTTTACAGATGAGGGAACTGAGGCCCAGAGAAGTGAAGTGACTTGCCCAAAGTCACACAGCTGACAAGTGGCGGAGCTGGGATTAGAAACCATGACCCCTGATTCCCAAGCCAGGGCTCTTGCCACTAAAGCC
This sequence comes from Tachyglossus aculeatus, assembly GCF_015852505.1. NCBI lineage: Eukaryota > Metazoa > Chordata > Mammalia > Monotremata > Tachyglossidae > Tachyglossus > Tachyglossus aculeatus. Next base: position 1,519,328 of record NC_052072.1, read on the forward strand.
ATGGGCTTCTTTCTAGCTCTCTAGACTGTAAACTCATTGTGGGCAGGGATTGTCACTGTTTATTGTTGTACTCTATTATCCCAAGCGCTTAGTATACTGCTGTGCACCCAGTAAGCGCTTAATAAATGATAATGATAATTTTAGTATTTGTTAAGCGCTTACTATGTACAAAGCACTGTTCTAAGTGCTGGGGAGGTTACAAAGTGATCAGGTTGTCCCATGTGGGGCTCACAATCTTAATCCCCATTTTACAGATGAGGGAACTGAGGCAAAGAGAAGTTCTGTGACTTGCCCAAAGTCACACAGCTGACAAGCGGTAGAGCTGGGATTTGAACCCATGACCTCTGACTCCCAAGCGCATGCTCTTTCCACTGAGCCACGCTGCTTCTCTAATAAATATGATTGAATAAATGAATCACCAGTGGAAGCCTTTGGAACCTGCAATATACAGGTGTTATCAGCCCAATCATTTCCCCCTCAAGCCTAATAACAATAATAACAATAATAATAATAATAATATAAATAATATAAATAATATAAATAATAATAATAATAATATTTGTTAAGCGCTCACTGTGTACCAAGCACTGTACTAAGCATTGGGGTGAATATGGGCAAATCAGGTCAGACACACTCCCTGTCCCACATGGGGCTCACAGTCTCAATCCCCATTTTACAGATGAGGTGATTGAGGCCCAGAGAAGTGAAGCGACTGCCCAAGGTCACACAGCACACAAGTGGCGAAATCAGGATTAGACCCCATGACCCACTCTCTCCCAGATCCGTACATTAGCCACTATGCCATGCTTCTTCTCAAAGTTCCTCAAACCCCAAATTACCTTCATGAAGAGCACTGAATATTCAAAAAGATGTCATATCGACGTTGTGTGAGGCTGCGGTACATCAAACCGTTCCGCACCCTATTGATCTCATAAATAAATACATTTGCAACTTAATTTACAATTCTAATTATTCAATATTCAGCAGCTGTCCTGGAAGGAGGAGCAAAGAGGAGCCATTAATTCCCTTCCAGGATGCAGCTGATTAAATGTGAAGTCTCAGCGTTTCGTCGGATTACTTATAAAATGCTGGCAGACCTCAAAATCCCATTTATAGAAGATGGCCAGTTCAGTTTGAAGCCTGTCTTAATAATAATAATAATAATAATAATAACATTTATTATTAGAGTCTTTAGAGTCCATTCTAAATTCCCCGAGCCCACTGTTTGCCAGAAGTCTGATGGATGAGCCCAGAGATGCAGCATGGCCTAGGGGGAAGAGCCCGGGCCTGGGAATTAGAACTTGTACCTCCCAAGCGCTTAGTACAGTGCTCTGCCCACAGTAAGTGCTCAATAAATACGATTGATTGATTGATTAGTAAGCACTCAATACGATTGAATGAATGAACGAATTTTTGTATGGATTTATTACTCTATTTATTTTACTTGTCCATATTTACTATTCTATTTATTTTGTTAATGATGTGCATCTAGCTTTACTTCTATTTATTCTGATGACCTGACACCCGTCCACATGTTTTGTTTTACCATCCGTCTCCCCCTTCTAGGCTGCGAGCCCGTCGTTGGGTAGGGACCGTCTCTATATGTTGCCGATTTGTACTTCCCAAGCGCTTAGTACAGTGCTCTGCACACAGTAAGCATTCAATAAATGCGATTGAATGAATGAATGAATTTTTGTACGGATTTATTACTCTATTTATTTTACTTGTCCATATTTACTATTCTATTTATTTTGTTAATGATGTGCATCTAGCTTTACTTCTATTTATTCTGATGACCTGACACCTGTCCACATGTTTTCTTTTATCGTCCGTCTCCCCATTCTAGGCTGTGAGCCCGTCGTTGGGTAGGGGCCATCTCTAGATGTTGCCGACTTGTACCTCCCAAGTGCTTAGTACAGTTCTCTGCACACAGTAAGCGCTCAATACATACGATTGAATGAATGAATGGATGAATCAGAAGGTCCTGGGTTCTAATCCCGGCTCCGCCACCTGTCTGCTGTTTGACCTTGGACAAGTCGCGTCACTTCTCTGGGCTTCAGTTCCCTCATCTGGAAAATGGGGATGAAGATTTTGAGCCCCACGTGGGACAGGGACTGTGTCCAACCAGATTAGCTTGTATCTGCCCCAGTGCTTAGTACAGTCCCGGGCACATAGTAAGTGCTAAACAAATACCATGATTATGATTATGATTATTATTGTGATACGGAGAAGCAGCGCGGCTAAGTGGAAAGAGGCCGGGCTTGGGAGTCAGAGGTCGTGGGTTCTAATCCCGCCTCCGCCACTTGTCAGCTGTGTGACTTTGGACACTTCACTTCTCTGGGCCTCAGTTCCCTCATCTGTAAAATGGGGATGAAGACTGTGAGCCCCACGTGGGACAACCTGATAACATTGTATCTACCCCGGCACTTAGAAACAGTGCTTGGCACATAGTAAGCGATTAGCAAAAACCATTATTGTTATCATTATCATTATTAGTATATGAGGAAACTGAGGCCCAGAGAAGTCAGGTGCCCAAAGTCCCCGAGAGGCAGAGCTGGATTTTGAACCCATGTCCTTTTGTTCCCAGGCTTGTGTTCTTTCCACTAGGCCACATTGCTTCTCTAGAGGATGTGGGTTCTCATGCCGACTCTGCCCCTCATCTGCTGTGTGACCTTGGCCAGGTCACTTCACTTTTCTGGGCCTCAGTTCCCTCATCTGTCAAATGGGGATTAAGACGGTGAGCCCCGTGTGGGTCAGGGACTTTGTTCAACCCGAGGTGCTTGTATCCACCCCAGCGCTTAGAACAGTGAGCCCACTGTTGGGTAGGGACCGTCTCTCTATGTTGCCAACTTGTACTTCCCAAGCGCTTAGTACAGTGCTCTGCACACAGTAAGCGCTCAATAAATACAACTGAATGAATGAATGAACAGTACCTGGCACATTCATTCATTCATCCATTCCATCATATTTATTGTGCGCTTACTGTGTGACTTACTGGACAGAGCCCTGGCCTAGACAGAAGGACCTGGGTTCGAATCCCTGCTCTGCCACGTGTTTGCTGTGTGACCTTAAGCAAGTCTCTTCCCTTTTCTGGGCTTCCGTTCCCTCCTCTGTAAAATGGGGATTAAGACTGTAAGCCCCATGTGCGATGTGGAGTTGTGTCCAACCTGAAGCCTGGCTTAGTGGAAAGAGCCCGGGCTTTGGAGTCGCAGGTTATGGGTTCAAATCCCGCCTCTGCCACTTGTCAGCTGTGTGATTTTGGGCAAGTCACTTAACTTCTCTGGGCCTCAGTTCCCTCACCTGTAAAATGGGGATTAAGACTGAGCCCCCTGCGGGACAACCTGATCACCTTGTATCCCCCCAGCGCTTAGAGCAGTGCTTTGCACATAGTAAGCACTTAACAAATACCATTATTATTACCATTGTCTCTACCCCAGCACTTAGAACAGTGCTTGGCACACAGTATGCACTTAATAAGTACCATAATTATTATTAATATGTACTATTATTATAAGCCCACTGTTGGGTGGGGACTGTCTCTATATGTTGCCAACTTGTACTTCCCAAGCGCTTAGTACAGTGCTCTGCACACAGTAAGAGCTCAATAAATACAATTGATTTTATTGATTGATAGGCAATAATTATCATCTATATACCTGCATTTACCTGGAAAAAAGGCAAGCACGCATCCCCAGGGCACTCTCAGAGAGACTAGCGTTCAGTAAACACGATTGAATGAATGAATGAACCTGCTTTATTTCCAAGTGCTTAATACAGTGCTCTGAACACAGTAAGAGCTCAATAAATACGATTGAATGAAAGAATTCATCCCTCCGTCCAGCCCGGCAGCGCTTGTGTCGATATCTGTCTTTTATTTATACATAATTAACGTCTGCCTCCCCCCATCTAGACTATAAACTCGCTGTGGGCCGGGACTCTGTCTGTTCATTGTTGTAGTGTACTCTCCCTTGTGTTTAGTACAGTGCTCTGCACACAGTAAGCATTCAATAAATAGGATTGAATGCAAGACAATGTGGCACTTTCAAAACCCAAGGAAGACACCGCTGAAGGAAACACCTAAATAACCAAACAGTTCCTTCCATAAATATGCACGCTAAATTCCAATTTATCATAATAATCATAATACTGATAATAACTATGGTGATTGTTAAGCACGGATTACGCATCAAGCGCTGTTCTAAGCCCTGGGGTGGATTCAGTCTCATCAGCGTGGCTCAGTGGAAAGAGCCCGGGCTTTGGAGTCAGAGGTCGTGGGTTCAAATCCTGGCTCCGCCAATTGTCAGCTGTGTGACTTTGGGCAAATCACTTCACTTCTCTGGGCCTCAGTTCCCTCATCTGTAAAATGGGGATGAAGACTGTGAGCCCCCTGTGGGACAGCCTGATCACCTTGCAACCTCCCCAGTGCTTTGCACATAGTAGACTTTTAGACTGTGAAGCCCACTCTTTTAGACTGTGAGCCCACTGTTGGGTAGGGACTGTCTCTAACTTGTGCTTCCCAAGCGCTTAGTACAGTGCTCTGCACACAGTAAGTGCTCAATAAATACGATTGATTGATTGATAGTAAGCGCTTAATAAATGCCATCATCATTATCACTATTATCAGGTTGGACACAGCCCCCGTCCCACGTGCGACTCACGCTCTTCATCCCCATTTTACAGATGAGGTCACTGACGCCCAGAGAAGTGAAGTGACTTGTCCAAGGTCACCCAACAGGCGGGGCGGACTGGGATTAGAACGCAGATCCTTCTATATCCCAGGACCCGGGCTCTATCCGCTAGGCCTCGCTCCGTGAAATGAAATCAGTTTTCCGACATGGCTGGTGTCCGGATTTTTTGAGGGGGATGGATGGATTTTACAGGGAAAATGGTTTGTCAGTGTAACAGGGCCATGGAAACTAGGGGATCCAGGAATCGGAGTGGGGATGGCTGGGAGGGGAGCGGATTCAGGGGACCGTGGATGACAAAGCACCCTCGGCATAATTAGCCATGGATTTCTCACAGCCTGGCCTGTCAGCGGCCATAAAAAGGCCATGAATAATACTTGCCAAATCAGATTTTTCTACACTATCGCCCTAGAATAAATATGCAGTGAGCGAGTCACATTCATTCCCTTAAATTCTCATCAATTAATTCCGCAACAGGCTGAAATCACCATTTTCCCACATATTTTCTCGTGTCCATCGAGAAGCTATTCCACCAGGCGCCGAGGCTTCGAATATCTGTCGAGAGTGGGTAACAAGCAAGACATCCATGGGGACGGAGAGGAAAGCTGAATATTTATATTTACCACGGCTAGACGTTACTCTCACCCCGCGAAAAAATCATCATCGCTCAAGCCGCTCGTATATTTTACAGTTTCATATCGCTACGGATATTCGATTTACCTAGGGTTCCCTTTCAAAGAAATATGCTTGCGCTTCGCGGACCTGCCCCCCGCCCAAATTCACTCTACAATCTATCCTGTGCAATTCTGAATAGGATAAATAAATAATTTATTTATTTTACTTGTACATATCTATTCTATTTATTTTATTTTGTTAGTATGTTTGGTTTTGTTCTCTGTCTCCCCCTTTTTGACTGTGAGCCCACTGTTGGGTAGGAACTGTCTCTATATGTTGCCAACTTGTACTTCCCAAGCGCTTAGTACAGTGCTCGGCACACAGTAAGCGCTCAATAAATACGATTGATTGATGGATTGATTAAATGAAAAGGAATTGGTCTAAAGGATAGGACACGGGTTGGCGATTCAAGAGAACCGTGTTCTAATTCTGGAATTTTTTGGGGGTGGTTGTTAATTGTTTACTATGTGTCAAGGACTGTTTTAAGCAGCGTGGCTCAGTGATAAGAGCCCGGGCTTGGGAATCAGAGGTCGTGGGTTCTAATCCCGGCTCCGCCACTTGTCAGCTGTGGGACTTTGGGCAAATCACTTAAGTTCTCTGTGCCTCAGTTACCTCATCTGGAAAATGGGGATTAAGACTGTGAGCCCCACATGGGCCAATCTGATTACCTTGTATCTCCCCCAGTGTTTAGAGCAGTGTTTGGCACATAGTAAGTGCTTAACAAATACCAAAATTGTTATTATTATTATTATTTTAAGCACTGGGAAAGACCCAGGTTTTTCAGGTTGGACACAGTCCCTATCCCACATGGGGCTCATTCTTCCTGTCAGTCAATCAGTCGTTAGTTTTTATCGTGTACTTGATTTGTGCAGAGCACTGCACTGCGCTTATTGAAGGCCCATCTCCTCCAAGAAGCCTTCCCTGATTGTGCCTTCCTTTCCTCTTCTCCCACTCCCTTCTGCGTCTCCCTGACTCTCTCCCTTTCTTCATCCCCCCTCCCTCTCCCAAACCGCTGAGGTCCACGCTTATATCTTTCTATTACCGTCTCTATATATGTTGCTGACTTGTACTTCCTAAGTGCTTAGTACAGTGCTCTGCACACAGTAAGCGCTCAATAAATATGATTGAATGAATGAATGAATCTCCCCCTCTAGACTGTAAGCTGTCGTCTCCCAAGAGTTTAGTATAGTGCTTTGCACAGAGTAAGCCCTCAGTAAATAATAGTTGAATGAATGAATGAATAAATGAAGCTTATATTCTAGTGGGGGAAACAGACATAGCAATATGTATCAATCCCAGAGCTAAATACAGTGCTGGCACATAGTAAACACCAAACAAATAACCAATGGCAAACTATAAACAAGCACTTGAATCTGTAGGACAGTGCCAGCGTTTAGAACAATGCTTGGCACATAGTAAGAGCTTACCAAATGCCATCATTTAGAACAGTGCTTTGCACATAGTAAGCGCATAACAAATACCATCATCATCATTATTATTATTATAATCAATCAATCAATCAATCGTATTTATTGAGTGCTTACTGTGTGCAGAGCACTGTACTAAGTGCTTGGGAAGTACAAATTGGCAACATATAGAGACAGTCCCTACCCAACAGTGGGCTCACAGTCTAAAAGGAGGAGACAGAGAACAAAACCAAACATACTAACAAAGTAAAATAAATAGAATAGATATGTGCAAGTAAAATAAATAAATAAATAGAGTACTAAATATGTACAAACATATATACATATATACAGATGCTGTGGGGAAGGGAAGGAGGTAAGATGGGGGATGGAGAGGGGGACAAGGGGGAGAGGAAAGAAGGGGCTCAGTGTGGGAAGGCCTCCTGGAGGAGGTGAGCTCTCAGTAGGGCCTTGAAGGGAAGAAGAGAGCTAGCTTGGTGGATGGGCAGTGGGATTGGGGGCATTCCAGGCCCGGGGGAGGACGTGGGCCGGGGGTCATCGGCGGGACAGGCGAGAACGAGGCTTAATGGTGAGGAGATTAGCGGCAGAGGAGCAGAGGATGCGGGCTGGGCTGGAGAAGGAGAGAAGGGAGGTGAGGTAGGAGGGGGTGAGGGGATGGATGGACAGCCTGGAAGCCCAGGGTGAGGAGTTTCTGCCTGATGCGCAGATGGATTGGTAGCCACTGGAGATTTTTGAGGAGGGGAGTAACCTGCCCAGAGCATTTCTGGACAAAGACAATCCAGGCAGCAGCATGAAGTATGGATTGAAGTGGGGAGAGACACGAGGATGGGAGATCGGAGAGAAGGCTGATGCAGTAGTCCAGACGGGATAGGATGAGAGCTTGAACGAGCAGGGTAGCGGTTGGGATGGAGAGGGAAGGGCGGAGCTTGGCAATGTTGCAGAGCTGAGACCAGCAGGTTTTGGCGACGGCTTGGTTGTGAGGGGTGAACGAGAAAGCAGAGTCGAGGATGACACCAAGGTTGCGGGCTTGTGAGACTGGAAGGATGGTAGTGCCGTCAACAGTGATGGGAAAGTCAGGGAGAGGACAAGGTTTGGGAGGGAAGACAAGGAGCTCAGTCTTCGACATGTTGAGCTTTAGGTGGCGGGCGGACATCCAGATGGAGATGTCCTGAAGGCAGGAGGAGATGTGAGCCTGAAGAGAGGGGGAGAGAGCAGGGGCAGAGATGTAGAATCAACTAAGTCGAGTTATTCGGCCTTCCAAAGACCACTTTGGTTTCATTTGCTCTAAAATCCATCAGTTTGTCTTTCGGGCAGCCCACGGTATTCACAAAAGCCTTCGCCAACACATTTCAAAAGAATCAATGTTCTTTCTATACCTGTTTTTTCACTAATAATGACAACACTACTTGTGGTATTTGCTAAGCGCTTACTATGTTAGAATAGTGCTTGGCACATAGTGAGTGCTTAAAAAGTGCCATTATTATTATTACACGCCAGGCACTGCATTAAGCCCCAGAGCAAACACTATCCCTGCCCTCAAGGAGTTTCAGTCTACTGTGTGCAGAGCACTGTACTGAGCATTTGGGAGAGGACAATAGAATTAGTAGATGCTATCCCTGCCTTCAGCGAGCTTACACTCTGCTGTGTGCAGAGCACTGTACTGAATGTTTGGGAGAGGCCAATAGAATTAGTAGACGCTATTTCCTGCTTAGAGTCTAGTTTGAGCAGAGCAGAGCGAGTAGAAATGAGCCCTGCCTTCAAGGATACTAAAGTCTTGAGCACTCAATCAATCAATTGTATTTATTGAGCGCTTACTGTGTGCAGAGCACTGTACTAAGCGCTTGGGAAGTACAAGCTGGCAACAAATAGAGACAGTCCCTACCCAACAGTGGGCTCACAGTCTAGAGGGGGGAGACAGAGAACAAACCAAACATACTAAGAGAATAAAATAAATAAAATAGATAGGTACAAGTAAAATAAATATAATCGAGTTGGTAGCCACAGGGAGCTTGCATTCTGTTTCCTTCTGTTTTCTCTGTAGTTCTGTTCACCAACGATCCTTTCCTTTGGGCAGACAAGCCTCCAATTTTTGCGGAAACTCTAAAATAGCATCGTTCAGATTCCTGGACACCGGCTCCCAAGCTGTAACTAGAAAAAGACGTACGGACGATTTCTTCATTATCCGCAAACAGGCGGTGGGTGCGTTCCACACAGAACCCTTGCAGAGATGCTCCGGAGAGCCTCCCTTCTTCAGACCCGATCCATTATCGTGACACCGTTGCCCTGGCAACGGGGGGAAAACGATCCCGTCCCTGGGTTGGCTACACTGTTGACGGTACAAAATGCCTCTGATTGATTACGCAGGAAAATCAACGGGGAATTGAGAATCTTAATTTTTGTGCATTTTTCCATGAGTTTGAGAGCGGGCCAGATGATAGCTAGAAACAAGGCTGTGAATCTATTCCACTGGCAGAGTCTATTGCTGCGGATTCGTTCCTTTTCCCGTCTAATATTTTCTAAGGTCTTAACGCAATTACCTAAAATGACAATATCCATTTAATTTCCTAAGTACATTTTAATTATGCTCCAATTATTCATTATACGATTAAATCTCATTATGCGACGCGCACAGATCGTACAACGTATTAAGATAGATGCGTGTACGTTTGAATAAGCCTATTTATCGGAAACACATATTATACCATTTGGCAAAGGGAAACTGAATAAACCAAGACATCGTTCGAGATATCAAACAGAGGATTAAATTTTCATTTCCTTTCGCAGACCATAAAGAAAATTACACGCCATCTGTGTTCGTTCCAGACTAGTTACACTACAGAAGAAAGAGAAATATAAGCTTCCTGAATGTGCGACTTTTAAAACATCCTCAGAATGGAATTATACCTTCCAAGCAATGGATCATTTTTGCTCTTTTGCCCATAAGGGCCATCTCCTCCGATTCCACGTCTCCCCAGTTATGTCTAAACCTAGTTCTTTTTGAGTAATGCCGTCCACAACTCACAAACGCGGTGTCAGAGTCTCATATCGATGATCCGCCAAATGTCGCAGAAGATGGGCTAGCCTCATAACTCTGCCCGAGAAAACCTCTGAACGATCACCGCTCCACTTCATCCTGCGGTTTACGTTAGATTGTGAAGATTTAGTGAGGATAAATTCAGTAGCGGCACAGATGGAGATTTTTGAGCACAGATCTGGTGCACTGGGCCTAGGAGTAAGAAGGATCTGGGTTCTAATCCCGGTTCCACCACTTGTCTGTTGTGTGACCTTGGGTAAGTCATTTCACTTCTCTGGGCCTCAGTTCCTGTCCCGCACGGGGCTGACAGTCTAAGTAGGAAGGAGAACACCTACCCCCATTTTACAGTTGAGGCCCAGAGAAATGAAGTGACTGGCCCAAGATCACCCAGCAAACATTTGCCAGAGCAGGATTAGAACCCAGGTCCTGCTGACTCCCAGGGCCTGTGCTCTCGCCACTAGGCCATGAGGCTTCTCCAGTGTGGGTTTCTGGAGGAAGGAGAGGAGGTGGGAGGCCTGCTTACCTGTTTTGATGTGTATGCATTTATAATCCTATTTATTCATTCCTTCATTCATTCAGTTGTATTTATTGAGCACTTATGTGTGCATAGCACTGTACTAAGCACTTGGAAAGTACAATTCAGCAACAAAGAGAGACAATTCCTACCCACAGTGGGCTCCTTCATTTATACAGAGGCCTGTTTACTTGTTTTGATGTCTGTCTCTCCCCACAACGTGGCTCAGTGGAAAGCTCACGAGCTTTAGAGTCAGAGGTCATGGATTCAAATCCTGGCTCTGCCAATTGTCAGCTGTGTGACTTTGGGCAAGTCACTTAACTTCTCTGGGCCTCAGTTACCTCATCTGTAAAAGGGGGATTAAGACTGTGAGCCCCCTTTGGGACACCCTGATCACCTTGTAACCTCCTCAGCGCTTAGAACAGTGCTTTGCACATAGTAAGCGCTTAATAAATGTCATCATTATTATCATTATTATTACCTCAGGACTGTCTCTATATGTTGCCAACTAGTACTTCCCAAGCGCTTAGTACAGTGCTCTGCACACAGTAAGCGCTCAATAAATACGATTGATTGATTGATTGATTATTATTCTAGACTCTAAGCCCAGTGTGGGCCAGGATTGTCTTTCTTTATTGCTGGATTGTACTTTCCAGGCGATTAGTACAGTGCTCTGCACACAGTAAGTGCTCAGTAAAAGCGATTGAATGAATTCTACCAAGACCCAGGTTGGGAAGACTATGACACTTTGGTACTTTAGGAGAGTGAAAAATTTGCATTAATTCGCTGTGATTTGGGTGACTGTATACCTCTTTCTCTCTATCTGCTCTTCCCTCTGCATTGAATAAACACTTGTCTGTGTGCCCTTAAAGTATTTGGAGACTCCCAGAATTTCCCAGCCCATGAGGAGCCTCCAAACTATAAGGTCACTGTAGGTAGGAAAAGTGTCATGATTATTGTTATACTGTACTCTCCCAAGTGCTCAGTACAGTGCTCTGCACACAGTAAGTGCTCAATAAATATGATTAAATGAATGAATGAAAAATCCACAACCTAGTGGAGAGAGCCAGAGTCAGAGGATCTGGGTTGTAATCCTAGATCTGCCACTTATCTGCTGTGCGACCTCGGACAAGTCACTTCACCTCTCTGGGCCTCAGTCCTCTCATCTGCAAAATGGGGATTCAATCCCTGTTTTCCCTGCTACTTGGACTGTGAACCTCTTTGGGCAAGTCACTTCACCTCTCTGGGCCTCAGTCACCTTATCTGTAAAATGAGGATTAAGACTTTGAGCCCCACGTGGGACAACCTGATTACCTCGTATCTATCCCAGTGCTTAGGACAGTGCTTGGCACATAGTAAGTGCTTAACAAATGCCATCATTATTATCCATTCATTCATTCATTCATTCAATCGTATTTATTGAGCACTTACTGTGTGCAGAACACTGTACTGAGCACTTGAAAAGTACAGTTCGGCAACAGATAGAGACGATCTCTACCCAACAACAGGCTCACAGTCTATTAAGGGAGATAGACAACAAAACAGCATCAATGTCAGTATTATTATTTTTGTTATTATTACGATTAGCTTGCATCTACCTTAGTAAAGAGCATTTAGCAGACAGTAAGTCCTTAACAAAAACCACTATTATTGCAATATCCTTCTACTCCATTTCCCCTAATCCATTTTAATGTCTGTCTCCCCCAAAAGCTCCTTGTGGGCAAGGATTGCGTTTCCTAACTCTGATGTAGGGTACTTTCACAAGCGTCTAGTACAGTGCTCTGTACATAGCGCTTAATAAGTTTCACTGAACCATCTCGACGTGATGGCTAATCATGAGACTGCCGCGGTCCGTGGCAAGACGTCTATTGGCGATAAAACGGCGTTCTTCAATGCCGCCTCCTGCTCTCGAAAAATAATGCTCTCTGAGAGGTAGTAGCCCCTTTGAAGATTCTGTTCAAAGAATAACTGATATCGAGACAGCTTCAAATAAAACCTTGGCTGAGAGGAATTTTGCAAAAGGCCTATACTGAATGTGGCTATTGTCTACATGTCATTCTTTCCTGACAAAGATCTCTGCATCAACAATTTTCAATGGTCTCTGAAAGGGTGAGTTTAAAGCAGAGGGAGAGAAAAGTTTATTCTCCCAGTTATTTTAGGCACCAGAATGCCCAGAGGCTGGGGAATAGCAGTAGAGTTAGAGGGAATGAAATGGTCCCTGAGAAAGAAGGAAATGTGCCTTTTCGAGGCTCCAACTAGATCCGTAGCTCTTTGACGGTAAGGGATCATTTTGGCTAAATTTGTGGCTGCAGTTGAGGTGGCAGCTGTGATGGGGATTGGGTTTGTTTCCATTGAATTCTGGCCCTTGAGGAGTCAGTCAATTCCTCCTCTAACCACTCTATCCTTTGACTCTTTGGTGTCACTGTGTCCTTGTCCATTAATCATAATAATAATAAAGGCATTTATTCAGCACTTACTGTGTACTAAGCACTGGGGAGGTTACAAGGTGATCAGGTTGTCCCTCGGGGGGCTCACAGTCTTAATCCCCATTTTACAGACGAGGTAACTGAGGCACAGAAAAGTTAAGTGACTTGCCCAAAGTCACACAGCTGACAATTGGCGGAGCCGGGATTTGAACCCATGAACTCTGGCTCCAAAGCCTGTGCTCTTTCTACTGAACCATGGTGCTTCATTACTTGTCCATGTGTTCATTATTTTCTATTTTCCCATTCTTTCCCACTTTCCCTATGCGTCCAGCTACAAAACCTACCCCGCGATGCACTGATGCCCAAGGAATGAGAAAAGATCTGTCCATTCAATCGTATTTATCAAGTGTTTACCATATGAGCGCTTGGGAGAGGATGATACAAAGATAAACAGACACTTTCCCTGCCCATGACGAGCTTACAGTCTAGAGGGGGAGGCTGAAAGAATGAAGAAATCCGGCACGTTGTTGGGGAGAGGGTCAGACGGAGCGTGGGAGCTACAAGGGGTGAGCGTCCGGACTGGACTGAAGTTCTCCAGAGTCGTCCGGCCTTCTCTGTGTGAGAGAAGGGAGGTCATCAACGGATCCCATCAGGACACCTCGTCCGGCCTCTCGGGCAGTTCCGCTGATAACCTCCCCGATGGGATGGACTAAACGTCTCTGAATCCCAGCCAGCCCACGCACTACGCTCTTCTAATGCTAACCTTCTCCCTGGGCCTCTATCTCATCCATCTCCCCACCGACCCGTGGCCCACGGCCCACCTCTGGCCTGGATCACCCTCCCTCCTCATATAATAATAATAATAACAATGGCATTTATTAAGCGCTTACTATGTGCAAGGCACTGTTCTAAGCGCTGGGGAGGTTACAAGGTGATCAGGTTGTCCCTTGGGGGGCTCACAGTCTTAATCCCCATTTTACAGATGAGGTAACTGAGGCATGGAGAAGTTAAGTGACTTGCCCAAAGTCACACAGCTGACAATTGGCGAAGCCGGGATTTGAACCCATGACCTCTGACTCCAAAGCCCGTGCTCTTTCCACTGAGCCATGCTGCTTCTCTGTCATATCCCACAGAAAATGATTCTCCCCCCCTTTAAAGCCTTATCGCAGGCCCACCTCCTCCCAGAGGCCTTCCCTGACTGAACCTCACTTTTCATCATCTCCCACTCCCTCCCGCATCACCCCAACTCGCTCCCTTTCTTCATGCCCCCTCCCAGCCCCACACCACTTACGTCCACATCCCTCATTTATTTCTTTCTATTAACGTCTCTCTCCCCCTCTAGACTGTAACTTCGTTGTGGGCAAGGATTGTGTCTGTTTGTTGTTCTATTGTCTATTAGAGAAGCAGCATGGCTCAGTGGAAAGAGCCCGGGCATTGGAGTCAGAGGTCATGGGTTCAAATGCCGGCTCCGTCAGTTGTCAGCTGTGTGACTTTGGGCAAGTCACTTCACTTCTCTGGGCCTCAGTTACCTCATCTGTAAAATGGGGATTAAGACTGTAAGCCCCCCATGGGACAACCTGATCACCTTGTAACCTCCCCTGTGCTTAGAACAGTGCTTTGCACCTAGTAAGTGTTTAATAAATGCCATTATTATTATTATTATTATTATTATTATTATGGTCCTTTCCCAAGTGCTTAGTTCAGTGCTTTGCACACAGTAAGTGCTCAATAAATAAGACTGAATGAACAAATGAATGAAAACCTCAAAAGGTTTTGTAGTTGGACGCATAGGGAAAGTGGGAAAGAATGGGAAAATAGAAAATTAACATACAGACAAGTAATAAGTCATGAATGGTGACTTGCTGGGAAACCGCAAGTCAGGGGTGGAAGAAGAAGCATCAAGGGAAAGCAGCATGGTGCACTGTGATGGAGCCTGGCCCTGGAATTCAGAGGGTCATGGGTTCTAATTCTGACTCCACCACTTGTCTGCTGGGGCGCCTTGGGGAAGTTACTTCACTTCTCTGGGCCTCAGATCTCTCATCTGTAATTCAGAGATTAAGACCGTGAGCCCCAAGGAGGACAGGGGCTGTGTTCAACTGATTTGGTTACATCCAACCTAGTGCTTAGTACAGTGCCTGGCATACAGTAAACATGAAACAAATGCCACAGTCATTATCAGCGCTTAGAACAGTGCTTTGCACATACCAAACACTTAATAAATGCCATCGTTATTATTATTATTAGTAGTAGTAGTAGTGGGTTTAAAGAAACGGGAAAACAAAACACCCATTTCCCCTGGAAATCACATATCCCGAGAAATAGAGCTGATAAGAAGGATTTCATTGACAATTTATGCTCTGTGTTATTATTTGTTGTTTGTTGAATGCTTACTATATGGAAGAAGCAAAGCATAGTGGCTAGAGCACAGGCCTGGGAATCAGAAGGTCATGGGTTCTAATTCTGGCTCTCCAACCTGCCTGCTGTGTGAACTTAGGCACGCCACTTCACTTCTCTGGGCCTCAGTTCCCTCATCTGAAAAATGGGGATTGAGACTTTGATCCCCATGTGGGACAAGGACTGTATACAATGCGATTAGCTTGTGTATGCCTGGCACATAGTAAGCTCTTTCCAAATACCATCATTATAATATGTCACACACTGAGCTAAGCGCTGGAGTAGATACAAAACAAAAATATCAGACACTGTCTCTGTCCTACTCAGTGCTCATTGTGTCTCTCTACTTGTTTTGTTGTCTGTCTCCCCCCTTCGAGACTGTGAAACCGTCGTTGGGTAGGGATTGTCTCTATCTGTTGCCAAATTGTACTTTCCAAGCGCTTAGTACAGTGTTCTGCATGCAGTAGGTGCTCAATAAATACGATTGAGTGAATGAATGAGTGAATGAATCCAGAATACATTTATTGGCTGGGTATTTTTTCACTAAGGAGTTAATTAGAGAGCAATCCTTTCTTTAAGACCCAGAATTCCTCCCTAAAAATATGCAAATGTCTGAAAGAATAGCGTTTCTTACACTCGGATTTCGTTAGTGAGAACACAGTGCTATTAACATCGCTTCACTTCTGCTGTGGCAGCCAAACAATCTCTAAGATCAAAGAGCAATCGCTCAATCAATGCTATTTATTCATTCATTCAATCGTATTTATTGGGCACTTACTGTGTGCAGAGCACCTATTGAGTACTTGGGAGAATACGATAAAAAAGTTGGTATACACGAGCAAGAAAGGGTTATGACTCCTGCCTTCTTAGTCAGCTACAGGATTAATAAGCCGCATTTTAATGATTTCCAATCAATCAATCAATCAATTGTATTTATTGAGTGCTTACTGTGTGCAGAGCACTGTACTAAGCGCTTGGGAAGTACAAGTTGGAAACACATAGAGACAGTCCCTACCCAACAGCGGGCTCACAGTCTAGAAGGGGGAGACAGAGAACAAAACCAGACATACTAACAAAATAAAATGAATAGAATAGATATGTACAAGTAAGATAAATAAATAAATAAAGAAATAAGTAAATAAAAATAGAGTAATAAATATGTACAAGCATATATACAGACTCCCAGTATTCCAGCGTGGTCTAATGGAAAGAGCCCAGAAGCTCTTAGTACAGTGCTCTGCACACAGTAAGTGCTCAATAAATATGATTGATTGATTGATTGATTGGGAATTGAACTTCCTGAGTTCTAATCCCAGCTCTGCCAGTTGCCTGCTCTGTGACCTCGGGCAAATCACTTCACTTCTCTGGGCCTCAGTGTTATCATCTTTAAATGGGGATTTAATACCTGCTCTCCGTCGTGGTCAGACTTAGACCCCGTCTGACCTGATGATCTCGTATGTAATAATAATGATGATTATGGTATTTGTTAAGCACTTACGATGTGCCAAGCAATGTTCTAAGCATTCAAGGTGATCAGGTTGTCCCTTGTGGGGCTCACAGTCTTAATCCCCATTTTACAGATGAGGGAACTGAGGCCCAGAGAAGTGAAGTCTTCTAGACTGTGAGCCTGCTTTTGGGTAGGGACCGTCTCTATATGTTGCCAACATGTACTTCTCAAGCGCTTAGTACAGTGCTCTGCACACAGTAAGCACTCAATAAATACGATTGATTGATTGATTGATTCTAGACTGTGAGCCCGCTTCTGGGTAGGGACCGTCTCTATATGTTGCCAACTTGTACTTCCCAAGCGCTTAGTACAGTGCTCTGCACACAGTAAGTGCTCAATAAAGACGATTGAATGAATTAGAACCCAAGACCTTTGACTCCCAAGCCCGGACTCTTTCCACTAAGCCACTCTGCCTGCTCATAATGTAGGTAGTCTGTAAGGATTGAACAATTTTGTGGGCGTGAAAATGATGTATTTTCACACTGTTTACAGCGATTTCCAAACGGTCAGTGTTATTCAGGTACTTGTGGGCAAGATGAACAGATCATCATCAATCGTATTTATTGAGCGCTTACTATGTGCAGAGCACTGTACTAAGCGCTTGGGAAGTACAAATTGGCAACATATAGAGACAGTCCCTACCCAACAGTGGGCTCACAGTCTAAAAGGGGGAGACAGAGAACAAAACCAAACATACTAACAAAATAAAATAAATAGAATAATGTACAAATAAAATAAATAAATAGAGTAATAAATATGTACAAACATATATACATATATACAGGTGCTGTGGGGAAGGGAAGGGGGTAAGATGTCAGAACAAGTAAGGATCAGATGGACGATTCTGTCGAAGAAAGATTTTAGGGCCATTTTTCTCCGAGAAAGGGTGTCGAGACCGAATTCTGAAAGACCAGCAAGAAACTTCAGCTGTATTAGGAAAGTATCAAATCCGAGAGGAAAATTAACCTTCAGTTGATGTCATTATGCCAGCTAATATCCAAGCCGTCCTTCTAAAAGTGACGATAAATCAAGATTGTGTCGGGATGACATTTTAAATATCGCATTAGATTCTTCTAGCATCCTATACCTCATGTCCTGTAAAGTCAGACACTTTGTTTGGGAGACCTCAGTTCGTTTTTTAATTATAATAACTGCATTTTTATGGAACCAGAGAATTTATTAGGGTAGGGATCAAGTCTACTCACTCTATTCTTCTCTCCCAAGCACTCATTATAGTGCCCTGCACACAGTATCATCATCATCATCATCAATCGTATTTATTGAGCGCTTACTGTGTGCAGAGCACTGTACTAAGCGCTTGGGAAGTCCAAACTGGCAACATATAGAGATAGTCCCTACCCAATAGTGGGCTCACAGTCTAAAAGACTGAACTCTAAAAGACAGTAGACTGGCAGCTCCTTAATAATAATAATAATGATAATAATAATAATGATAATAATGGTATTTGTTAAGCACTTACTATGTGAGAAGCACTGTTCTAAGCGCTGGGGGTGTGTGCAAGGTGATTAGGTTGTCCCACGTGGGGCTCACAGTCTTAATCCCCATTTTATAGATGAGGTACCTGAGGCCCAGAGAAGTGAAGTGACTTGCCCAAACTGACACAGCAGGCAAGTGGCGGAGCCGGGATTAGAACTCATGACCTCTGTCTCCCAAGCCCGGGCTCTTTCCACTGATCCACGCTGCTTCTCTGTGAGAGCAGACTGTGAGCCCGCTGTTGGGTAGGGACCGTCTCTATATGTTGCCAACTTGGACTTCCCAAGCGCTTAGTACAGTGCTCTGCACACAGTAAGCGCTCAATAAATACGATTGAATGAATGCATGAATGAGAGTAGGCATCGTGTCTATTAACTCTATCATGCTCTATCTGGAAACGGTGTGGCCTAGTGGTTAGAGCCCGGGCCTGGGAATCAGAGGGACCAGGGTTCTAATCCCGGCTCTGCCGTTTGTCTGCTGTGTGACCTTGGGCAAGTCACTTCACTTCTCTGCGCCTCGGTTCCCTCGTCTAGAAAATTGGGATGAAGAGTGGGATTCTTATGTGAGACAGGGACTGTGTCCAACCCGATTTGCTTGTATCTACCCCAGAGTTTAGAACAGTGTTTAGCACATAGTAAGCACTTAACAAATACCATAATTACTATTATTATTATCAGTAGTAGTAGTAATGATAATAATAATAATAATAACTTGTATCTACTCCAGTGTTTAGAGCAGTGCTTTGCACATGTGTTTAAGTACTTTTATCTACCCCAGAGTTTAGAACAGTGTTTAGCATATAGTAAGTACTTAACAAGTACCATAATTACTATTATTATTATCAGTAGTAGTAGTAGTGATAAAAAATAATAATAATAATAATAATAATAATAATAACAATAATAATAATAATAATAATAATAATAATAATAATAATAATAATAATAATATTGTACCTACTCCAGTGTTTAGAGCAGTGCTTGGCACATAGCAAGTGCTTACGAAGTACCACACTAATAATAACAATAATATATTCATATCTAATCTAATTCCTATAATATATGATATAATATATAATTGTACAGTCATTATTATTATGGTACTTGAGTGTTTGCTATTAATAAGAGTATATGATAATTATAATAATACAATAGTATGCTAACGATTATTAAAATAATAACTTGTATCTACTCCAGTGATCAGAGCAGTGCTTGGCACATAGCAAGTGCTTAAGAAGTACTTGTATCTACCCCAGAGTTTAGAACAGTGTTTAGCACATAGTAAGCACTTAAATACCATAATTACTATTATTATCAGTAATAATAATAATAATAATAATAATAATAACAATAGAAATAATAACTTGTATCCACTCCAGTGTTTAGAGCAGTGCTTGGCACATGGCAAGTGTTTAAGAAGTACCATACTAATAATAACAACAATAATAGAATAATATGATATGAAATAATATATTCATATCTAATCTAATTGTTATAATATATGATATAATATATAATTGTACAGTCACTATTATTATGGTACTTGAGTGTTTTCTATTAATAATGGCATATGATAGTTATTATAATACAATATTATGCTAACTATTATTGAAATAATAACTTGTATCTACTCCAGTGATTAGGGCAGTGCTTGGCACGGAGCAAGTGCTTAATAAGTACCATACTAATAATATCAACAATACTTTAAGCAGCATGGTTCAGTGGAAAGAGCATGATCTTGGGAGTTAGAGGTCATGGGTTCTAATCCTGACTCATCCCACTTGTCAGCTGTGTGACTTTGGGCAAGTCACTTCACTTCTCTGTGCCTCAGTTCCCTCATGTGTAAAATGAGGATTAAGACTGTGAGCCCCACATGGGACAACCCGATCACCTTGTATTCTCCCCAGTGCTTGGAACAGTGCTTTGCACATAGCAAGCACTTAACAAATGCCATCGTTATCATTATTATAACAATATGATATGATATATTTATACATTCTGATTATTACAATATATAATAAATGATTATCCAGTTATGATCATTATTGTATTGTTGCATGTTTGCTATTATTAATATATCATATTATAATTATTATACGTTATTTATTATTTATAATTATATTATTTATATGATATTTATTTATGATATAATAGAATGTTATAATCAAACGATTATTATCAATTGTAACTTGTGTCCAGTGATCAAGTATCCAGCTTCTTGTGGGCAGGGAAGCTGGATAGTCACTTGTATCCAGTGAATATTCAGTTATTATTAATAATAACATATCCAGTAACAACTCCAGTGATTAGAGCAGTGCTTAGCACATAGTAAGCGCTTAACAAGTACCATAAGAATAATCAATTAATCAATCAATCAATCAATCAATCACATTTATTGAGCGCTTACTGTGTGCAGAGCACTGTACTAAACGCTTCTGATACATTCTGATTATTATATATTAATAATTTAAGGACTAAGGACTCAGTTCAGTGCTCTGGACACAGTAGATTGCAAAGTCCTTAAGGTTGGGATTTGTGGGTACTCTCCCCAATACTCAGTACAGCACTGTGGATGAAGTAAGTGCTCAAATAATACCCCTGATGGATTAAAAGATAACTGAAGTGTGTCAAGCCATTTACCCTTCCACATTGTCAAACTTTCCCCCCTGCAAGCAACTGTTCTCACTTGGCCATCTTGGCTGTTTTGGGTATATGCCCCGCTTCCTGATTCCTGATTGGCAACTTGTACTTCCCCAGCGCTTAGTACAGTGCTCTGCACACAGTAAGCGCTCAATAAATACGATTGATTGATTGATTGATTATAATAATAATAATGGTGATGATGATGGTATTTGTTAAGTGCTTACTATGTGCAAAGCACTGTTCTAAATGATGGCATTTGGTAAGCTCTTACTGTGTGCCAAGCACTGTTCTAAACGCTGGCACTGTCCTACAGATTCAAGTGCTTGTTTATAGTTTACCATCGGTTATTTGTTTGGTGTTTACTATGTGCCAGCACTGTATTTAGCTCTGGGATTGATA
The DNA here is from genome assembly GCF_015852505.1 of Tachyglossus aculeatus. Lineage (NCBI taxonomy): Eukaryota > Metazoa > Chordata > Mammalia > Monotremata > Tachyglossidae > Tachyglossus > Tachyglossus aculeatus. The sequence goes on from NC_052072.1 coordinate 1,540,525, forward strand.
CATATTGCTATGTCTGTTTCCCCCACTAGAATGTAAGCTTCATTTATTCATTCATTCATTAAATTGTTATTTATTGATTCCTGATTCCCGATCCAAATCCCCTCCTTCCCTCTAAAAATCCACCAGACCACAGGTCTCCTCATCACCAATCTCCTCCCGAAATCCCACCCGCTCCTAAAGACCTTCACCCATTTATCTCCATCACCCCAGACCACAACCTATATCTAGAATACTATTTATTAATAATAATAACAAGAGGAGCAGTGTGGCTCAGTGGAAAGAGCACGGGCTTTGGAGTCAGAGGTCATGGGTTCAAATCCCAGCCCCACCAATTGTCAGTTGTGTGTATTTGGGCAAGTCACTTCACTTCTCTGAGCCTCAGTTCCCCCGTCTGTAAAGCAGGGATTAAGACTGTGAGCCTCCCGTGGGACAACCTGATCACCTTGTAAATTTAGAACAGTGCTTTGCACGTAGTAAGTGGTTAATAAATGCCATTAAAAAAACAATAAAGTTATTTGTTAATAATAATAATGATGGGATTTGTTAAGTGCTTACTATGTGCTGAGCACTTTTCTAAGCACTGAGGCACAAACAGGGTAATCAGGTTGTCCCATGGGGGGCTCCCAGGTTTAATCTCCATTTTACAGATCAGGTCACTGAGGCATGGAGAAGTTAAGTGACTTGCCCAGCAGACAAATGATGGAGCCAGGATTAGAACCCACATCCTGTGACTCCCAAGCCTGTTCTCTGTCTCCTGTATATATGTATATATGCTTGTACATATTTATTACTCTATTTATTTATTTATTTTACTTGTACATATCTATTCTATTTATTTTATTTTGTTAGTGTGTTTGGTTTTGTTCTCTGTCTCCCCCTTTTATCATCATCATCATCATCAATCGTATTTATTGAGCGCTTACTGTGTGCAGAGCACTGTACTAAGCGCTTGGGAAGTACAAATTGGCAACATATAGAGACAGTCCCTGCCCAACAGTGGGCTCACAGTCTAAAAGGGGGAGACAGAGAACAAAACCAAACATACTAACAAAATAAAATAAAAAGAATAGACATGTACAAGTAAAATAAATAAATAAATAAATAGAGTAATAAATATGTACAATCATATATACATATATACAGGTGCTGTGGGGAAGGGAGGGAGGTAAGATGGGGGGATGGAGAGGGGGACGACGGGGAGAGGAGGGAAGGGGCTGTGAGCCCACTGTTGGGTAGGGACTGTCTCTATATGTTGCCAACTTGTACTTCCCAAGCGCTTAGTACAGTGCTCTGCACACAGTAAGCACTCAATAAATACGATTGATGATGATGATGATACTGAGCCATGCTGCAGAGCATCCTACTAAGTGCTGGGAAAGGACACCCAGAATCCAACAATTGCCTTCAGCAATTTTCTAAGTTTTGATTCGTGTTCACTTTCACTTTGCATCTCTCCTTCCTCCTCTAACAATTGTGAAGTTTGTTAAGTGTTTAGTACGTGCCACGCACCCTAGTAAGCGCTGGGGTGGATACAAACAAATTGGGTTGGACACAGTCCCTGTCCCGCGCGGGGCTCACGGTCTCCATCCCCACTTTCCAGATGAGGGAGCTGAGGCCCAGAGAAATGAAGTGGCTTGCCCAAGGTCACACAGCAGACTGGTGGTGGAGCCGGGATTAGAACCCAGATCCTTCTGACTCCGAGGCCCGTGCTGTAGCCTCTCTGCCATGCTGTTTCTCATAAAAAATAGACTGCTAGTCTCTCTCATTAGATTGTAAGCCCTTGGAGAGCAAGAACTATTGTTTTATAATATTATTATACTCTGCCAATGCTCTGCAATAGCATTTCTTTCTATTTATCTAGCTTTACTTCCATTTATTCTGATGACTTGACACCTGTACATATGCCAATGCTCTGCAATAGCATTTATTTCTATTTATCTAGCTTTATTTCTATTTATTCTGATGACTTGACACCTGTCCATATGTTTTGTTTTGTTGGCTGTCTCCCCCTTCTAGACCGTGAGCCTGTTGTTGGGTAGGGACCGTCTGCATAGGTTGCCAACTTGTACTTCCCAAGTGCTTAGTACAGTGCTCTGCAAACAGTAAGCGCTCAATAAATGGCTCAGTGGAAAGAGCCTGGGCTTTGGAGTCAGAGGTCATGGGTTCAAATCCCTGCTCCGCCACTTGTCAGCTGTGTGACTTTGGGCAAGTCACTTAACTTCTCTGAGCCTCAGTTCCCTCGTCTGGAAAATGGGGATTAAGACTGTGAGCCCCACGTGGGGCAACCTGATCACCTTGTAACCTCCCCAGCGCTAAGAACAGTGCTTTGCACATAGTAAGTGCTTAATAAATGCCATAATAATAATAATAATAATAATAATAAATACTATTGAATGAATGAATGAATTAATTAATGAACATGGCTAGTGTTCAATAAATGCTATTGATTGAACAATGACATTTCCATGGAGAGGCTAAACCCAAAGGACAAGTTTAAGGTGGTTTGCGGCTTCGTAACTTAAAAACTTCTGGGAAATCTTTCTCGTTTGGATTCTTCCATTGAAAACATGGGTTTATAATCCGCTTCATCCATCACCGTCCTCCGATCGGTTCCCCCAAGCGGGATCTGAATGGCGGGCAAACCCTCACTGTGCGTATTCACTGCAGTCTGATTTGTGGGAAAATCTTCCCGTCTCAGTTTCCTCAGAAAGGGCTCAGGTTTCTTAATGAGTACTACAAACCCAGTTGTATGTTGGGTTTTTTTTTTGGTTTGTTTGTTTTTAATGGCATTTGTTAAGTGCCAGCCACTTACTACACAACGGGGTTGTTGTCTTACGCGGCCGAGTCGTGTTCGACCAAACGCGACGCCACGGATGCATCTCTCCCGGAAGGCCTGCTCTCCATCTGCCATCATTCTGGTCGTGGATCCAAAGAGTTTTCTTGGGAAAAATCCAGAAGTGGTTGACTATTTCCTCCTTCCGCGCGGTCAAATAGAGTCTCTGCCCTCGACTCTTTCCCGGGCCACTGGGAGTTTTGCCTTGTAGCCTCTGGTCGGCCACTCGGTAGCCACTGCCCAAGCTCGGAATAGAAAGGACAGGCCTATGCTTCGCTCTCCCTCCCATAGCCAAGACTGGTAGAGGACTGGAAACTCTCCAGTTGCCACCCTGAGAGCCACACTGTGGTAAATCCAAGCTAATCAGGTTGGACACAATCCCTGTACCACATGGGGCTCACAGTCTTAATCCCCATTTTACAGATGAGGAAACTGAGGCCCAGGGAAATGCAGTGTCTAGCCCAAATTCACACAGCAGACAAGTGGCAGAGCCAGGGTTAGAACCCAGAACCTTTTTTTTTTTTGATGGCATTTATTAAGCGCTTACTATGTGCAAAGCACTGTTCTAAGCACTGGGGAGGTTACAAGGTGATCAGGTTGGCCCACAGCGGGCTCACTGTCTTCATCACCATTTTACAGATGAGGGGACTGGGGCCCAGAGAAGTGAAGTGACTTGCCCAATGTCACACAGCTGACAATTGGTGGAGCCAGGATTTGAACCAATGACCTATGACTTCAAAGCCCTGGCAGCGTGGCTCAGTGGAAAGAGCCTGGGCTTTGGAGTCAGAGGGCATGGGTTCAAATTCCGACCCTGCCAATTGTCAGCTGTGTGACTTTGGGCAAGTCACTTCACTTCTCTGGGCCTCAGTTACCTCATCTGTAAAATGGGGATTAAGACTACGAGCCCCCTGTGGGACAACCTGATCACCTTGTAACCTCCCCAGTGCTTAGAACAGTGCTTTGCACATAGTACGTGCTTAATAAATGCCATTATTATTATTATTTTCCACTGAGCCATGCTGCTGCTCTCACTCAGGCCCGTGCTCTACCCACTAGATTAAGATTAATCTAATCTTATCTAATCTTAGATCTAATCTAATCTAAGGGATTAAGACTATGAGCCCCCTGTGGGACAACCTGATCACCTTGTAACCTCCCCAGCGCTTAGAACAGTGCTTTGCACATAGTACGTGCTTAATAAATGCCATTATTATTATTATTATTTTCCACTGAGCCACGCTGCTGCTCTCGCACAGGCCCGTGCTCTATCCACTAGACCATCCTGCCAAGTCAGTCCCCAATAATAAACCTAATTGGTGAACTAGTAATTATTTCCTCATTCTCCTGAACATACTTAACCTTTATTGTACCACTCAGCTCAAAGTAAGCCGACCATATACCAAAAAACCTGGAATAGACATTCAAAGACATTGATATAAGCCTTTTACCACAAAAGAGAGCAAGAACGATTGTTCAGTTCTGCCCCACGGGTGGTTGTATTAATGACCACAAACTGCTTGCCTGAAAAATAATCTCATCCTCTTAAGAATATTAACAATATTATTCAATCAGTCATATTTATTGAGCGCTTACTGTGTGCAGTGCACTGAACAAGTGCTTAGGAGAGAATGATATAGCAGAGTTGGTAGATGCATTCTATTAATTAATTAATTAATTAATTAATTCAATTGTATTTATTGAGCACTTACTATGTGGAGAACACTAAACCAAACGCTTGGGAGAGTAGAGCAGAACAATAAACAAGCATGTTTCGTGCCCACAACAAGCTCTAACTGGAATCTTATTACAATGTTGGAACTTATTAAGAACTGACTATATGTGAAGTTCTGGGGTAGATAGGATGGTATGAGATGGGATACAGTCCCTTTCCCACATGGCGTTCACAATCTACATGGTCCACTTTTTACAGATGAGGAAACTGAGGCCCAGAGAAATTAAATGACTTACCCAAGGTTAAAAGACAGGCCAGGGGCTGAGCCAGGAGTAAAACCCAGCTCTTTTTTCCCCCAGCTTTCGGCTCATTCATTAATAATAATAATGATAATAATGGTACTTGTTAAGTGCTTACCGTGTGCCAAGCACTGTTCTAAGCGCTGGGGGAGATACAAGTAAATCAGGTTGGACACAGTCCCTGTCCCACTTGGGGCTCACACTCAGGAATTCAAATCCCAGCTCCACCAATCATTCAATCGTATTTATTGAGTGCTTTCTGTGTGCAGAGCACTGTAATAAGCGCTTAATCGATTGCCTCAGATGCAATCGTCTGCTGTGCAACTTTAGGCAAGTCACTTCACTTCTCTGTGCCTCAGTTCCTTCATCTGTAAAATGGGGATTAAGACTGTGAGCCTCCGTGGGACAACCTGATCACCTTGTAACCTCCCCAGCGCTTAAAACAGTGCTTTGCACATAGTAAGCGCTTAATCACTCAATCAGTCATATTTATTGAGCGCTTACTGTGTGCAGAGCACTGTACTAAGCGCTTGGGAAGTACAAGTTGGCAACATATAGAGACAGTCCCTACCCAACACTGGGCTCACCGTCTAAAAGACTGGCTTAATGAATGCCATCCTTATTATTAATCCTCATTTTCACTTTTCGCGTCACTTCGCTTCTCTGGGCCTGTTACCACAGCTATCAAGTGGAGATTCAACCCTGCTCCCTTCTAGACTGTGAGCCCACTGTTGGGTAGGGACCGTCTCTATATGTCGCCAACTTGTACTTCCCAAGTGCCTAGTACAGTGCTCTGCACACAGTAAGCGCTCAATACATACGATTGATTGATTGATTGATTTTTCAGCTGAGGTAAGTGAGGCCCAGAGAACTGAGGTGACTTGCCCGAGGTCACACAGCAGACAAGTGGCGGCGCCCGGATGGGAACCCAGGCCTTCTGACTCCCGAGCTCTCTCCGCTAATCCTATGTGTTCTGCACATAGTAAGCGCTCAATAAATACGATTGATAATCCACGTCGCTCCGGAATCACGCCACCCTGGACATCAGCGGCCTGGTATAAAGACTTCACCAAGGGGAGGTTTGCTCTTCAGATTGGAAAAGCGGTGGTTTGCATCCACCCGGAAATAAAGGTTCACGACCCGGGCAATCTGGTGTCGTTGGCATCGGATGCATCCCAGACACCTCCACACTCCGCTAAACGCCAAATGGTCCGGAATAACGCGGTTCTGGACCGCCGTCAGGATCCGAGGGTGAAATGGGGGTGCTGAGAAGGCGGAGGAAGACCCAAGCCATGGGTCTGGAGGACGGTGGACGGGTAACAGAGGGACTGACAGATGGAAGGAACATGGAAGGATGATTTCACGCACCGGATGAGATTTTCAGACTCCAGAGCTGGAAATGTCTGGCCCGCTGCAGAAGGAGAGGGAAGGAAATAAAATTCCCATATCTAGTCACGAGACAAAACGCGCACCATGGTGGAGTGAAGAGAGTGAGCCCGCTGTTGGGTAGGGACCGTCTCTATATGTTGCCAACTTGTACTTCCCAAGCGCTTAGTCCAGTGCTCTGCACACAGTAAGCGTGCAATAAATACGATTGATTGATTGTACTTCCCAAGCGCTTAGTACAGTGCTCTGTACACAGTAAGCGCTCAATAAATTCATTCAATCATTCAATCACACCCAGACTGAGCCCCTTCCTTCCTCTCCCCCTCGTCCCCCTCTCCATTCCCCCATCTTACCTCCTTCCCTTCCCCACAGCACCTGTATAGATGTATATATGTTTGTACATATTTATTACTCTATTTATTTATTTATTTTACTTGTACATATCTATTCTATTCATTTTATTTTGTTAGTATGTTTGGTTTTGTTCTCTGTCTTCCCCTTTTAGACCGTGAGCCCACTGTTCGGTAGGGACTGTCTCTATATGTTGCCAATTTGTACTTCCCAAGTGCTTAGTACAGTGCTCTGCACATAGTAAGCGCTCAATAAATACGATTGATGATGATGATGATGAGAAGCAGCGTGGCTCAGTGGAAAGCGCACGGGCTTTGGAGTCAGAGGTCATGGGTTCAAATCCCAGCTCCACCAATTGTCAGCTGTGTGACTTTGGGCAAGTCGCTTCACTTCTCTGTGCCTCAGTTACCTCATCTGTAAAATGGGGATGATGACTGTGAGCCCCCTGAGGGGCAATCTGATCACCTTGTAACCTCCCCAGCATTTAGAACAGTGCTTTGCACGTAGTAAGCACTTAATAAATGCAATTATTATTATTACAGAGACACTCTAATCATAGAGTTTGCTAAAGTCAGTGTGAGATTGGAGCTCTCCCATCACTAGACCATATTTCTGTTATTTAATGTTGCCGCAAAGCACAGTGCACAGTTTACCAAAGTTGAAATTAGTTCATACTTATCGACTACATGACGGCCTTAGCTTTTCTGAAAACTGTGTAATTGAGTGTCTCTAGCAATACGATTACACGTGCCACTAAAACCGTCAACTGTAACATTCAATTTGTTTTCACAATATTCCTGGGTTTCCCCCTGAGGAAAGAGATTCAAATTATTCTTGCAGACAAAGTCCGACGATTGCGAGAGAATTTAAGCTCTGCAAAGATACTGTTCCCCCACCCGCAGTGAAGTTAATTAATTGCTCTTTTTATGGAATTTATTAAGCGCTTACTATTTAGTAATCATAATGATGGTATTTGTTAAGCGCTTACTATGTGCCAAGCACTGTTCTAAGCGCTGGGGTAGATAGAAGGTGATCAGGTTGTCCCACATGGGGCTCACAGCCTTAACCCCCATTTTACAGATGAGGTAAATGAGGCACAGAGATGTTAAGTGACTTGCCCAAAATCACACCAGGGACAAGTGGTAGAGCTGGGATTAGAACCCATGTCCTCTGACTTCCGAGCCTGTGCTCTAATAATAATAATAATAATGATGTTGGTATTTGTTAAGTGCTTATTATGTGTCAAACACTGCTCTAAGCGCTGGGGTAGATACAAGGTAATCAGGTTGTCCCACATGGGGCTCACAGTCTTCATCCCCATTTTACAGATGAGGGAACTGAGGCCCAGAGAAGTTAAGGGACTTGCCCAAGGTCACACAGCTGACAAGTGGCAGAGCCGGGATTAGAACCCACGATCTCTGACTTCCAAACCAGTGCTCTAATAATAATAATGATAATAATGTTGGTGTTTGTTAAGTGCTTACTATGTGTCAAACACTGTTCTAAGCACTGGGGTAGATACAAGGTAATCAAGTTGTCCCACATGGGGCTCACAGTTTTAATCCTCATTTTACAGATGAGGGAACTGAGGCCTAGAGAAGTTAAGTGACTTGCTCAAGGTCACACAGCTGACAAGTGGCAGAGCTGGGATTAGAACCCATGACCTCTGACTCTCAAGCCCGGGCTCTATTCATGAAGCAACATAGCTCAATGGAAAGAGCCTGGGCTTTGGAGTCAGAGGTCGTGGGTTCAAATCCCTGCTCCACCAATTGTCAGCTGTGTGACTTTGGACAAATCACTTCACTTCTCTGCGCCTCAGTTACCTCATCTGTAAAAAAAAAGAGAAGCAGCGTGCCTCAGTGGAAAGAGCCAGGGCTTTGGAGTCAGAGGTCATGGGTTCAAATCCCGGCTCTGCCACTTGTCAGCTGTGTGACTTTGGGCAAGTCACTTAACTTCTCCGGACCTCAGTTACCCCATCTGTAAAATGGGGATTAAGACTGTGAGCCCCACGTGGGACAACCTGATCACCTTGTATCCCCCCAGTGCTTAGAACAGTGTTTTGCACATAGTAAGTGCTTAATAAATGCCATCATCATTATTATTATTAAAATGGGGATTAAGACTGTGCGCCCCCCTGCCCGGGACAAGCTAATCACCCCGTACCTCCCCAGTGCTTAGAACAGCACATGGCACATAGTAACCGCTTAATAAATGCCATCGTTATTATTATTATTATCCACTGTGCCACTCTGCATGTATCCTATCCCTCTTTGACTACCATTTCAACGTCGCCGATCTCCCCGCCTCCCGTCTCTCCCGGCTCTGGTCCAATGCGGTATTCTGTTGTCCGGATTTTTTGTTACAAAAACGTTCAGTCAATCAATCACTCAATCAATCAATCATATTTATTGAGCGCTTACTATGTGCAGAGAACTGTACTAAGCGCTTGGGAAGTAGAAATTGGCAACATATAGAGACAGTCCCTACCCAACATTGGGCTCACAGTCTAAAAGGGGGAGACAGAGAGAAAAAAAAAAAACAAAAAACCAAACATATCCATAACCAACCAAACATAACCATAAAACATAACCAACCAAAAAATCCAGTTCATATCTCCCGACTCCTCAAGAACTTCCAGTGGTTGTCCATCTACCTCAGCATCAAACAAAACTCGTCACCGTTGGCTTTAAAGCCTTCAATCCCCCTCGCCCGCGTCTACCTCACCTGGCTGCTCTCCTCCTACAACCCAATCAATCAATCGTATTTATTGAGCGCTTACTATGTGCAGAGCACTGTACAATCCACACACTCCCCTCCTGTCATGCTAACCTCCTCCCTGGGCCTCCATCTCGTCCATCTCACCGCCCCCCTCTCGCCCACGGCTCAGTGGAAAGAGCCCGGCCTTTGGAGTCAGAGGCCATGGGTTCAAATCCCGGCTCCGCCACTTGTCAGCTGTGTGACTTTGGGCAAGTCACTTCACTTCTCTGGGCCTCAGTTCCCTCATCTGTCAAATGGGGATGAAGACTGTGAGCCCCCCGTGGGACAACCCGATCACCTTGTAACCTCCCCAGCGCTTAGAACAGGGCTTTGCACATAGTAGGCGCTTAATAAATGCTGTCATTATTCCCTTCAAGGCCCTACAGCGCTTAGAACAGTGCCAGCGCTTAGAACAGTGCTTTGCACATAGTAAGCGCTTAACAAATGCCATCATTATTATTATTATTACTGAGAGCTCACCTCCTCCAGGAGGCCTTCCCAGACTGAGCCCCCTCCTTCCTCTCCCCCTCGTCCCCTCTCCATCCCCCCGTCTTAACTCCTTCCCTTCCCCGCAGCACCTGTGTATACGTATATATGTTTGTACATATTTATTACTCTATTTATTTATTTATTTTACTTGTACGTATCTATTCTATGTATTTTATTTTGTTAGTATGTTTGGTTTTGTTCTATGTCTCCCCCTTCTAGACTGTGAGCCCACTGTTGGGTAGGGACTGTCTCTATATGTTGCCAACTTGTACTTCCCAAGCGCTTAGTACAGTGCTCTGCACACCGTAAGTGCTCGATAATATGATTGATTGATTGATTGATTGATTATTATTATTACCTCCGGCCTGGAATGCCCTCCCTCCTCATATTCCACAGCCCATCACTCTCCCCTCCATCAAAGCCTTATTGAAAGCCCACCTCCTCCAAGAGGGCTTCCCAAACTAAGGCCTCATTCCACCAACTCCTTCATGCTTCTGCATCACCCTTGCACTTAATTTGCTTTATTGTCTGTTTCCCCTTCTAGAATAAAAACTCCTTATGAACAGGGAGCATTTCTACCAACTCTGTTCTATAGTATGGTATAGTTATACAATACTTTCCCAGAAGCAGCGTGGCTTAGTGGAAAGAGTCCAGCTTGGGAGTCAGAGGTCGTGGGTTCTAATCCCGGCTCTGCCAGTTATCAGCTGGGTGACTTTGGGCAAGTCACTTCACTTCCCTGTCCTTCATCATCATCAATCGTATTTATTGAGCGCTTACTATGTGCAGAGCACCGTACTAAGCCACTTCAGTTCCCTCATCTGTAAAATGGGGTTTAAGACTGTGAGCCCCACATGGTGCAACCTGTTAACTTTGTCTCTACTCCGGAGCTTAGAACAGTGCTTGGCACATAGTGAGTGCATAATAATAATAATAATAATAATAATAATAATAATAATAATAATAATAATAATAATAATAATAATAATAATATTTGTTAAGCGCTTACTATGTGCCAAGCACTGTTCTAAGCACCGGGGTGGATACAAGGTGATCAAGTTGTCCCACGTGGGGCTCACAGTACTAACCCCCATTTTACAGATGAGGAACCGAGGCCCAGAGAAGTGAAGTGACTTGCCCAAAGTCACACAGCTGACAAACCGCAGAGCTGGGATTAGAACCCACGACCTCTGACTCCCAAGCCCGGGCTCTTTCCACTGAGCCACATTATCATTATTATTATTATTAAATGCTTAGTACAGTGCTCTGCACACAGTAATTGTTCAATGAATATGACTGATTAATTTTTTATGTAATAATGATAATAATAATAATGATGACTTTTATTAAGCGCTTACTATGTGCAAAGCACTGTTCTAAATGCTGGGGAGGTTACAAGGTGATCAGGTTATCCCACGGTGGTGGGGGCTCACAATCTTAATCCCTATTTTACAGTTGAGGTAACTGAGGCCCAGAGAAGTTACGTGACTTGCCCAAAGTCACACAGCTGACAATTGGCGGAGCCGGGATTTGAACCCATGACCTCTGAATCCCTCTTTTCCACTGAGCCACGCTGCTTCTCTTAAGCACTGCATTCAGCGCTGAAGTCGATACCAGGCAGTCAGGTCGGACACAGCCCCTGTCCCACATCATCATCATCAATCGTATTTATTGAGTGCTTACTATGTGCAGAGCACTGTACTAAGCGCTTGGGGTCCACAGTCTAAGTAGGAGGGGATAAGATTGAACCCTCATTTTAGAGATAAGAAAACAGATGCACAGAGAAGTGAAGTGACTTGTCCAAGGTCACACAGCAGGCATGTGGCAGAGCAAGGATTTGAACCCAAGTCCTCTGACTCTCCTGTCTGTGTTCTTTCCACTAGGCCCTGCTGCCCCCCTGGTTTCCGTTGTGTGATATTGGGTTCCTCTTTTGAACGTTACGCTCTGTGTGTTTCAGGTAAATTTATGTGCTAAAAAGGGATAATAATAAAATGTCAATTGATTCAATGGTTCCCTTAGAAAATGATTACAGCGCATTCCCCAAAAGAACAGTCTGTTACATTTTGGTATAAATCAGAGATTCATTTGGGGGTTATTTCTCTGTCCATTCAGAGTGGCTCAGTGGAAAGAGCCCAGGCTTTGGAGTCAGAGGTCATGGGTTCAAATCCTGGCTCCGCCAATTGTCAGCTGTGTGACTTTGGGCGAGTCACTTCACTTCTCTGGGCCTCAGTTCCCTCATCTGTAAAATGGGAATTAAGACTGTGAACCCCTCGTGGGACAACCTGATCATGTTGTAACCTCCCCACCACTCAGAACAGTGCTTTGCACATAGTAAGTAATAATAATAATAATAATAATAATAATAATAGCATTTATTTAGTGTTTACTATGTGCAAAGCACTGTTCTAAGTGCTGTGGGGGATAAAAGGTGATCAGGTTGTCCCACGTGGGGCTCACAGTCTTAATCCCCATTTTACAGATGAGGTCACTGAGGCTTACAGAAGTTGTGACTTGCCCATGGTTACACAGCAGACATGTGGTGGAGCCGGGATTTGAACCCATGACTTATGATTCCAAAGCCCATGCTCTTTCCACTGAGCCACTGCTGCTTCTCTATGCCATCATTATTAGTAGGGAACTTCAAAGGTCAAGCTAAATCATCCCCTTTTTTTAAACAATTCGAGTTGATTTCTTTCATTATCTTTGAACCTCTTCTCAGTAGACTATAAACTCCCTGTGGGCGAGGATTGTGTCACCAACTCTGTTTATTCATTCAATCGTATTTATTCTACTCTTTCTACTAGTCCATGCTGCTTTTTGGGGCCTATTGATATTATTTCATTCATTCATTCATTCTATCATATTTATTGAGTGCTTATAGAGACGGCCCCTACTCAACAGTGGGCTCACAGTCTAGTTTCCTTAACCAAGCATCCACTACAGTGCTCAGCATACAGGTGGAGATCAATAAATACCACTGATTGACTGAGATTTGCATCCATGGAACAAAGTAAGCCCTTGCCCTCTCAAACCAGTTTTTTTATGGTATTTGTTAAGCACTACTACGTGCCGGGGACTGTATTAAGCACCGGGGTGGATACAAGGTCATCAAATTGGACACAGTCCCTGCTCACCTTGGGGCTCACAGTTTTAATCCCCGTTTTACAGCTGAGGGAACTGAGGCCCAGAGAGGTGACGTGACTTGCCCAAGGTCACACAGCAAAGCGGCAGAGCCGGGATTAGCAACCATGTCCTTCTGATCCCAAGGCCGGGGCTCTAGCCAGTAGGCCATGTTTTCTGTTACAGAAAGGGGTGGAGGATGGCGGGAACGACCCTCAATCAATCAATCAATCAATCAATCGTATTTATTGAGCACTTACTGTGTGCAGAGCACTGTACTAAGTGCTTGGGAAGTACAAGTTGGCAACATCTAGAGACAGTCCCTACCCAACAGTGGGCTCACAGTCTAAAAGGGGGAGACAGAGAAGAAAACCAAACATACTAACAAAATAAAAGAAATAGAATAGATATGTACAAGTAAAATAGATAAATAAATTAATCGAGTAATAAATGTGTACAAACATATATAAATATATTGGGCAGGGTGGTCTAGTGGGTAGCGATCGGGAAAGGGGCTGCTCTTCTGCGACCATGGACAAGCGGACAAGTCGCTTCTCTGTGCCTCAGTTCCCTCATCTGGGAAATGGGGATTAAGACTGTGAGCCTCACATGGGACATTCATTCATTCAATCGTATTTATTGAGCGCTTACTGTGTGCGGAGCACTGTACTAAGCGCTTGGGAAGTACAACAGGGACTTGATCATTCATTCGTTCATTCAATCGTATTTATTGAGCGCTGACTGCGTGCAGAGCACTGGACTAAGTGCTTGGGAGAGTACGATATATGTATATATGTTGCCAACTTGTACTTCCCAAGCGCTTAGTCCAGTGCTCTGCACACAGTAAGTGCTCAATAAATACGATTGATTGATTGATTGATTGATTGACAGGACAATAAACAGAAGCATTCCCTGCCCACAATGAGCTTACTCTCTCTACCCCAGTGCTTAGTACAGTACCTGGCACGTAATGAGTGCTTCAGGGCTTAGAACAATGTTTAGCACATAATAGTAATAATAATGATAATGGCATTTATTAAGCCCGTAATTGTAGAATCTATGTCCGACCTGATTAACTTATATCTGCCCCAGTGCTTAGAATAGTGTTTGACACATAGTATAGTATACCTGCATATATGTATATATGTTTGCATGTATTTATTACTCTATTTTATTTGCACATATTTATTCTATTTATTTTATTTTGTTAATATGTTTGGTTTTGTTCTCTGTCTCCCCCTTTTAGACTGTGAGCCCACTGTTGGGTAGGGACCATCTCTGTATGTTGCCAACTTGTACTTCCCAAGCGCTTAGTCCAGTGCTCTGCACACAGTAAGCGCTCAATAAATACGATTGAATGAATATGTACATACCTGTATATATGTTTCTACGTATTTATTACTCTATTTATTGTATTTGTACAAATTTACTCTATTTATTCTATTTTGTTAATATGCTTTGTTTTGTTCTCCGTCTCCCTCTTCTAGACTGTGAGCCCACTGTTGGGTAGGGACCGTCTTTATATGTTGCCACCTTGTACTTTCCAAGCGCTTAGTCCAGTGCTCTGCACACGGTAAGTGCTCAATAAATACGATTAAATGAATGAATGAATAGTAAGTGCTTAGCAAATTCCACAATGATTATCATCAACTCTTCCGCTTGAGACCTGTCATCACTTTTTCTGTCGCCAACACAATCCTCGAGATTACTGCTCAGATTTTATATTAGCATGACAATTAGTACTATACAATTCAGGAAACTTTTCCTGTTGCCAACACAATCCTCGAGATTACTGCTCAGATTTTATATTAGCATGACAATTAGTACTATACGATTCAGGAAACCGTCCAACTCAACAAAGAATTTGAAATCCACAACGGACAGTAATTTGGGATGAATGAAAGAGGTTTCTTACCCTACTTATTCATTCAATCATATTTATTGAGCGCTTACTATGTGCAGAGCACTGTACTAAGCGCTTGGGAAGCACTTATGAAGCTTTTATGACTTTTGTTTGTATCGAGTTAGTATGTTTATGGGTGCTTTTTCATCTGAAAATGCTTTAAAGCAAATCAGCTATGATAAATGAAAAATTCTGCAGTTTGGGCAGTTTTAATACATTGTTAGCTGTGAATATTTTCTCGGAATTATCTTTGCTCACTGAAGCAGAAGAGGGTTACGTTGTTATCTGCACTTCTTACAAACTTCCAAGCCCGATAGCTGTCACTGAGGTTATTTCTGGGTAATTTATGGCGGAATTATTTTGAAATTTGATGTTCCTCCAGTATGGCACGGGAACAGCCACGGAAAACGTGACAAAAATCTGTTTATACATGTTCACGTGCCGAGAGGTTAACTCAAATGGGCCCATTATATCTTGGAAAAATGACTCTCCGCTTTCTTCAACTTGTTTCGGGAAGAAAGAATAGTAAATGTGCAAAGCGTCGGGATGGATTTGGGCCTCTGTGCTTGCAATTATTTAGGCAGTTGGCCCCATGTGGGACGGGGACTCTATCAGAACTGTTGATCTTTTATCTACTCCAGCGCTTAGTACAGTACTTGGCACATAGTAAGTGCTTAACGAATAATCAACCAATCAATTAATCGTATTTATTGAGCGCTTACTGTGTGCAGAGCACTGTACTAAGCACTTGGGAAGTATAAGCTGGCAATGTATAGAGACGGTCGCTACCCAACAGTGGGCTCACAGTCTAAAAGGGGGAGACGGAGAACAAAACCAAACATACTAACAAAATAAAATAAATAGAATAGATATGGACAAGGAAAATAAATAGATAAATAGAGTAATAAATATGTACAAACAAATACCATCATTATTATTATCATCAGCATCATTATTATTTTTATTGTAATGCTAATAATAATGATAATGAGGGCATTTATTAAGCGCTTACTATCTGCAATTCACTGTTGTAAGCGCTGGGGAGGTTACAAGGCGATCAGGTTGTCCCACGGTGGGCTTACAGTCTTAATCCCCATTTTACAGATGAAGGAACTGAGGTACAGAGAAGAGAAGTGACCTGCCCAAAGTCACACAGCTGACAATTGGCAGAGGCGCTTTATTGTTATTGTCTTTATCATTAGGAAGTATCAAATTCCGTGATTATTGATATCACTATTATCATTGTGATTAATTATTATTATTATTATTGTTATTATTATTATTATTGAGAAGCAGCATGACCTAATGGAAACAGACAGGATTGGGAGTCAGAAGGTCATGGGTTCTAATCCTTGTATCCCTTGTATCCCCACAGTGCTTTGCACATAGTAAGCACTTAATAAATGCCATTATTATTATTATTATGTACCCTAGCGCTTAGAACAGTGCTTCCCGGACTTAGCCCCCCTTTTCCTGAGCTCCCCCTTCCCACTTCACCCCGACTCACTTCTTTGCATGTCTATGTACGTTATGGGTCATGAGTTCGAATCCCCACCCCACCACTTGTCAGCTGTGTGACCTTGGGCAAGCCACTTAACTTCTCTGCGCCTCAGTTACCTCATCTGTAAAATGGGGATTCATTCATTCACTCTTTCAATCGTATTTATTGAGTGCTTACGGTGTGCAGAGCACTGTACTAAGCGCTTGAGAAGTACAAGTTGGCAACATATAGAGACAATCCCTACCCAACAGCGGGCTCACAGTCTAGAAGGGGGATTAAGACTGTGAGCCTCAAGTGGGACAACCTGATCACCTTGTATCCCCCCCAGCGCTTAGAACAGTGCTTTGCACATAGTAAGCGCTTAACAAATACCACCATTATTATTATTATTATATCTATAATTCTACTTATATTGATGCCACTGATGCCTGTTTACTTGTTTTGATGTCTGTCTCCCTCCTTCTAGACTGTGAGCCCATTATGGGCAGGGATTGCCTCCCTTTGTTGCTGAATTGTACTTTCCAAGTGCTTAATACAGTGCTCTGCACAAATAAGTGCTCAATAAACATCAATGAATGAATGGATGAATGCTTGGCACATAGTAAGTGCTTTAATAATAATAATAATGATGATGGCATTTATTAAGCGCTTACTATGTTCAAAGCACTGTTCTAGGCACCAGGGAGGTTACAAGGTGATCAGGTTGTCGCACGGGGGGCTCACAGTCTTCATCCCCATTTTGCAGATGAGGTAACTGAGGCACAGAGAAGTTAAGTGACTTGCCCAAAGTCACACAGCTGACAATTGGCAGAGCCGGGATTTGAACCCAAGACCTCTGACTCCAAAGCCCGGGCTCTTTCCACTGAGCCACGCTGCTTCACACAAGGAGAGCCACACAACGCAAGTGGTTTCTTACACATGTATATGATGAGTGAGCCCACTGTTGGGTAGGGACCATCTCTATATGTTGCCAAGTTATACTTCCCAAGCGCTTAGTACAGTGCTCTGCACACAGTAAGCGCTTAATAAATACGATTGAATGAATGAATGAATGAGTTTTGCCTCTACATCTGGTGAGCCTCACACAAATCCCGTCATTATTATTATTATTATAAAATGAGGATTAAGACTATGAGTCCCATGTGGGACAGGGACTGTGTCCAACCCATTTTTCTTGTACCTACCGCAGCGCTTAATACAGTGCTTGGCACGTAGTGAGCACTTAAACACCACAGCTATTATTATTATTATTATTATTATTATTATTATTATTATTATTATTATGCAGCATTCTGTCCTAAGCTCTTGGGATAGTCCAGTACAGGTTGCTGGTAGACACATTCCCTGTCCCCAAACACCTTACAGTCTATATTTCAGTCCTCTAGTCCATAAACTCCTTGTGGGCAGGGAATGTGTCTGCCTATTGGGGTATTGTCCTCTCCCAAGCACTTAGCACAGTGCTCTGCACATAGTAAGCTCTCAATACATATAAGAGAATGAAAGAATGAAGAGATGGGGAGACAGAAACTAAATTGAATAAAGTGGAGTAATGGGTACAGATCCGCTCTACCCTGTAAGCTCACTGTGGGCGGGGATTGTGTCCATTTATTGTCATATTGCACTCTCCCAAGTGCTTAGTACAGTGCTGTGCATACAGTAACGCTCAATAAATAGGATTGAATGTATGAATGAATGAAAGGTCCTGTTCATTAGCTCACTCCCGTTGTCCAGCTCAATGGAAAGAGCCCACGCTTGGGATTCAGAGGTCATGGGTTCTAATCCCAGGTCTGCCACTTGTCAGCTGTGTGACTTCATAATAATAATAATGATAATGATAATAATAATAATAATAATAATAATAATTATTATTATTATTATTATTATTATTATTATTATTAAGCACTTACTATATGCCAAGTACTGTTCAAATACAAAATTACAATAATAGCATTTATTAAGCACTTTCTATGTGCAAAGCACTGGTCTAAGCACTGGGGAGGTTACAAAGTGGTCAGGGTGCCCCACATGAGATAACTGAGGCACAGAGAAGTGAAGTGACTTGCCCAAAGTCACACAGCTGACAATTGGCAGAGTCTGGATTTGAACCCATGCCCTCTAACTCCAAAGTCCCAGCTCTTTCCACTGAGCCACGCTGCGTCTCTATTATGTCCACTTATGTCCATGTCCATCATTTATTTATCTCTGTTAATTTTTGTCTCCCTTTCTAAGCTCTACACTCCTGGTGGGTAGGAAACATGTCTGCCAACCCCGTTTTGTTTTATTATTATTATTAATATTAAATATTAAAATAATAATAATAACAATAACAATAATAATAATAATAATAGTAATAATAATATTGGAGTTTTTAAGGGCTTACTACATGCAAAGCACTGTTCTAATCGCTGGGGTGGATCCAAGGTGATCAGATTGTCCCACGTGGGGCTCACAGTCTTTATCCCCATTTTACAGATGAGGTCACTGAGGCTCAGAGACGTGAAGTGACTTGCCCTACTCTTTCAAGGGTTCAGAACAGTGCTCTGCACACAGTGGGTGCCCACTAAATACTACTGTCTGATCTCAAGTTGGCCCCGCGCACCCGAGACTTGTTTGCTGCCAAATTAGGGGAGCCCAAAGTTTCAGAAATTGGGGTTCCCGCAGAAGCTTCATCCACAGTCCAGGCCAAAATGCGATAATTCACATTAGAAACAACAGGAACGAAGAGCCTTCAAGTCCACCTCATATAGAAGAATCTGCATTCGAGCCTAATCATTTTAGTAATGGCATTAAGCGCTTATTCTGTGCCAGGCACTGTACTAAGCGCTGGGATGAATGCAATGTATATATCTATAATTCCATTTATATATATTGACCCCCCTTGTACCTCAGCTCCCTTCTGTCCTGCTCCAGCCCAGCCCGCACTCTCCGCTCCTCTGTCAATCAATCGTATTTATTGAGCACTTACTGTGTGCAGAGCACTGTACTAAGCGCTTTGTTGCCACTCACCTCCTCATCGGGTCTCGTTCTCGCCCGTCCCACCATCAACCCCTGGCCTCAGTAAGCGCTCAATAAATATGATTGATGATGGAATGTCATCCCTCCGCACATCCGCCAAGCTCGCTCTCTTCCTCCCTTCAAATCCCTACTGAGAGCTCACCTCCTCCAGGAAGCCTTCCCACACTGAGCCCCCTTTTCCTCTCCTCCTCCCCATCCCTCCCGCCTTACCTCCTTCCCCTCCCCACAGCACCTGTATATATGTATATATGTTAGTACATATTTATTACTCTATTTATTTATTTTATTTGTACATAAATATTCTATTTATTTTACTTTGTTAATATGTTTGGTTTTGTCGTCTGTCTCCCCCTTCTCGACTGTGTGCCCGCTGTCGGGTAGGGACCGTATCTAGATGTTGCCAACTTGGACTTCCCAAGCGCTTAGTCCAGTGCTCTGCACACAGTAAGCGCTCAATAAATACGATTGAATGAATGTTGTCAGGCGTCATCAGGATAAATAGAAGTAAAGCTAGATGCACATCATTGGCAAAATAAATAGAAGAGTAAATATGTACAAGTAAAATAAATAGAGTCATAAATCTGTACAAACATATATACAGGCGCTGTGGGGAGGGGAAGGAGGTAGGGCCGGAGGGGATGGGGAGCGGATCAATCAATCAGAGGCATTTTTTGAGTGCATATTTTATGCAGAACTCTGTACTAAGCGCTTGAGAGATTACACTATAACAATAAACAGACATATTCATCCCCCACAATGAGCTTAAAGTCTACAGGGGGAGACAGATGTTGAAATACGTCGCCGATTGGAAAAGTGGCAGAGTATAATGATATGGATTAAATTGCTGTGGGGCTGGGGTGGTATTAATTAATTAATTAATTAATTCAATTGTATTTATTGAGCACTTACAGTGTGCAGAGCACTGTACTAAACAGTTGGAAAGTACAATTCGGCAACAGAGACAATCCCTACCCAACAACGGGCTTACAGTCTAGAAATCAATCAGTCACATTTATTGAGGGTTGGCTGTATGCAGAGCATTGTAGTCAGTCAATTACATTTATTGAGCACTTACTCTGTGCAGAGCACTGTACTGGCTCAGTGGAAAGAGCCCGGGCTTTGGAGTCAGAGGTCGTGGGTTCAAATCCCGGCTCCGCCACTTGTCAGCTGTGTGACTTTGGGCAAGTCACTTCACTTCTCTGTGCCTCAGTTCCCTCATCTGCAAAATGGGGATTAAGACTGCAAGCCCTCCATGGGACAACTTGACCACCTTGTAACCTCCCCAGCGCTTTGAACAGTGCTTTGCCCATAGTAAGCGCTTAATAAATGCCATCATTATTATTACAATAGAAGAATGAACGGACACATTCCCTGACCAAAATGAGCTTATCGTCTAGAAGGGAAAGGCAGATGCTTGTACAAATAAATGAATTTCAGGTACGAGTATAAGCGGTGTGGGGCTGGAAGAGGGGATGAAGAAAGGGAACAAGTCGGGGTGACAAGGAAGGGAGTGGGAGAAGAGGAAAGGAGGGCGCAGTCAGGGAAGGCCTCTGGGAGGAGATGGGCCTTCAGGGAGGCTTTGAAGGGAGGGTAAGGGTAATTTTCTGTCAGTTGCAATGGGAAACAATGTAGCCTAATGGAAAGAGCCCGTGCAGCCTAGGGGATAGAGGATAGGCCTGGGAGTTGGAAGGACCTGGATTCGAATCCCAGCTCCACCGCTTGTCTAATAATAATAATAATAATAATAATAATAATAATAATAATAATGACATTTATTAAGCGCTTACTATGTGCAAAGAGCTGTTCTAAGCGCTGGAGAGGTCACAAGGTGATCAGGTTGTCCCATGGGGGGCTCACAGTCTTCATCCCCATTTTACAGATGAGGGAACTGAGGCCCAGAGAAGTTGTGACTTGCCCAAGGTGATCAGGTTGTCCCACGGGGGGCTCACAGTCTTCATCCCCATTTTACAGATGAGTGAACTGAGGCCCAGAGAAGTTGTGACTTGCCCAAGGTGATCAGGTTGTCCCACGGGGGGCTCACAGTCTTAATCCCCATTTTACAGATTAGGGAGCTGAGGCCCAGAGAAGTGAAGTGACTTGCCCAAAGTCACAGCTGACAATTGGCGGAGCAGGGATTTGAACCTGCGACCTCCGACTCCAAAGCCCGGGCATTCTAAGTGCTGGGGAAGTTACAAGGTGATCAGGTTGTCCCACCTGGGGCTCATAGTCTTCATCCCCATTTTACAGATGAGTGAACTGAGGCCCAGAGAAGTTAAGTGACGTGCCCAAGGTCACACAGCTGACAATTGGCAGAGCCGGGATTTGAACCCATGACCTCTGACTCCAAAGCCCAGGCTCTTTCCACTGAGCCACGCGTCTACTGTGTGACCTTAGGCTAGTCACTTCTCTGTGCCTCAGTTCCCTCATCTGTCAAATGGGGATTAAGCCTGTGAGCCCTACATGGGAAGGGGACTGTGTCCTACCTGATTATCTTGTAATAATAATTGTAATAATTATTGTAATTGTAATAATAATTGTAGAGAAGCAGCGTGGCTCAGTGGGAAAGAGCCCAGGCTTTGGAGTCAGAGGTCATGGGTTCAAATCCCGGCTCCACCACTTGTCAGCTGTGTGACTTTGGGCAAGTCACTTCACTTCTCTGGGCCTCAGTTCCTTCATCTGCAAAATGGGGATGAAGACTGTGAGCCCCACGTGGGACAACCTCATCACCTTGCATCCTCCCAGCGCTTAGAACAGGGCTTTGCACGTAGTAAGCGCTTAATAAATGCTATCATTATTATTATTAATAATAATAGTATTTGTTAAGCGCTTACTTTGTGCCAAGCACATATCTAACCCAGCACTTAGAACAGTGCCTGGCACATAGTAGGTGCTTAACAAATGCCGTGATTATTTATCTCATTATTATTATTTTTGTTATTATTGGGAGTCAGAAGACCTGGGTTCTAATCGCGGCTCCAGCGCTTACTTGCTACGTGACCTTGGATGAGTCACTTAACTTCTCTGGGCCTCAGTTCCCTCATCGGCCAAATGAGGGTTCAATCCCTGTTCTCCCTCCTATCAGGACTGTCAGCCCCATTTGGGACCTGATTATCCCCCCCATCTTACCTCCTTCCCTTCCCCACAGCACCTGTATATATGGATATATGTTTGTACATATTTATTACTCTATTTATTTATTTATTTATTTTACTTGTGCATATCTATTCTATTTATTTTATTTTGTTAGTATGGTTTTGTCCTCTGTCTCCCCCTTTTAGACTGTGAGCCCAATGTTGCGTAGGGACTGTCTCTCTATGTTGCCAATTTGTACTTCCCAAGCGCTTAGTACAGTGCTCTGCACATAGTAAGCGCTCAATAAATATGATTGATTGATTGATTGATCTTGCCTCTACCCCAGCGCTTAGAACAGTTCTTGACACAAAGCAAGTGCTTGATGAATACATAATAAATAAATAAAATAAATGAATTCCAAAGCTGCTGTCCTGTCCCAGGCATTTAGTTCAGTGTTCTGAATTCAGTGAGCTCTTACTGACCACCATCATTTCACTATTACTTCTTGGACTGTTTTCAAACAACCCCAATAATGAGAAGCAGCACGGATCAGTGGACAGAGCACGGGCTTACGAATCTCAGGTTCTAATCCTGGCTCTTCCACTTGTCAGCTGTGTGACTTTGGGCAAGTCAATTCACTTCTCTGTGCCTCAGTTCCCTCATCTGTAAAATGGGGATTAAGACTGTGAGCCCCACGGGGGACAACCTGATTACCTGCTATCTACCCCAGTACTTAGTATCGTGCCTGGTGCATAATAATGATGGCATTTATTAAGTGCTTACTATGTGCAAAGCGCTGTTCTAAGCGCTGGGGAGGTTACAAGGTGGTCAGGTTGTCTCTCGTGGGGCTCACAGTCTTAACCCCCATTTTACTGATGAGGTAACTGAGGCCTAGAGAAGTGAAGTGACTTGTCCAAAGTCACACAGCTGACAGTTGGTGGAGCCGGGATTTGAACCCATGACCTCTGACTCCAAAGCCTGGGCACCTTCCACTCAGCCACGCTGGTTCTCTATGATAAGCCTTTGACAAAAACCAAAATAATAATGATATTAATAACTATTATTATTAGTTGTTAGGCTCTTTTTTATCTCAGTAGCCTCAGAGTCTCCTAAATGCAGCAAATGTTAAATTCCCCAAATAATAATGGCATTTATTAAGCACTTACTATGTGCAAAGCACTGCTCTAAGCACTGGGGAGGTTACAAGGAGATCAGGTTGCCCCACGGGGGGCTCACAGTCTTAATCTCCATTTTACAGATGAGGTAACTGAGGCACAGAGAAGTGAAGTGACTTGCCCAAAGTCACGCAGCTGACAATTGGCAGGGTCTGGATTCGAACCCATGACCCCTGACTCCAAAGCCCGTGCTCTTTCCACTGAGCAACGCTGCCCAGTGAATGCAACCTCTGATTTGCCTTTTACGCCTCTGCTTGGTGCTGGGAGGGGATTATAGAACTGCCCGGAATAAATGACTCTTAATAATAATAATGATGGTATTTGTTAAGCACTTACTATGTGAAAAGCACTGTTCTAAGCACTGGGGGGATAGAAGGTGATCAGGTTGTCCCACGTGGGGCTCACAGTTTTAATCCCCATTTTACAGATGAGGGAACTGAGGCACAGAGAAGTTAAGTAACTCGCCCAAAAACACACAGCTAACAATTGGCGGAGCCTGGATTTGAACCCATGACCTCTGACTCCAAAGCTCAGGCTCTTGCCACTGAGCCACGCTGCTTCTTTATGATAAACCCTTAACAAGCACCAAAAGAATAATGATAATAATAATATTATTTTAAAATAATAATGAAATAATAATAATGAAAATAATAATGACAAGTAGGGACTGTCTCTGTATGTTGCCAACTTTTACTTCCCAAGTGCTTAGTACAGTGCTCTGCACACAGTAAGCGCTCAATAAATACGATTGAATGAATGAATGAATGACAATAATAGTCATTATTGTCATTATTATTAGTTGGGTTAGGCTCTTTTTTATCTTAATAGCCTCAGAGTCTCCTAAATGCTGGAAATGTTAAATTCCCCAAATCTACGGCTGTCCAGTGAACGCGACCTCCGATTTGCCTTTTCCGTCTCTGCTTGGTAGCGTAGAGGGGATTATGGAATTGCCCAGAATAAATGATTTTTAAACTCTTAATCCCAGTTTCCTGCCGGCTGGAAATGTTAAATTCCCCAAATCTCCAGCTGTCCAGCGAACGCGACCTCCGATTTGCCTTTTCCGCCTCTGCTTGGTGGTGCAGGAGGGGATTATGGAACCGCCCGGAATAAATGACTCTTAAACTCTTAATCCCAGTTTCCCACCGGCTACATCATTCATTTTCTGAACCTGCCGGACTCCTTTGCCTTCTCCTGCCCCCGGATAAGAATCTAACAAATGTACATTGTTTAATCCTCTACCGAACACCGACCCAAACTCATTGTAATTCTTCTAATGGCGGATGACAGATGGAAGAGGCGCCGGCTATGACAATCTGGGTGATAGGAAGAGAAGGCAATAGATCATCTTGTCAGGGTTACAGTTCTTGTTTATAGTGTAAGCAGGAGAAACAACCCAGCAAGATGCGATAAAACGTCGCACAAGAGCCGAACGCTCATCTTGAGCCGCTTGCGGCCTCGCACCGATTCGGGAGATCGAGGTTGGAGATTTAGACACGCGTAATTCATCTAAATTCGAACCGTTCCCGGTGAAGGGCTTTGGGTTAGAAGAGGAGACATCTGTGAAACAAAAAGATTTGAAAGCAAAATTATTTTTCCGTGCAGGCGGGATTGGTTTTCAGGCTTGCAAACTGCACAGGGAGGGGTCATTGGTTCATTCATTCCATTGTATTTATTGAGCGCTTACTGTGTGCAGAGCACTGTTCTAAGCGCTTGGGAGAGTACCATACAGCAATAAACAGACACATTCCCGGCCCACAGCGAGTTTATGGTCTAGAGGTCCTGGAATGTGGAGGGTTTTTTTCCCTCTAAGAAAGATAATTTATGGAAAGAGCCTGTCAGTGGAAACATGGATTCAATGGGAAGTAAAAAGAAAAAAAAATGAATATTCATCCTAGCAGGGATCTGTTCTCTTCTCATAATAATAATAATAATAATAATAGTAATAATAATAATGGTATTTGTTAAGTGCTTACTATGTGTCAAGCACTGTTCTAAGCACTGGGGGAGATATAAGGTAAGCAGGTTGTGCCATGTGGGGCTCACAATCTTAATCCGAGCATTTGCTAAGCACTTACTATGTGCCAGGCACTGTTCTAAGAACTTGGGTGGCTACAATAATAATAATAATTATGGTATTTGTTAAGCGCTTACTATGTGTCAGGCACTGTTCTAAGCGCTGGGGTAAATACAATGTAATCAGATTGTCCCACGTGGGGCTGACAAGAAAATCAGTACAAGCAAAGGCAAGCAAATCAGTTTGGACACATTCCCTGTCCCACATGGGGCTCGCGGTCTTAGTACCTACTTTCCAGATAAAGTAACTGAGGCACAGTAAGTGACATGACTTGCCCAAGGTCACCCAGCAGACAAGTGGCTGAGCTGGACTTAGAACCCATGACCTTCTGATTTCCAGGCCCGGGCTCTGAATCAGCATGGATCAGTGGGAAGAGCCTGGGCTTTGGAGTCAGAGGTCATGGGTTCAAATCCCGGATCCACCGATTGTCAGCTGTGTGACTTTGGGCAAGTCAGTTCACTTCTCCGGGCCTGTTACCTCAGCTGTAAAATGGGGATTAAGACTGTTAGCCCACCATGGGGCAATCTGATCACCTTGTAACCTCCCCAATGCTTAGAACAGTGCTTTGCACATAGTAAGCGCTTAATTAATGCTATTATTATTATTATTATTATTATTATTATTACACTGTGCTGCTTCCCATGTGTCTGCTCTAGACTGTGAGCTCTTTGTAGGCAGGGAATGTGTCTGCTATATTGTCCTATCATACTCTCCCAAGTGCTTAGTTCAGGGCCCTGCACTCAGTAAGTGCTCAATAAACAAGAGTGACTGACTGAATGACTTCAAATCTGACAGACCATACTTTCCCTGTCTTCAAAGTCCTTCCAGAATCGCATCTCCATGAGTGACTGTCTCTATGTGTTGCCAACTTGTACTTCCCAAGCGCTTAGTACAGTGCTCTGCACACAGTAAGTGCTCAATAAATACGATTGATTGACTGATTCTTGTCTTATGCCTTCGAGTCATCTCCGACTCATAGTGATGCTATGGAGAGATCTCTCCCAGAAGGCCCCACCTCCATCGGCTATCGTTCCGGTTGCGGATCCATACATTTTCCTTAGGAAAAATCCAGAAGAGGTTAACCATTGCTTCCTTAAGGGATAGGGATACCAGTGGATTTATTACATAGAAGGAATAACTTAGTCTTCTGCCGAACTTAATTTGTCACAATCCAGGATGAATCAAACCGCCTTCGCTGTATTAAATATAACTAATGGGCCAGTTAGCAGAATCACAGCTAAAGAAAACCGTCCATCAGCATCCAATTCGGTCTAGTTGCAAGTGCCAACTCTTCTGCCTTGTTTTTTAACCATTTTGGATTCTCGTGACACGTACTCTGGAAAGACACAATAGCCCGAATTATGTATCTAATCAAGAAACTCGAAGGTGCATCTCGTCTTTCAGTAGCTTCTGATTAAGGGAAGCCAAAGGGGTCCGCCTCTGACTATCTCCAGACATGAAGGTAACGGCCCGTAAGATGCTCGTCTGAAGCTTAGATTCAGACGGCAAAATGAAAGTTTCGGTGGCAATTTCTGACTCGGGAATACCGTCAAATCATTCATCGGGCCCTTCCAATCAGGATCCTATCAACACACCGAGATGCGGCCAGAGCCACTCCACTGAGATAATTTCCCTAGAAGTACCAAAAATCTACTTCCGCAAATTTGGAACCGATCAGGAAGCATCAACAAATAATAATTATTTAAATCGATTTTGAACTGCTCCTTAGGAGAACAGAACGCAGGGGGTCCTAAGCGTAGGAGTGTTTGAAGGCTAAAATAAAAGTGATTTTTGTAGAGGGTTAGCAAGATGTGGATTTCTGAAAGGAACTTGATTTTGCATATACCTAAAGCGTACTCTCCCGGCAGAGAGATTTTTTAAATGTTATGGGCACGGTGATTGTTTTTGGAATCCTGGATTTCAATATTACAAGAACACGGCCAAGACCATCCATGCATATCTGGAGCTCTTGAACTGTGAGCCCGTTGTTGGGTAGGGATTGTCTCTATTTGTTGCCGAATTGTACTTTCTAAGCACTTAGTACAGTGCTCCACACACAGTAAGCGCTCAATAATTAAAGCACTCCTTATCTCCCCATCCAAACTCTTTCCTCACCTTGACTTTCCCATCACTGTAGACACCACCACTATCCTCCCCCTCTCACAAGACCATAACTTTGGTGTCATCCATCTTACCTCCTTCCCTCCCCCACAGCACCTGTATATATGTATACATGTTTGTACATATTTATTACTCTATTTATTTATTTATTTATTTGACTTGTACATATCTATTCTATTTATTTTATTTTGTTAGTATGTTTGGTTTTGTTCTCTGTCTCCCCCTTTAAGACTGTGAGCCCACTGTTGGGTAGGGACTGTCTCTATATGTTGCCAATTTGTACTTCCCCAGCGCTTAGTACAGTGCTCTGCACATAGTAAGTGCTCAATAAATACGATTGATGATGATGATGATCCTCGACTCATCTCTCTCTTTCAATCTACCTATTCAATCTGTCACAAAATCCTGTCAGTTCAACCTTCACAACATCGCTGAAATCCTCTCTTTCCGCCCCATCCAAACTGCCTCCGTGCAGAGAAGCAGCGTGGCTCATTGGAAAGAGCCCGGGCTTTGGAATCAGAGGTCATGGGTTCAAATCCCGGCTCCACCAATTTTCAGCCGTGACTTTAGGCAAGTCACTTTACTTCTCTGGGCCTCAGTTACCTCATCTGTAAAATGGGGATTAAGACTGTGAGCCCCCCAAGGGACAACCTGATCACCTTGTAACCTCCTCAGCGCTTAGAACAGTGCTTTGCACATAGTAAGTCCATAATAAATGCCATTATTATTATTATTAATAAATACGATTGAATAAATGAATGCACACAGAAATATAGAGCAGCAAAATTCATCGGGTTTTATTTTCTCTTCTCACCATTCTCTCACACCAGGGGGATTAAAATAAAGCCCCTCAAACTGCTTTATCCACCACTCCAGCACTTCATCCATTCAATCGTATTTATTGAGCATTTACTGTGTGCAGAGCACTGTATTTAGCACTTAGAAAGTACAATTTGGCAGCAAAGAGAGACAATCCCTTTCCCCAGCGGGCTCATAGTCTAGAATAGGGGAGACAGGCATCAATAGCATCAATACAAATAAATAGAATTATAGATATATACACATGATTAATATAAATAAATAGAATAAGTATGTACATTTACATACCTCCTCCAGGAGGCCTTCCCAGACTGAGCCCCCTCCTTCCTCTCCCCCTCCTCCCCCTCCCCATCTCCCTGCCTTACCTCCTTCCCCTCCCCACAGCACCTGTATAGATGTATATATGTTTGTACAGATTTATTACTCTATTTATTTTATTTGTACATATTTATTCTATTTATTTTATTTTGTTAATATGTTTTGTTTTGTTCTCTGTCTCCCCCTTCTAGACTGTGAGCCCACTGTTGGGTAGGGACCGTCTTTATATGTTGCCAACTTGGACATCCCAAGTGCTTAGTCCAGTGCTCTGCACACAGTAAGCGCTCAATAAATACAATTGAATGAATGAATGAATGAATATACATAACTGCTGTGGGGAAGGGACGGGGGGCAGAGCAAGGGGAGTGAGAATATCCTTAATTTATTTACATTAATGCCCGTCTCTCTCTTTAGACTGTAAGCTCCTTGTGGGCAAGGAATATATCCACCAACTCTGTTGCACTGTATTCTCCCAAGCACTTTGTTTAGTGCTCTGCACACAGTAAGCTTTGAATAAATATGAATTTTTGATTGATTAAGTGGTAGAGTATGTAGGACACATAACATAAGCGCTATTGATGCTTTTGAATACACAATATTTAGATGTCAGAGAAGTGCAGAAGAGACATTTTTTAGGGGAATATAATTTTCAATTCCAGCCAAAAGAGTACTGTTTATCCTGAAGTGAACATTTTTAAAGAAGGAACTGCGGCACATTTTGTGTCGCTTTATCTTTTTAACACGGTGACAGGAGTCCACCAATTAAGAAGTGCAGTTCAAGCAACTGAACTCTACACTGAAAAGTCTTTTTGCTTTCAGAACCAAAAGAGGAAATAGAGCCGGAGACATTTTCTTCATTAATGTCATGGAAACCTGCGCCTTGCATAGTTTAAATTCTTCCCGGTTGTGAGGTTAAGAGTCAAATCGAGCTCTCCTTTGATCATCCCTCTCAATTCTTCTGCTTCCGACCAGCACTGATCGTGCTGCAGTGCTCTGATCGAACATAGACATTAAAGCAGTTATTGAGCGTCTATTGTGGGCGCAGCACTGTACTGGGGTCTTAGGAGAGCACAGCAGAAGTCATAGCTGTGGTCCCTGCCCTCAGGGAGTTTACAGATATTGTGTGCAGAGCACTGGATTGAGTGCTTGGGAAAATAAAATAGAATTAGTCATCATCATCATCATCATCAATCATATTTATTGAGCGCTTACTGTGTGCAGAGCACTGTACTAAGTGCTTGGGAAGTACAAGTTGGCAACATATAGAGACAGTCCCTACCCAACAGTGGGCTAACAGTCTAAAAGGGGGAGACAGAGAACAAAACCAAACATACTAACAAAATAAAATAAATAGAATAGATATGTACAAGTAAAATAAATAAATAAATAAATAAATAAAGTAATAAATATGTAGAAACATATATACATATATACAGGTGCCGTGGGGAAGGGAAGGAGGCAAGATGGGGGGGATGGAGAGGGGGACGAGGGCAACATGATCCCTACCTCCAAAGAGTTTACAGTTATTCATTTATTCATTCAATCGTATTTATTGAGCGCTTACTGTGTGCAGAGCACTGTACTAAGCGCTTGGGAAGTACAAGTTGGCAACATATAGAGACGGTCCCTACCCAGCAACAGGCTCACAGTATTGAAGGGGGAGACAGACAACAAATCAAAACAAAACACATAGACAGGTGTCAAAATCATCAGAACAAATATGGAGAAGCAGCATGGCCTAGTTCATTCGTTCATTCAATCGTTTTTATTGAGCGCTTACTGTGTGCAGAGCACTGTATTAAGCGCTTGGGAAGTACAAGTTGGCAACATAGAGACGGTCCCTACCCAACAACGGGCACACAATCTAGAAGGGGGAGACAGACAACAAAACAAATCAATCAATCAATCAATCATATTTATTGAGCGCTTACTATGTGCAGAGCACTGTACTAAGTGCTTGGGAAGTACAAATTGGCAACATATAGAGACAGTCCCTACCCAACATTGGACTCACAGTCTAAAAGGGGGAGACAGAGGACAAAACCAAACATACTAACAGAATAAAATAAATAGAATAGATATGTACAAGTAAAATAAATAAATAAATAAATAAATAAATAAATAGAATAATAAATATGTACAAACATATATACATATATATGTGGACAGGTGTCAAGTCATCAGAATAAATAGATAGTGACAAGAGCCTAGGCTTGGGAGTCAAAGGACTTGGGTTCTAATCCCGGCTCTGCCACCTGTCTACTGTGTGACCTTGGGTCAATCACTTAACTTCTCTGAGCCTCAGTTACCTCATCTGTAAAATGGGGATTAAGACTGTGAGCCCCGTGAGGGACAGGGACTGTGTCCAACCTGATTTGCTTGCAGCAAATGCTTGGAACAGTGCCTGGCACATAGTAAGTGCTTAGCAAATACCGTAATCGTTCATTATTATCATTATGTGCTAAACTCTCTGCTGAACGCCGAGTAGATCAAGCAATATGTCGATCAACTGTACTTTCTGAGCGTTTACTGTGTGCAGAGCACTGTCCTAAGCGCTTCGGGGGGTACGATATAACAGAGTTGATAGAAACGTTCCCTGCCATTCTCAAATGAGGGTTAAGACTGTGAGCAATATGTGGTACAGGAACCGTGTTCAACCTGATTTGCATAATAATAATAATAATAATAATAATAATAATAATCAACATCATCATAATCATGGCATTTATTAAGCATTTACTATGTGCAAAGCACTGTTCTAAGAACTGGGGAGGTTACAAGGTGAACAGGTTGTCCCCCGTGGGGCTTCCAGTCTTCATCCCCATTTTACAGATGAGGGAACTGAGGCCCAGAGAAGTGAAGTAACTTGCCCAAAGTCACACAACTGACAACTGAACCCTCTGATTCCAAAGCCCAGGCTCTTGCCACTGAGACACGCTGCTCTTCATGCTGCTTGTAACCACCCCAGCGCTTAGAACAGTGCTTAATGCATAGTAAGCACTTAACAAATACCATAATTATTATTAATTATTGTTAAACCTACTGTTCCAATAAACTACAGTCACAGTAAATCAATCAATCAATCAATCAATCATATTTATTGAGTGCTTACTGTGTGCAGAGCACTGTACTAAGCACTTGGGAAGTACAAGTTGGCAACATATAGAGACGGTCCCTACCCAACAACGGGCTCACAATCTAGAAGGGGGAGACAGACAACAAAACAAAACATGTGGACAGGTGTCAAGTCATCAGAATAAATAGATAGTGACAAGAGCCTAGGCTTGGGAGTCAAAGGACTTGGGTTCTAATCCTGGCTCTGCCACCTGTCTGCTGTGTGACCTTGGGCCAATCACTTAACTTCTCTGAGCCTCAGTTACCTCATCTGTAAAATGTGGATTAAGACTGTGAGCCCTGTGAGGGACAGGGATTGTGTAAAAACTGATTTGCTTGTACCAAATGCTTGGAACAGTGCCTGGCACATAGTAAGTGCTTAACAAATATCGTAATTGTTCATTATTATCATTATGTACCAAGCTCTCTGCTGAACGCCGGGTAGATCAAGCAATCTGTCTATCAACTGTACTTTCTGAGCGTTTACTGTGTGCAGAGCACTGTCCTAAGCGCTTCGGAGGGTACTATATAACAGAGTTGATAGAAACGTTCCCTGCCACTCTCAAATGAGGATTAAGACTGTGAGCAACATGTGGTACAGGAACAGTATCCAACCCGATTTGCTTAATAATAATAATCATCATCATCATCATCATGGCATTTATCAAGCATTCACTATGTGCAAAGCACTGTTCTAAGCACTGGGGAGGTTACAAGGTGATCAGGTTGTCCCATGGGGGGCTCACAGTCTTAATCTCCATTTTACAGATGAGGGAGCTGAGGCCCAGAGAGGTGAAGTCACTTGCCCAAAGTCACACAGCTGACAACTGAACCCTCTGATTCCAAAGCCCAGGCTCTTGCCACTGAGACACGCTGCTCTTCATGCTGCTTGTAACCTCCCCAGCGCTTAGAACCGTGCTTAATGCATAGTAAGCACTTAACAAATACCATAATTATTATTAATTGTTGTTAAACCTACTGTTCCAATAAACTACTGTCACAGTAAATCAATCAATCATATTTATTGAGCGCTTACTGTGTGCAGAGCACTGTACTAAGCACTTGGGAAGTACAAGTTGGCAACATATAGAGACAGTCTCTACCCAACAGTGGGCTCACAGTCTAAAAACGTACAATAAACTAATGTTCACCCTAATAAAAGCCCTGTAGCATCTAGGAAATGAGTCCATCTTAGATATTCATCCTGCTGTTTGAGCTGTCGCTACTGAAACACAATGTTCCCAGGTGTGTGGTTCAGGTTTCTTGACTGTCTTTGGTAACAAGGCTCCCTGAAAGACATCCAAGTTTTGTGGCTGTTGAAGGTTTTCATAGATAAACAAGTTTATAATAATAGCTGTGGTAATGGCTTTGCAATTACTGGGAGTCAGGCTCGTTTCTAAGCACCAGGGAATAGACAGGATGGTCAGACACAGTTCCTGCCCCTCACGGGGTTAGCAATCTAAGTAGCAGGGACAAAAGGTAATAATAATGGTAATAGTTGAGGTATTTGTTAACCATTTAACACTTAATAAGGTAATAATAATGTTAAATAATTACAAATAATAATGTCAAATAATTACAAATAATAATGGCAATGATAATGACAAATAATGTCAAATAATGGCAAATAATAATGACAATAATTAACAACAAATGATGTCAAATAATGAAAAAAGGTAATAATAGTGATAATAATTGTGGTATTTGTTAAGTGTTGACTATGTGTCAGGCGCTAAATTAAGTGCTGGGGCAGATACAAGCAAATCAATTTAATAATAATAATTGTTATTATTATGGCATTTATTAAGCACTTACTATGTACAAAGCACTGTTCTAAGTGCTGGGGAGGTCACAAGGTGATTAGGTTGTCCCACGGGGGGCTCACAGTCTTAATCCCCATTTTCCAGATGAGGTCACTGAGGCCCAAAGAAGTGAAGTGACTTGCCCAAAGTCACACAGCTGACAATTGGCGGAGCCAGGATTTGAACCCCTGACCTCTGACTCCGAAGCCCGGGCTCCTTCCACTGAGCCACGCTGCTTCTCTGCCCCACACGGGGCTCACGGTCTCAATCCCCATTTTACAGATGAGGGAACTGAGGCCCAGAGAAGTGAAGCGACTTGCCCAAGGCCACTTGGCGGGAATGTGGCAGAGCTGGATCCCACCTTAGGGGAAGTTTAATCACTGGAGTGACACGAGAATAAGTCCATCAAGGTGTCCTGGAGTTTACCTTCACCGTTTCCAAAGGTTTTCCTCGCTGCTGAGATGCCCGGCACGTGGCGATCGATCAATTGGGAAGATCGATAGAGACAGGCGACTCCCCCCGTGCCTTGTCTATTGGCAGGGATTAAAAGGATAAATAATTGCATTCCCATTTTCCCATCTGGAATAGATCTGTGTTGGGAACTTGTCTTACCGGAGAACTGACAATCTTCTCGCGCTCTCTGACCCATATTGCTCATCATTCTCCCTGGTGACGGGAAGCAGACGGAAGGTTTATGAAAGATTAAACAGAAATGATCCTTAGCTTTGGAGGCTGATCTGCCTGGAGATCTCGGGGCCTGCTGGAGATCAACACTGAACGTTGATCGTAATTTTAAGTCGCTTGGATAGAACCCAGACCTGGGAAGCAGAAGGTCATCAATCAATCAATCAATCAATCAATCAAGCATATTTATTGAGTGCTTACTGTGTGCAGAGCACTGTACTAAGCGCTTGGGAAGTACAAGTTGGCAACATATAGAGACGGTTCCTACCCAACAGTGGGCTCACAGTCTAGAAGGGGGAGACAGAGAACAAAACCAAACATACTAACAAAATAAAATAAATAGAATAGATATGTACAAGTAAACTAACTAACTAAATAAATAAATAGAGTAATAAATATGTACAAGCATATATACATATATAAGGTCATGAGTTCTAATCCCGGCTCTGCCACTTGTTTGCCATGCGACCTTGGGGAAGTCACTTTATTTCTCTGGGCCTCAGTTCCCTCATCAGTAAAATGGGGATGGAGACTGTGAGCCCCATGTGGGACAACCTGATTACCTTGTATCTACCCCAGCACTTAGAACAGTGCCTGGCACTTATTTATTTATTTTTTTATTTTATTTCTTATTTTACTTACTTATTTCACTTGTACATATTTACTATTCTATTTATTTTATTTTGTTAATATGTTTTGTTTTGTCGTCTGTCTCCCCCTTCTAGACTCTGAGCCCGCTGTTGGGTAGGGACCCCTCTGTATGTTGTCGACTTGTACTTCCCAAGCGCTTAGTACAGTGCTCTGCACACAGTTAGCTGCTCAATAAATATGATTGAATGAATGAATGGCAACTAGGAAATGCTTAAAAAATACAGTAATTGTTAATTAATAATAATAATAATAATAATAATGATGATGATGATGATGATAATAATAATAATAATAATAATAATAATAATAATAATAATAATAATAATAATAATAATAATTAAGTGCTTATGATGTGCAAAGTGCTGATCTTAGCGCTGGGGAGGTTACAAGGTGGTCAGGTTGTCCCATGGGGGGCTCATTAGGTACCAAGCTCCTGGGGGGTAGATCAAGCAATCTGGGGGTAGATCAAGCAATCCATCAATCAGTGGTACTTACTGAATGCTTACTGTGTGCAGAGCACTGTAGTAAGCGCTTGGGAGGGTACAATATAGCAGAGTTGGTAGACACATTCCCTGTCCACAATGAACTTAGAGTCTAGAGGGTTAGATCAACGTAATCAGAAGGGACACTGTCCTGTTCCCAGTTCTTCTTGTGGCCCGCTGTGTGACCTTGGGTAGGTCACTTAACCTCTCTGGACTCCCGTTGGTTCATCTGTAAAATGAGGATAACTTAGTTTTTTCAGTGGTGTTGCTAAAGTGCTTACTATGTATCAAACACTGCTCTGAGCTCTGGGTTGGATACAAGTTAATCGGGTTGGACAGAGTCTGTGTCCCACATAGGGCTCACCGCTCAAGTCAGAGGGAGAGAGGGGATCCAATCCTCATTTTATTGATGAGGCAGCCGAGTCCCTGAGAAGTGAAGTGACTTGCCCAAGGTCACACAGCAGGCAAGAGAAGCAGCGTGGCTCAGTGGAAAGAGCATGGGCTTGGGAGTCAAAGGCCGTGGGTTCAAATCCCGGCTCTGCCACTTGTCAGCTGTGTGACTTTGGGCAAGTCGCTTAACTTCTCTGTGCCTCAGTTCCCTCATCTGTAAAATGGGGATGAAGACTGTGAGCCCCCCGTGGGACAACCTGATCACCTTGTATCCTCCCCAGCGCTTAGAACAGTGCTTTGCACATAGTAAGCGCTTAACAAATGCTATTATTAGCTGAGCCCCTTCCTTCCTCTCCCCCTCTCCATCCCCCCATCTTACCTCCTTCCCTTCCCCACAGCACCTGTATATATGTTTTTACATATTTATTACTCTATTTATTTATTTATTTATTTTACTTCTACATATCTATTCTATTTATTTTATTTTGTTAGTATGTTTGGTTTTGTTCTCTGTCTCCCCCTTTTAGACTGTGAGCCCACTGTTGGGTAGGGACTGTCTCTATATGTTGCCAACTTGTACTTCCCAAGCTCTTAGTACAGTGCTCTGCACACAGTAAGCACTCAATAAATACGATTATTATTATTATTATTATTATTATTATTATTATTATTATTATTATGTGATGGAGCCAGGATTAAAGAAGCAGCATGGTCTAGTGGATAAAGCATGGGCCTGGGTGTCCGAAGGACCTGTGTTATAATCTCACCACTTGTCAGCCGGAAGACCTTGGGCAAGTCACTTCACTTCTCTGGGCCTCAGTTTCCTCATCTGTAAAATGGGGATTAAGACTGTGAATCCCGTTTGTGGACTCTAACCTGATGAGCTTGTATTTACCCCAGAGTTTAGTACAGGGCCTGGGATATAGTAAGTGCTTAACAAATTCTTAAAAAAACCCCAACAAAAAACAGATTCTCTGACTTCCACTCTGTGGCTCTTCCCACTAGATGATGTTGCTTTCATTCATGCATTCAATCGTATTCACTAAGCGCTTACT
Organism: Tachyglossus aculeatus; assembly: GCF_015852505.1. NCBI lineage: Eukaryota > Metazoa > Chordata > Mammalia > Monotremata > Tachyglossidae > Tachyglossus > Tachyglossus aculeatus. The sequence goes on from NC_052072.1 coordinate 1,577,605, forward strand.
GTGTGCAATGCATTGTGCTAAATGCTCAGGAGAGGACAAATCAACAATAAACAGACAGCGCTTCCTGCTTCTTGATTCCCACTTCTGTCTCCACCTGTACAGAACTCGCTCTGCTAAGTTGAAAAACTTATATCCATGGAGTACCCCGATAATATCCAAGGAGGTTTTCTCCTAAATTAAGAATTCTCACATCAACAGGATCCCCCTTGTCTTCAGAAATAGAAGTTGAAGATTTTACGGCTAGTGAAGAAAGCCCAGGCCTGGAAATCAGAGAACATGGGTTCTAGACCCGGCTCTGCCATTTGCCTGCTTTGTGATCATAGGCGAGTCCCTTGATGATAATAATAATAATAATAATAATAATAACAATAATAATAATAATAATAATAGTATTTATTAAGTGCTTACTATGTGTAAAGCACTGTTCTAAGCACTGGGGAGGTCACAAGGTGATCAGGTTGTCTCACGGGGGGCTCACAGTCTTCATCCGCATTTTACAGATGGAGGCACAGAGAAGTTAAGTGACTTGCCCAAAGTCACACAGCTGACAATTGGTGGAGCCGGGATTTGAACCCATGACTTCTGACTCCAAAACCCGTGCTCTTTCCACTGAGCCACGCTGTTTATCAATAATAACAATAATGGCATTTGCTAAGTGCTTACTATGTGTGAAGTACTGTTCTAAGCACTGGGGGGCTACAAGGTGATCAGGTTGTCCCATGTGGGACTCACAGTCTTCATCCCCATTTTACAGATGAGGGAACTGAGGCTCAGAGAAGTTAAGTGACTCGCCCAAGGTCACACAGAAGACATGTGGCGGAGCCGGGATTAGAACGTATGGCCTCTGACTCCTATACCCGGGCTCTTTCCACTGAGCCATGCTGCTTCTCTCTCTGAGCCTCAGTTTTCTCATCTGTTAAATGGGGAAAAGATGCCTATTCTCCCTCCCTCTTGGACTGTGGGCCCCTTAGAGACAGGGACTATGTCACGACTAGAAGAGCGACTGAGCCCCTTCCTTCCTCTCCCCCTTGTCCCCCCCCCATCCCCCCATCTTACCTCCTTCCCTTCCCCACAGCACCTGTATATATGTATATATGTTTGTACATATTTATTACTCTATTTATGTATTTATTTATTTTACTTGTCCATATCTATTCTATTTATTTTATTTTGTTAGTATGTTTGGTTTTGTTCTCTGTCTCCCCCTTTTAGATTGTGAGCCCACTGTTGGGTAGGGACTGTCTCTATATGTTGCCAACTTGTACTTCCCAAGTGCTTAGTACAGTGCTGTGCACACAGTAAGCGCTCAATAAATACGATTGATTGATTGATTGATTGACTGTGGGCCCCTTAGAGACAGGGACTATGTCATGACTAGAAGAGCGTGGCTTAGTGGAAAGATCCCGGGCTTGGGAGTCAGAGGACCTGGATTCTAATTCTGCCTCTGCTACTTGGCTGCTGGGTGACCTTGTCCAAGTCACTTCACTGCTCTGTGCCTCAGTTCCCTCATCTGCAAAATGAGGATTCAGTACCTGTTCTCCCTCCTACTTAGGATGTGAGCTCCCTGAGGGGCGGGGACTGTGTCTGTTGTACTTCCCAAGGGCTTAGTACAGTGCTCTGCACACAGTAAGTGCTCAATAAATACGATTGATTGATTGATTGATTGATTGATTGATTGAACTAATTATCTTGTATCTAACCCAGGGCTTCAGCAGTGTTTGACCCATAGTAAGGCTTTAACAAATATTATTATTATTATCACACAAGAAGAAGCGTGGCTTAATTGCAAGAGCCGGGCTTGGGAGTCAGAGAACGTGGGTTCTAATCCTGCCTCTGCCACTTGTCTGCTGTGTGACCTTAGGCAAGCCACTTCACTTCTCTGCACCTCAGTGACCTCATCTGTAAAATGGGGATGAAGACTGGGAGCCCCACGTGGGACAGCCTGATTACCTTGTATCTACCCCGGCGCTTAGAACAGTGCTTGGCACATAGTAAGCGCTTAACAAACACCATAATTATTATTACCATTATTATTTCCGATTAAATTTTCCAATTCAATTAGAGAAGCAGTATGGCCTAGTGGAAAAAGCACGAGCCTGTGAGTCAGAGGTCGTGAGTTTTAATTCCAGCTCTTCCACGTGTCTGCTGTGTGACCTTGGGTAAGTCACTTCGCTTTGCTGTGCCTCAGTTACCTCATCTGTAAAATGAGGATTAAGACTGTAAGCCCCATGTGGGACAGGGACTATGCCTAACCTGATTACGTTGTATCTAACCCGGCGCTCAGAACAGTGCTTGGCACATAGTAAGCGATTAACTAATACCACAATTATTATTTGAATTTTTCTCATGAGCCATGAGAATAATAGAGAAGCGGCACGCCTTAGTAGAAAGGCCATGGGCTTGGGAATCAGAGGTCGTGGGTTCTAATCCTGACTCCACCACTTATCAGCTGTGTGACTTTGGGCAAGTCGCTTCACTTTTCTGAACCTCAGTTATCTCATATGTAAAATGGGGATTAAGTTACCTAATATGTAAAATGGGGATGAAGACTGTAAGCCCCGCGTAGGACAACCTGATTACCTTGTATCTTCCCCAAAGCTTGGAACAGTGCTTGGCACATAGTAAGCGCTTAACATATACCATCATTACTATTGTTATTATTATTCAAGCCCTTAGCAAGGTTCTTCACATATAGTGCTTGATAGACACTAGCTTTATTACTGATGAACGTGGGAAAAGGGAAAGGAAAATATGAAATATGAAAACGCCACCGAAAATCAACGAGTAGTTTGAAAACTATGCTGGTCTCCCACTTCTAGATTGTTGACTCCTTCAGGGCAAGGTTCTTGCCCTCTATTTTGACATTTGAAATCACACTGCGATACGAAATGGATGCGAACCATCAATTAATCGGTCAGTCGAACAAACAAACATCAGGACTGTTCTTGCTGAGGTGAGAAATAACCGTTGACAGTGATTTTCCCTCTAATTGTCTTGCAATCGTAACTGCATTTAGCTTGGGAAGCCGTGTGGTGCAATGCATGAAGCCCCAGGCTGAGAGTCAGAAAGTCAAGTTTCTAATCCTGGGTTCTCCTCTTGTCTGCTATGTGACCTTGGACAAGTCACTTCACTTCTCTAGGCCTCAGCTGCCTCATCTGTAAAATGGGGATGGAGACTGTGAGCACCACGTGGGACAAAAACTCCTCACTATTGGCTTCAAAGCCCTCCATCACCTTGCCCTTTTTAGCTCACCTCCCTTTTTCATTCATTCAATCGTATTTATTGAGCGCTTACTGTGTGCAGAGCACTGTACTAAGCACTTGGGAAGTACAAGTTGGCAACATACAGAGACGATCCCTACCCAACAGTGTGCACACAGTCTAGAAGGGGGACACAGACAACAAAACAAAACATATTAACAAAATAAAATAAATAGAATAGTAAATATGTACAAGTAAAATAGAGTAATAAATTCATTCATTCATTCAATCGTATTTATTGAGCGCTTACTGTGTGCAGAGCACTGTACTAAGCGCTTGGGAAGTCCAAGTTCTCTTCTTCTCCATTTCAGCCTGCTCCTCTGCTGCCGCTAACCTCCTCACTCGGCCTCCTTCTTGCCTGTCCCACCATCGACCCCTGGCCCATGTCCTGCGCATGCCTCAGTGGAAAGAGCCTGAGCTTTGGAGTCAGAGGTCATGGGTTCAAATCCTGGCTCTACCAATTGTCAGCTGTGTGACTTTGAGCAAGTCACTTAACTTCTCTGGGCCTCAGTTACCTCAGCTGTAAAATGGGGATTAAGACTGTGAGCCCCCCGTGGGACAACCTGATCACCTTGAAACCACCCTAGTGCTTAGAACAGTGCTTTGCACATAGTAAGTGCTTAATAAATGCCATCATTATTATTATTATTATTACCTCAGGACTGTCTCTATATGTTGCCACCTTGTACTTCCCAATCGCTTAGTACAGTGGCCTGCACACAGTAAGAGCTCAATAAATATGATTGATTGATTGATTGATCCTCCAAGTAATCACACTTCCCCCTTCAAATCCCTACTGAAGGCTCACCTCTTCCAAGAGGACTTCCCAATCAATCAATCAATCAATCATATTTATTGAGCGCTTACTATGTGCAGAGCACTGTACTAAGCGCTTGGGAAGTACAAATTGGCATCACATAGAGACAGTCCCTACCCAACAGTGGGCTCACAGTCTAAAAGGGGGAGACAGAGAACAGAACCAAACATACCAACAAAATAAAATAAGTAGGATAGAAATGTACAAGTAAAATAAATAAATAAATAAATAAATAGAGTAATAAATATGTACAACCATATATACATATATACAGGTGCTGTGGGGAAGGGAAGGAGGTAAGATGGGGGGATGGAGGGGGGACGAGGGGGAGAGGAAAGAAGGGGCTCAGTCTGGGAAGGCCTCCTGGAGGAGGTGAGCTCTCAGCAGGGCCTTGAAGGGAGGAAGAGAGCTAGCTTGGCGGGTGGGCAGAGGGACTGGGGGCATTCCAGGCCCGGGGGATGACGTGGGCCGGGGGTCGATGGCGGGACAGGTGAGAGCGAGGTACAGTGAGGAGATTAGTGGTGGAGGAGCGGAGGGTGCGGGCTGGGCTGGAGAAGGACAGAAGGGAGGGGAGGTAGGAGGGGGCGAGGTGATGGACAGCCTGGAAGCCCAGGGTGAGGAGTTTCTGCTTGATGCGCAGTTTCTGCTTGATGCGCAGATTGATCGGTAGCCATTGGAGGTTTTTGAGGAGGGGAGTAATATGTCCAGAGCGTTTCTGGACAAAGATAATCCGGGCAGCAGCATGAAGTATGGATTGAAGTGGAGAGAGACACGAGGATGGGAGATCAGAGAGAAGGCTGGTGCAGTAGTCCAGACGGGATAGGATGAGAGCTTGAATGAGCAGGGTAGCGGTTTGGATGGAGAGGAAAGGGCGGATCTTGGCAATGTTGCGGAGCTGAGACCGGCAGGTTTTGGTGACGGCTTGGATGTGAGGGGTGAATGAGAGAGCAGAGTCGAGGATGACACCAAGGTTGCGGGCTTGTGAGATGGGAAGGATGATAGTGCCGTCAACAGAGATGGGAAAGTCAGGGAGAGGACAGGGTTTGGGATGGAAGACAAGGAGCTCAGTCTTCGACATGTTGAGCTTTAGGTGGCGGGCAGACATCCAGATGGAGATGTCCTGAAGGCAGGAGGAGATGCGAGCCTGGAGGGAGGGGGAGAGAGCAGGGGCAGAGATGGAGATCTGGGTGTCATCAGCGTAGAGATGATAGTTGAAGCCATGGGAGCGAATGAGGTCACCAAGGGAGTGAGTGTAGATTGAGAACAGAAGGGGACCAAGCACTGAACCTTGGGGAACCCCCACAGTAAGAGGATGGGAGAGGGAGGGGGAGCCTGCAAAAGAGACTGAGAAAGAACGACCGGAGAGATAAGAGGAGAACCAGGAGAGGACGGAGTCTGTGAAGCCAAGGTCAGATAACGTGTTGAGGAGAAGGGGGTGGTCCACAGTGTCAAAGGCAGCTGAGAGGTCGAGGAGGATTAGGACAGAGTATGAGCCGTTGGATTTGGCAAGCAGGAGGTCATTGGTGACCTTTGAGAGTGCAGTTTCCGTGGAATGAAGGGGACGGAAGCCAGACTGGAGGGGGTCGAGGAGAGAGTTGTTGTTGAGGAATTCTAGGCAGCGCGTGTAGACAACTCGTTCAAGGAGTTTGGAAAGGAATGGTAGGAGGGAGATGGGGCGATAACTAGAAGGTGAGGTGGGGTCAAGAGAGGGTTTTTTTAGGATGGGAGAGATGTGGGCATGTTTGAAGGCAGAGGGGAAGGAACCAGTGGAGAGTGAGCGGTTGAAGATGGAAGTTAAGGAGGGGAGAAGGGATGGAGCGAGAGATTTCATAAGATGAGAGGGAATGGGGTCAGAGGCACAGGTGGCCGGAGTAGCATTTGAGAGGAGGGAGGAGAGTTCCTCTGAGGATACCGCTGGGAAGGATGGGAGAGTAGCAGAGAGTGTTGAGAGCCGAGGGGTTGGAGAAAGGGGGGAAGAGACTTTGGGGAGGTCGGACCTGATGGATTTAATTTTGTTAATGAAGTAGGAGGCCAGATCGTTGGGGGTGAGGGAAGGAGGAGGGGGAGGAACCGGGGGCCTGAGAAGGGAGTTGAATGTACGGAAGAGCTGGCGGGGGTGATGGGCATGGGTGTCAATAAGGGAGGAGAAATAGTTTTGTCTGGCAGAAGAGAGGGCTGAGTTAAGGCAGGAAAGGATAAACTTGAAGTGAACGAGGTTGGCATGGTGTTTAGACTTTCGCCAGCAGCGTTCGGCAGCTCGAGCATAAGAGCGAAGGAGGCGGACAGTGGCAGTGATCCAGGGCTGTGGGTTAGTGGTGCGAGAGCGGCGAAGGGAAAAGGGAGCGAGCGAGTCTAGCTGAGTAGAAAGGGTAGAGTTGAGAGCAGTAATCTGATCATCAAGACTGGGTAGAGAGGAGAGGGCGGCGAGGTGGGGTGTGAGGCACTCCGAAAGATGGGTGGGGTCCAGAGAGCGGAGATCTCTGTGAGGGAGTAATACGGATTTACAGGGGAAAGGAGTGTGAGTGAGGAGGCAGGTGAGAAGATTATGATCAGAGAGAGGGATCACAGAGTTGGTGAGGGTGGACACAGTGCAGCGGTAGGAGATGATGAGGTCGAGGGTATGACCAAGTTGGTGAGTGGGTGAGGTGGGGTGGAGGAAGAGGTTGGCAGCGTCAAGGAGAGATAGAAGGCGGGCGGCAGAGGAGTCGTTAGGGATATCCATGTGGATATTGAAGTCTCCGAGGATCAGAGTGGGCATGGAGAAGGAGAGAAGGAATGTGAGGAAGGGGTCAAAGTCGTTAAAGAAGTTGGAAGTGGGGCCCGGAGGGCGGTAGATGACGGCTACAAGAATCTGGAGGGGGTGGTAGAGGCGAATAATGTGGGCTTCGAAGGAAGGGAAGGAAAGGGAAGGGGGAGGAGGGATAGTGCGAAAGCGACATTGGGGGGCGAGAAGGAAACCGACACCTCCTCCTTTTCCGGTGAGTCTGGGGGAGTGGGAGAAGAAGAGGCCTGCACTGCAGAGAGCAGCAGAAGAGACTGTGTCGTCCGGCGACAGCCATGTTTCAGTTAGGGCGAGGAGGAGTAGAGAACTGGAAAGGAAAAGGTCCAGGATGAAAGGGATCCCAGACTAAACCCCCCTCTTCCTCAGCTTCCCGTCCCCTCCACATCACCCCGACTCACTCCCTTTGTTCTACACCCCCTCCCCACTCCACAGCCCTTTTTTTAATGGCATTTATTAGCGCTTACTATGTGCAAAGCACTGTTCTAAACACTGGGGAGGTTACAAGGTGATCAGGTTATCCCCCGGCGATCACAGTTTTAATCAGAGAAGCAGCATGGCTCAGTGGCAAGAACACAGGCTTTGGAGTCAGAGGTCATGGGTTCAAATCCTGGCTCTGCCAATTGTCAGTTGTGTGACTTTGGGCAAGTCACTTCACTTCTCTGTGCCTCAGTGACCTCATCTGTCAAATGGGGATTAAAACTGTGAGCCCACCTTGTGACAACCTGATCACCTTGTAACCTCCCCAGCGCTTAGAACAGTGCTTTGCACATAGTAGATGCTTAATAAATGCCATTATTATTATTATTACTATTTTTATTAATCCCCATTTTACAGATGAGGTAAATGAGACCCAGAGAAGTTTAGTGACACCCAAAGTCACACAGCTGACAACTGGCAGAGCTGGGATTTGAACCCATGACCTCAGACTCTAAAGCCCGGGCTCTTTCCACTGAGCCACGCTGCTTCTCTGTGTATACATGTTCATGTCTATAATTCTGTTCATTTATATTGATGTCTATTTACTTGTTTTGCTGTGTATATATCTATAATTCTATTTTTTTATATTAATGCCTGTTTACTTGTTTTGATGTCTTTCTCCCCTCTTGTAGACTGTAAGCCCGGTGTGGGCAGGAATTGTCTCTCTTCATTGCTGAATGGTACTTTTCAGCACTTAGTACAGTGCTCTACACACAGTAAGCGCTCAATAAATGTGATTGAATGAATCAATGAATGACAGAGACTGTGTCTATCCCAGTTTGCCTTTATCCAACTCCAGCACTTAGTATAGTGCCTGCACATAGCAAGCACTTAACAAATACCATAAGAATAATAATTACAGTTTTAATCACTTGTGACCTGACCCATTTGCCACGTAATGTCTCCAATCCCCAATTCCCTCAATTATTGTTTTGTTATTCATTCATTCGTTCAAATGTATTTATTGAGCTCTTAATGTTATTCCAAGCACTTGTTATTCTTATAATGCTTATTCCAAGCACTTGGAATAGGTCAATTAGAATAGTACTTCCCAAGCACTTAGTACAGTGCTCTGCACACAGTAAGCGCTCAATAAATACGATTGAATGAATGAATGAATGAACAATCATCAGAAACATTCCCTTTCCACAACCAGATTCTGTGCCTGATTTGGGAGTTACGTACAAAATAATCTGGAACGGAGGGCCTGGATAAATGGAAATGGCGCATCCCTTTCTCAAATGCAATTCAACCGCAGTTTTTGGTTGTTGTCTTTTAGGCCGTGAAAGCCTAGGTATCATCTTTCACCTGATTTTTAATTTCTCACGTGCAATTTTGACGATTAACCTTTCCCCGAGATGCAGAATGCAAGGCGGCGGAAATGGCGTGGAAGGAGACTCGATAGCTACTCATACCAATAACAGTATAATTGCCTCAATTCCGGAGTTATTTGCCAGCATAATGATTTATATTATCCGCAGGCATGAACCGGTTTCAGCATTTTAGCGCTGCAGGGGAACGGCTGGCTTTGTCTGAGTTCCTCGGGTTGGTATTGGAAGCATCACAGGTCAGGTTGGCGTAACCATAGCAACGGTGCTCACTGAGACTTTTCCGATTACGGAGCACTGCACCGAGGGCTTGGAAGAGCATAGCAGAAGCCCCGGACCACCCCTCCCAATGTCAGGTCAATCTATTGGGTTGAAATGGTGACTTTTAGATCATTCAAATATCAAAATGTATGTGTACCTCTCTACAACTGATATAAGTATAGATAGATTTTGTGTATCTGTAGACGGCTTTATTCTATAGAGAGGAGAAGGAAGGAAAGAGAGGGAGGGAGAGAGGGAGGCAGAGACCTGGAGAGAGAAAGCAGAGAAAGAGATAGGGAGGCAAAGAAAAAGAAAAATGAAGAGAAATAAAGAAAAGAATAAAATAAGGAAGGCAGAGAGGGGAACAGAGAAACAGAGAAAGACAGAGAAAACAGGAAGAGATAGGAAGACAGAGAAAGGCATGAAGAACCAGAGAAAGAGATAATAATGATAATGATAATGATAAGCCCGGCTCGGTCACTTGTCTGCTGTGTGGCCTTGGGCAAGTCACTTAACTTCCCTGTGCCTCAGTTACCTCATCTGTGAAAAGGGGATTAAGACGGTGAGCCCCATGAGGGAAACGGACTCTCTCTAACCTGATTTGCTCCTATTCACCCCAGTGCTTAACTTCCCCGTGCCTCAGTTACCTCATCTGTAAAATGGAGATTAAGACTATGAGCCCCCCATGGGACAACCTGACCACCTTGTAACCTCCCCAGTGCTTAGAACAGTGCTTTGCAATCAATCAATCAATCGTATTTATTGAGCGCTTACTGTGCGCAGAGCACTGTACTAAGCACTTGGAAAGTACAAGTTGCCAACATATAGTAAGCGCTTAATAAATGCCATTATCATTATTATTACAGTGCCTGGCACATAGCATTTAACAAGTGCCATAATAATAATTATTATTATCATTACTATAATAATGGTTTTTATTAAGCATTTACTATGTTTACCATGTTACAAGATGATCAGGTCAGATCCCTGGATCTGGATTTGGAGCTTACATTCTAAGCAGGAAGAAATACAGGTATTAATCAATCAATCGCATTTATTAAATACACATTTGGCAGGTGTGGGAAAGTGAAATGACTTGCCCAAAGTCACACAGCAGGTACACGGTGGAGCTGGGATTAGAACCCAGATCCTCTCACTCCCAGGCCTGGGATCTTTCCCCTAGGCCACATTGCTTCCCCAAAGATTCGCCTTGGTCTTAATCAATCAATCGTATTTCAATCAATCGTATTTATTGAGCGCTTACTCTGTGCAGAGCACTGTACTAAGCGCTTGGGAAGTACAAGTTGGCAACATATAGAGACAGTCCCTACCCAACAGTGGGCTCACAGTCTAAAAGACTTAACAAAGGAAGGGATCGAATACACTCATTTTCTTTTATGATATTTTGTTATGGGCTTATTATACATCAGGCACTGTTCTAAGCACTGGGGCAAATGCAAGTTCATCAGGTTGGGCACAGTCCCTGTCCCACATGGGGCTCACATTTTTAATCCCCATTTTACAGCTGAGATAACTGAGGCACGGAGAAGTTCAGTGACTTTCCCAAGGTCACACAGCAGATCGGGGTCGGAGCCTGGATTAGAACCCGGGTCGTTCTGAATCCATGCTGCTACTCACTTCATCATCATCAGTCGTATTTATTGAGCGCTTACAATGTGCAGAGCACTGTACTAAGCGCTTGGGAAGTATAAATTGGCAACATATAGAGACAGTCCCTACCCAACAGTGGGCTCACTTGCAGGTATTATTACACTTACTGAGACACTGCAATAATTAAGTCTAAATTCTAACTCTATTTGTCCTTCAGATTAGGATTACAGATCATGACAGACTCAAGAATATCTTTCTATTCCCAACTGCTCGTCCGAGCTGATTTTTATTTATTTTTTTTTCTAGAGCGTAAGAGGTCTAGCCAACTTCGCCCCCAGAGAAAATGCAATCCTGGGTGCTATCGCTTGCAATAAATTGCTCCTGCCACCGCAATTCTCCTGAGAAAGGATTTGGGTCACACTGGCTTTTCTTTTCATATAAAATAAAAATGAATTTGGGACTCATGAAAGGGGTCAGATTGCTGAAATCCAAAGCCCTTTAATTACCAGTGAAGCTGGCAAAAGCCAGATAGTGGCCAGGTGGAGTTTAACTGTAGCTTATTTCTGTTAAAAGAAGACACAGTTCTCCATTTCTGGAGACAGGGCGTTTAACGATCATCTGGAAATGAGATGGCCTCTCATTTCTGGAGAAGTTGTGTTTAGAGGGTGATAAGAGCAATTAATTCTTTACTCTCTCGTTAAACCCCATCTTCCAGAAGGACTGTCCATTGGCTTCGTTTACAACTTGGCCAACACGGATCTTTCTAAAGCCAAGGAGAAATAATAATAATAATGATGATGGCATTTATTAAGTGCTTACTATGTGCAAAGCACTGTTCTAAGCGCTGGGGAGGTTACAAGGTCATCAGGTTGTCCCACGGGGGGCTCACAGTCTTAATCCCCATTTTACAGATGAGGTCACTGAGGCCCAGAGAAGTTGTGACCTGCCCAAAGTCACACAGCTGACAATTGGAAGAGCCGGGATTTGAACCCATGACCTCTGACCCCAAAGCCCGTGCTCTTCCTACTGAGCCACACTGCTTCTCTAAGCAACCATAGAGATCGTTGAGGGCTGGGAATATGCCTGGTTATTGTTCTATTGTCCTCTTCCAAGCGCTTAGTATAGTGCTCTGCACACAGTAAGCGCTCAATCAATATGATAGAATGACTGAATAAATGAGAGATCAGAAAATGGATCCCATATCTGAGAGCAACCAGAGAGAAAGCAGCAGTGATGAAGAAACACAAAATTGTTCATTCACCACAGTTTAGTGTGGCCTAATGGATAGCGCATGGGGCTGGGAGTCAGAAGGACCCGGGTTCTAATTCCGGCTCCATCGCTCATGGACTGTGTGACCTTGGGCAAGTCATTTCATTTCTCTGCACCTCAGTTACCTCATCTGCAAAATGGGGATTAAGAGGATAAGCCCCACGTGGGATCGGGACTATGTCCAACCTAATTAACTATTTTCCACCCCAGTGCTTAGAACGGTACCATAATCATGATTCTGTACCATAATTAATGTGTGGTATTTATTGAGTGTTTATGAGGTGCCAGACACTGCACTACTACTACTACTAATAATAATGATGGTATTTCTTAAGCACTTACTATGTGCAAAGCACTATTCTAAGCTCTGGATAGGTTACAAGGAGATCAGGTTGTCCCACGTGGGGCTCACAGTCTTAATCCCCATTTTCCAGATGAGGGAACTGAGGCCCAGAGAAGTGAAGTGACTTGCCCAAAGTCACACAGCTGACAATAGGCAGAGCCGGGATTTGAACCCATTACCTCTGACTCCAAAGCCCGTGCTCTTCCTACTGAGCCACGCTGCTTCTCTAAGCAGCCATAGAGATCGTTGTGGGCTGGGAATATGCCTGGTTATTGTTCTATTGTCCTCTTTCAAGCGCTTAGTATAGTGCTCTGCGCACAGTAAGCGCTCAATCAATTTGATAGAATGACTGAATAAATGAGTGATCAGAAAATGGATCCCATGTCTGAGAGCAACCAGAGAGAAAGCAGGGGTGATGAAGAAACACAAAATTGTTCATTCACCAGTATTTCCTAATGGATAGAGCATGGGGCTGGGAGTCAGAAGGACCTGGGTTCTAATTCCGGCTCCATCGCTCATGGACTGTGTGACCCTGGGTAAGTCACTTCATTTCTCTGTGCCTCAGTTACCTCATCTGCAAAATGGGGATTAAGAGGATGAGCCCCACGTGGGATCGGGACTATGTCCAACCTGATTAACTATTTTCCACCCCAGTGCTTAGAACGGTACCATAATCATGATTCTGTACCATAATTAATGTGTGGTATTTATTGAGTGTTTATGAGGTGCCAGACACTGTACTACTACTACTACTAATAATAATGATGGTATTTCTTAAGCGCTTACTATGTGCAAAGCACTGTTTTAAGCTCTGGGTAGGTTACAAAGAGATCAGGTTGTCCCACGGCAGGCTCACAGTCTTAATCCCCATTTTCCAGATGAGGGAACTGAGGCACAGAGAAGTTAAGTGACTTGCCCAAAGTCACACAGCTGACAATTGGCAGAGCCGGGATTTGAACCCATGACCTCTGACTCCAAAGCCCGGGCTCTTTCCTACTGAGCCACGCTGCTTCTCTAAGCAAACATAGAGATCGCCGTGGGCTGGGAATATGCCTGCTTATTGTTCTGCTGTCCTCTTCCAAGCGCTCAGTATAGTGCTCTGCGCACAGTAAGCGCTCAATCAATATGATAGAATGACTGAATAAATGAGAGATCAGAAAATGGATCCCATGTCTGAGAGCAACCAGAGAGAAAGCAGAGGTGATGAAGAAACACAAAATTGTTCATTCACCAGTGTTTAGTGTGGCCTAATGGATAGCGCATGGGGCCGGGAGTCAGAAGGACCTGGGTTCTAATTCCGGCTCCATCGCTCATGGACTGTGTGACCTTGGGTAAGTCACTTCATTTCTCTGCGCCTCAGTTACCTCATCTGCAAAATGGGGATTAAGAGGGTGAGCCCCACGTGGGATCAGGGCTATGTCCAACCTAATTAACTATTTTCCACCCCAGTGCTTAGAACAGTACCATAATCATGATTCTGTACCATAATTAATGTGTGGTATTTATTGAGTGTTTATGAGGTGCCAGACACTGTACTACTACTACTAATAATAATAATGATGGTATTTCTTAAGCACTTACTATGTGCAAAACACTGTTCTAAGCTCTGGGTAGGTTACAAGTAGATCAGGTTGTCCCACGACGGGCTCACAGTCTTAATCCCCATTTTCCAGATGAGGGAACCGAGGCACAGAGAAATTAAATGACCTGCCCAAAGTCACACAGCTGACAATTGGCAGAGCCGGGATTTGAACCCATGACCTCTGACTCCAAAGCCCGGGCTCTTCCTACTGAGCCACGCTGCTTCTCTAGGCAGCCATAGAGATCGTTGTGGGCTGGGAATATGCCTGCTTATTGTTCTGTTGTCTTCTTCCAAGCGCTTAGTATAGTGCTCTGTGCACAGTAAGCGCTCAATCAATATGATAGAATGACTGAATAAATGAGAGATCAGAAAATGGATCCCATGTCTGAGAGCAACCAGAGAGAAAGCAGAGGTGATGAAGAAACACAAAATTGTTCATTCACCAGTGTTAAGTGTGGCCTAATGGATAGAGCATGGGGCTGGGAGTCAGAAGGACCTGGGTTCTAATTCCGGCTCCATTGCTCATGGACTGTGTGACCTTGGGCAAGTCACTTCATTTCTCAGCACCTCAGTTCCCTCATCTGCAAAATGGGGATTAAGAGGGTGAGCCCCACGTGGGATCGGGACTATGTCCAACCTAATTAACTATTTTCCACCCCAGTGCTTAGAAAGGTACCATAATCATGATTCTGTACCATAATTAATGTGTGGTATTTATTGAGTGTTTATCAGGTGCCAAACACTGTACTACTACTACTACTAATAATAATAATGATAGTATTTCTTAAGCGCTTACTACGCACAAAGCACTGTTCTAAGCTCTTGGTAGGTTACAAAGAGATCAGGTTGTCCCGCGGCGGGCTCACAGTCTTAATCCCCATTTTCCAGATGAGGGAACTGAGGCACAGAGAAGTTAAGTGACTTGCCCAAAGTCACACAGCTGACAATTGGTGGAGCTGGGATTCGAACCCATGACCCCGGACTTCAAAACCCGGGCTCTTTCCACTGAGCCATGCTGCTTCTACTAAGCACTGGGGTGGATACAAGCATCACAGCTTAGTGGGAAGAGCCAAGGCTTGGGAGTGAGAGGACGTGGGTTCTAATCCCAGCTCCTCCACTTGTCTGCTGTGTGACCTTGGTCAAATCACTTAACTTCTCTGTGCCTCAGTTACCTCATCTGCAAAATGGAGATGAAGACTGGGAGCCCCTCATGGGACAACCGGGTGACCTTGTATCTACCCCAGCTCTTAGAACAGTGCTTGGCACATAGTAAGTGCTTAACAAATACCATTATTATCAATCAATCGTATTTATTGAGAGCTTACTGTGTGCAGAGCACTGTACTAAGCGCTTAGCACATTATTATTAATAATAATAATTATCAATATAATATAAATATATAATTATAATTAATTTATATTAAACACACTATAAATAATATAATTATTATATCATCATAAATAATAATAATGATAATGATGATAATGATAATAATAATAATGATGATGATGATGATTATGGTAATAATAATAATAATAATAATAATAATAATAATAATAATAATAATAATAATAATATCATTATTATTATTGTCACAAGGAAATCAGAGTCCATGTCCTGTATGGGGCTCACAGTCTAGATATGAGGGAACTATCCTCATTCTCTGGAGAGCCATGACTGGAAGGAATATTGCGCATGCTTCATTTTGGCTTCTGGAAGTTTTCTACCTACATTTGGATTTAGGACTGCAATGCGTGGCTCACTGTTCCTCTAATTAATTGGCTAATTGTGGGATAGGAGTCCGCTTCCTGTCACACGACACACGACGGAGAGGAAGCTAATTGAACGGGACACGATTGGATCTGACAATCGACCGCTTGTGTTCCCGATGCCAGAAAGGAAGGAGCATCCTCTTTTGTCTGCCTTACAAAGATGATTTTTTCCAGGATTGGTTCAAGAGCATGGCTAGCATTCAATTCCTGGGACATCAACCACCTTCCTAATAATAATAATCAATCAATCGTATAATAATCAATAATAATAATCAATAATAATAAAAATAATAATCAATCTTGTACTCAAGTGTACAAGAGTTCAATGATAATCAATCAATCAATTGTATTTATTGAGCGCTTACTGTGTGCAGAGCACTGTACTAAGCGCTTGGGAAGTGCAAGTTGGCAACACATAGAGACGGTCCCTACCCAACAGTGGGCTCACAGTCTAGAATCTATAATGATAATGATGGTATTTGTTAAGTGCTTACTATGTGCAAAGCACTGTTCTAAGCGCTGGGGAGGTTACAAGGTGATCAGGTTGTCCCATGGGGGGCTGACAGTTTTAATCCCCATTTTACAGATGAGGTCACTGAGGCACGGAGAAGTGAAGTGACTTGCCCAAAGTCACCCAGCTGACAGCTAGCGGAGCCGAGATTTGAACCCCTGACCTCTGACTCCGAAGCCAGTGCCCTTTCCACTGAGCCATCCGAAGAGTCAGGGGACCTGAGTCCGAATCCCGGCCTTCCCGCTTGACTGCTGTGTGACCTCAGAACAGTCGCTTCACTTCTCTGGACCTTCAGGGCTGGGTCTGCCCCCGGCTGATTAGCTCTTGTTCCCAGAGGATTTGGGGAAAAAATAATCATCATCATCATAATAATAATGATGGCATTTATTAAGCGCTTACTATGTGCAAAGCACGTTCTAAGCGCTGGGGAGGTTACAAGGTGATCAGGCTGTCCCACGGGAGGCTCACGGTTTTAATCCCCATTTTACAGATGAGGTCACTGAGGCACGGAGAAGTGAAGTGACTTGCCCAAAGTCACCCAGCTGACAGCTAGCGGAGCCAGGATTTGAACCCCTGACCTCTGACTCCAAAGCCGGTGCCCTTTCCACTGAGCCATCCGAAGAGTCAGGGGACCTGAGTCCGAATCCCGGCCTTCCTGCTTGACTGCTGTGTGACCTCAGACCAGTCGCTTCACTTCTCTGGACCTTCAGGGCTGGGTCTGCCCCCCGCTGATTAGCTCTTGTTCCCAGAGGATTTGGGGAAATAATAATAATAATAATAATAATAATAATAATAATAATAATGGCATTTATTAAGCGCTTACTATGTGCAAAGCACTGTTCTAAGCGCTGGGGAGGTTACAAGGTGATCAGGTTGTCCCATGGGGGGCTCACAGTCTTCATCCCCATTTTACAGATGAGGGAACTGAGGCCCAGAGAAGTGAAGTGACTTGCCCAAAGTCACACAGCTGACAGTTGGCGGAGCCGAGGTT
Source organism: Tachyglossus aculeatus (assembly GCF_015852505.1). Classification (NCBI taxonomy): domain Eukaryota; kingdom Metazoa; phylum Chordata; class Mammalia; order Monotremata; family Tachyglossidae; genus Tachyglossus; species Tachyglossus aculeatus. The sequence goes on from NC_052072.1 coordinate 1,594,609, forward strand.
TGAACCCATGACCTCCGACTCCAAAGCCCGGGCTCTTTCCACTGAGCCGCGCTGCTTCTCTAATGTAGCCATCCTCTGTCCAAGTAGCGGCCTGGTGTATTTGATAGACTGTGAACCCGCTGTCGCGTAGGGACCGTCTCTATATGTTGCCAACTTGCACTTTCCGAGCGCTTAGTACAGTGCTCTGCACACAGTAAGTGCTTAATAAATACGATTGAATGAATGATAGAGCATGGGCCCGGGAGCCAGAAGGTCATGGGTTTGAATCCTGGCTCCGCCACTTGTCCGCTGTGTGACCTCGGGAAGTCACTTCACTTCTCTAAGCCTCTGTTACCTCATCTGTAAAATGGGGATTGAGACTGTGAGCCCCACGTGGAACAAGGGACTGTTTCCAACCTGATTCGCTTGTATCCATCCCAGCGCTTAGTACAGTGCCTGGCCCATAATAAGCACTTAACAAATACCACTATTACTATTATCATCATCATCAATCGTATTTATTGAGCACTTACTATGTGCAGAGCACTGCACTAAGCGCTTGGGAAGTACAAATTGGCAACATATAGAGACAGTCCCTACCCAACAGTGGGCTCACAGTCTAAAAGGGGGAGACAGAGAACAAGACCAAACATACTAACAAAATAAAATAAATAGAATAGATATGTACAAATAAAATAAATAAATAAATAGAGCAATAAATATGTACAACCATATATACATATATACAGGTGCTGTGGGGAAGGGAAGGAGGTAAAATGGGGGGATGGAGAGGGGGATTACTATTAGTATTAGATTAGTATTAGTGTTAGTATTAGATTACTATTAGGGATTACTATTACTATTAGTCTCCACACAGAAAAGTTGGAGCACCAGTTCATTGTGGATGGGGAATATGTCTACCAACTCTGTTCTATTAGAGGTCGTGGATTCAAATCCCGGCTCCACCACTTTCATTCATTCATTCAATCAATCGTATTTATTGAGCGCTTACTGTGTGCAGAGCACTGTACTAAGCACTTGGGGAGTACAAGTTGGCAACATATAGAGACGGACCCTACCCAACAGCGGGCTCACAGTCTAGAAGGGTGAGACAGATGACAGCTGTGTGACTTTGTGACTTTGGGCAAGTCACTTCACTTCTCTGGGCCTCAGTTACCTCATCTGTAAAATGGGGATTAAGACTGTGAGCCCCACGTGGGACAACCTGATCACCTTGTAACTTCCCCAACGCTTAGAACAGTGCTTTGCACATAGTAAGCGCTTAATAAATGCTATTATTATTATTATCATTATTATTATTACAATAGATCAATTAATTGATTGACTCATCTCAGGGATTTGCAACATTCATGAGAGAACTGTAAAATGTGATCTCCTAATGGGCAAGGAATGTGTCTACAAACTTTGTTATCATCATCAATCATATTTATTGAGCGCTTACTATGTGCAGAGCACTGTACTAAGCGCTTGGGAAGTACAAATTGGCAACATGCTATTATGTTCATTCATTCATTCATTCAATCGTATTTATTGAGCATTTACTGTATGCAGAGCACTGTACTAAGCACTTGGGAAGTACAATTTGTCCACAGAGACAATTCCTACCCAACAACAGACTCATGATATGTTATGTTATGTTTTGTTTTGTTGTCTGTCTCCCCCTTCTAGACTGTGAGCCTGTTGTTGGGTAGGGACCATCCCTATATGTTGCAGACTTGTACTTTGCAAGCGCTTAGTACAGTGCTCTGCACACCGTGAGCGCTCAATAAATATGATTGAATGAATGAATGAACAAACACTTAGTACGGTGCTCTGTGCATAGTGAGCGCTCAGTAAATATGACTGATAGATTGCCACAGGGAGAGTCTTCTGGGAAAAAATGTTAATCTGATTGAAGTACAATGCAGGCAAACAAGCATTCATGGTCACACAGACACACTCCCACACACAGAGAAGAAAAATCCCAGAACACAAAAATATAGACCTCATACACCGTCCCAGGGATACATATGAATATTTTCCATTTTAAAATCATAAATATTTTTAATTCCCTATCTAGTCTTTTTCAAAATTATAAACAAATCTGACTGCTTTACGAACCAAACACTCTAATTCCAAATGACAGTTTTAGCACAATACTTTCCAAGAATTTGCATTCTATTCTGCCAGAACACGTTTTCTAGCAATTGATCCGCTTTTTTTTTCTTTTAAATGGCATCTGTTAAGCGCTTACTATGTTCCAGGCACTGTTCTAAGCGCTGGGGTAGATGCAAGGTAATCAGGTTGGACACCGTCCCTGTTCCAGGTGGGGTTCACAGTCTTAATCCCCATTTTACAGATAAAGTAACTGAGAAGTGAAGTGACTTGGACAAAGTCCTACATCAGGCAAGGGACAGAGCTAGAATTAGAACCCAGGTCCTTCTGACTCTCAGGCCTGGGCTCTAACCATTAGGCCACACTGCTTCTCATGCTTCTCAGTTGCATGTACTGAGTGCCACTACCATTTAGCACAATGCTTAGCACATGTTGCCAACTTGTACTTCCCAAGCGCTTAGTACAGTGCTCTGTACACAGTAAGCGCTCAATAAATACGATCGTATTTATCATAGTGGCTCTTTCCACTGAGCCACGCTGCTTCTCTATGTATTTATTGTGAGCTAAGCACTATTCTAAGAGCCGGGGTAGATATAAGATTGAGCGCTTACTGTGTGCAGAGCACTGTACTAAGCGCTTGGGAAGTACAAGTGGGCAACATCTAGAGACAGTCCCTTCCCAACAACGGGCTCACAGTCTAGAAGGGGGAAACAGACAACAAAACAAAACATGTGGACAGGTGTCAAAATTGTCAGAATAAATAGAATTATAGCCATATGTACATCATTAGCAAATAAACAGAATAGTAAATATGTATTGATATTAGTGTAAAGAGCACGGGCTTTGGAGTCAGAAGTCATGGGTTCAAATCCCAACTCCACCAACTGTCAGCTGTGTGACTTTGGGCAAGTCACTTCACTTCTCTGGGCCTCAATCACCTCATCTGTAACCTGGGGATGAAGACTGTGAGCCCCCCGTGGGAGAACCTGATCACCCTGTAACCTCCTCAGTGCCTAGAACAGTGCTTGGCACACAGTAAGCGCCCAACAAATACAATAATTATTAGTAGTAGTATTAGTATTATTAGCATTGTGCAGTAGGCCACGCCAAAGGCCCGTCCCTCAGCTGCTGGTCCAGGCGTCCTCCCTCAGAGGCCACAACACAATCATTAGTATTAAAAATAACTATGATGATGGTATTTGTTAAGCGCTTACTATGTGCCAAGCACTGTTCTAAGCCCTGGGGAGGATACAAGGTGATCAGGTTGTCCCACGGGGGGCTCACAGTCCTAATCCCCATTTTACAGACGAGGTAACTGAGGCACAGAGAAGTGAAGTGACTTACCCAAAGTTACAAAGCTGACAAGTGGCAGAGCCGGGATTTGAACTCATGACCTCTGATTTCCGAGCCCGGGCTCTTTCCACTGAGCCACGCTGCTTCTCTAAGTATTTATTGTGAGCTAAGCACTGTTCTAAGCACCGGGGTAGATATAAGATTGGACACAGTCCCTGTCCCACATGGAGCTGATTTCATCCCTATTGTAAGTTTGCAGACACTGGGAAACAAGAACATGAAATGTGCACAGTAAGTGCTCAATAAATACGATTGATTGATTGATTGATTGATTGATGAAATGATTCACCCAAGGTCACATGGCAGACGCGTGGCAGAGCTAGGATTAGAACCCAGGTACTCTGACTCTCACACTTTCACTAGGCCACACTGCTTCTCATTCATTCATTCATTCATTCATTCATTCATTCAATCGTATTTATTGAGCGCTTACTGTGTGCAGAGCACTGGACTAAGCGCTTGGGAAGTACAAGTTGGCAACATATAGTGAGCCCACTGTTGGGTAGGGACTGTCTCTATATGTTGCCAATTTGTACTTCCCAAGCGCTGAGTACAGTGCTCTGCACATAGTAAGCGCTCAATAAATGCGATTGATGATATAGAGACGGTCCCTACCCAACAGCGGGCTCACAGTCTAGAAGTCTAGTCTAGTCTTGTTCTCATTATAACAAGTCTTCCTGGAAAATTCCCGAATAAAATCCAGAATCATCGACTGGATGACACAATTAGAATCGCTGCAGGATGGATGATAAGCAGCGTGGCTCAGTGGAAAGAGCCCGGGCTTGGGAGTGGGAGGTGGTGGGTCCTAATCCCAGCTCCGCCACCTGTCAGCTGTGTGACTTTGGGCAAGTCTTTGTGCCTCAGTTTCCTCATCTGTAAAATGGGGATTAAGACTGTAAACCCCATGTGGGACAACCTGATCACCTTGTATTCCCCCCCCCCCCCACAGTGATAGCATTTATTAAGCTCTTACTATGTACAAAGCACTGTTCTAAGCGCTGGAGAGGTTACAAGGTGATCAATAGTTGTCCCTCTTGGGGCTCACAGTCTTAATCCCCATTTTACAGATGAGGTCACTGAGGCACAGAGAAGTGAAGTGACTTGCCCAAAGTCACCCAGCTGACAAGTGGTGGGGTCGGGATTTGAACCCATGACCTCTGACTCCAAAGCCCGGGCTCTTTCCACTGAGCTACGCTGCTTCTTTAGTGCTTAGAACAGTACTTTGCACATAGTAAGCGCTTACCAAATACCATTATTATTATTATTATTATTATTATTATTATTATCATCATCATCATCATCATCATCATCATTATCATCATCATCATTATTATCATCATCATCATTATTATCATTATTATTATTATTATTATTATTATATGTTATATTTATTGTAACATTAATAATAATAATAATAATCGTTATTATTATTATTATTATTATTATTATTATTATCATTATTATTATTATTTCCAGGTAAAAGAGTGAATGGCTAGGGTTGGTGCGGATCCTATTGGGAAGATAATTTCCGATTTTTCTGAATAGCATATTGTTTTATATTTAATGTCCATTTGTCGATTACCATCCCCCAGCCATTCTGGGTTCGATCATCAATCCCCAGGAGACTCCGGTTACGTACCCATTTCCCTGACGTTTATTTGAGTCGGCCTTGAAGGTGGAACAGTAGAGCCTGCCAAAGATTATGGCCTTGTGAACTCTTGAAATCTATTCTCAGTATATTTGAATCTGTCGGAGAGAGGCACAGACAGAAGTTCTGCAAAACGAGGATGGCGCATTTGATGGGGTATTAATGCTGAAAATAATTTTCCTAATGATTTTATGCAAATACCGAAAAATCCAGCCAAAAGAGTGTCCGGGCTTGTGAAAAGCAAGGTAATTAAGAATTCAAAGGAGGCCGCTTCTTTTGATGTAAAGTCTTACTGGCTTAACAAAAGACAGCTGCTGAAGGGATTTTTCTAAAAAAGATGATAAATTAGGCTTCATTACTTGTTTTAACTTCAAAGAGTTAACATCCTTTAAAATAACAGATGCATGTCCTGCTACAGTAGTAATACTAATAAATACTATTTATTAAGCACCCAATGTATTCAAGGCACCGTACTAAGTGCTTGAGAAAGAACAAAACTGTGGGAGATAGAATTTACCCTCTAATGGAAGCTTACACTCTTTCGCGTAATAGTAATACTAACAAATACTACTTATTAAGCATCCATTATATTCAAGGCACTGTACTAAGCACTTGAGACGGAACAAAAATGCCAGAGATCGAATTTACCCTCTAATGGAAGCTTACACTCTTTCATTTAGTAGTAATACTAATAAATACTATTTATTAAGCACCCACTGTATTCAAGGCACTGTACTAAGCGCTTGAGATGGAACAAAAATGCAGGAGATAGAATTTACACTCTAATGAAAGCTTACACTCTTTCAGGTAGTAGTAATACTAACAAATACTATTTATTAAGCATCCACTATATTCAAGGCACTACACTAAGTGCTTGAGACAGAACAAAAATGTGAGAAATAGAATTTACACTCTTATGGGAGCTTACACTCTTTCACTAAGCTTACACGCTTAGTACAGTGCTCTGCACACAGTAAGTGCTCAATAAATACGATTGATTGATTGATTCATGTAGTAGTATTACTAACAAATACTATTTATTAAGCATCCACTATATTCAAGCACTATACTAAGTGCTTGAGATGAAACAAAAATGCCAGAGATGGAATTTACCCTCTAATGGAAGCTTACACTCTTTCATGTAGTAGTAATACTAACAAATACTATTTATTAAGCATCCACTATATTCAAGACACTACACTAAGTGCTTGAGACAGAACAAAAATGTGAGAAATAGAATTTACACTCTTATGGGAGCTTACACTCTTTCACTAAGCTTACACGCTTAGTACAGTGCTCTGCACACAGTAAGCGCTCAATAAATACGATTGATTGATTGATTCATGTAGTAGTATTACTAACAAATACTATTTATTAAGCATCCACTATATTCAAGCACTATACTAAGTGCTTGAGATGAAACAAAAATGCCAGAGATGGAATTTACCCTCTAATGGAAGCTTACACTCTTTCATGTAGTAGTAATACTAACAAATACTACTTATTAAGCATCCACTGTATTCAAGGCCCTGTACTAAGCACTTGAGATGAAACAAAAATGCCGCAGATAGAATTTACCTTCTAATGGAGGCTTATAATCTTTCATGTAATAATCAGGGTATTTACTGAGTGCCTACTGAATTGCCTAGTGGAAAGAGGGCAAGCCTGAGAGTGACAGAACCTGAGTTCTAATCCCGTCTCTGCTGCTTGTCCGCTGGGTGACCTTGGGTAAGTCACTTCTCTGTATCTCAGTTTCCTCATGTGTAAAATGGGGATTCAATAAGTATTCTTCCTCCTACTTAGACTGTGAGCTCCATTTATTCATTCATTCATTCATTCATTCATTCATTCAATCGTATTTCTTGAGCACTTACTGTGTGCAGAGGACTGTACTAAGCGCTTGGGAAGTACAAGTTGGCAACATATAGAGACGGTCCCTCCCCAACAGCGGGCTCACAGTCTAGAGAAGCAGCGTGGCTCAGTGGAAAAAGCACGGGCTTTGGAGTCAGAGGTCATGGGTTCAAATCCCAGATCCGCCGCTTGTCAACTCTGTGACTTTTGGCAAGTCACTTAACTTCTCTGGGCCTCAGTTCCCTCATCTGTAAAATGGGGATGAAGACTGTGAGCCCCACGTGGGACAACCTGATCACCTTGTAAATTCCCCAGCGCCTAGAACAGTGCTCTGCACATAGTAAGCGCTTAATAAATGTCACTATTATTAGTAGATGGGGGAGACAGACAACAAAACAAAACATGTGGACAGGTGTCAAGTCATCAGAATAAATAGAAGTAAAGCTAGATGCACACCATTAACAAAATAAATAGAATAGTAAATATGTCCAAGTAAAATAAATAGAGTAATAAATCGGTACAAACATATAAACAGGTGTTGTGGGGAGGGGAAGAAGGGAGGGCGGAGGGGTTGGGGAGGGGGATAGGAAAGGGGGGCTCAGTCTGGGAAGGCCTCCCGGAGGAGGTGAGCTCTCAGTAGGGCTTTGAAGGGAGGAAGCGAGCTAGCTTGGTGGTTGTGCGGAGGGACAACCTGATCACTTTGTATCCTCCCCAGCGCTTAGAACAGTGCTTTGCACATAGTAAGCGCTTAATAAATGCCAACATCATCATCATTCCGGGCCAGGGGGAGAACGTGGACCGGGGGTCGACAGCAGGACAGGCGAGAACGAGGCACAGTGTACATATCTGTACATATGTACACTTTATATGTATATATATACATATATATGCATATATATGTATATACATACATACATATACATATGCACACATATACATATATACATATACATACACACATACATGCATATACATACATACATATATATATATATATATATACATACATACATATATATATATATACACGCACATATATACACGTATATATATACACACATACACACACATATATATTATATATATGCATGTATATATATGTATATATATATGCATGTGTGTCTATATATATATGTATGTATATGTGGGTGTGTGTATATATATATATATATATGTATATATGTGTGTGTGTATATATATATATATATACATATACATATATATATGTATATATATATACATATATATACGTATATATATATATACATATATATACGTATATATATATATATATATATATATATATGTACACAGTCCTTTTAGACTGTGAGCCCACTGTTGGGTAGGGACTGTCTCTATATGTTGCCAACTTGTACTTCCCAAGGGCTTAGTACAGTGCTCTGCACACAGTAAGCGCTCAATAAATACGATTGATGATATGTATGATACAGCATAACATACATCTGCTTTTTACCCCTTATCTAGGCTGTAGCAGAGACAACACGTAGAAATTGCATTATCAACCCTTAACATAATGGAAATTTTATATTAAAGACCAGCTGAACTACTTCAACAAGCAAACCCCTGGTCTAATACACTCGATTTCTAATATGCAGCAATTGAATCTGGACTTGGCGTGTCCTAATAATATTTAACACGTTAAGTGCGGAGCAGGCCAAGCAGTCAGAGGTCAGGGGTTCAAATCCTGGCTCTGCCAACTGTCAGCTGTGTGACTTTGGGCAAGTCACTTCACTTCTCTGTGCCTCAGTTCCCTCATGTGGAAAATGGGGATGAAGACTGTGAGCCCCACGTGGGACAACCTGATTACCTTGTATTTACCCCAGTGCTTAGAACAGTGTTTTGCACATAGTAAGTGCTTAACAAATACCAACATCATTATTATTATTATTATTAGTATGTTTCCCCACTCCTCAAGAAACTCCAGTATTTGGAGAATACTCCAGCATGGCTCAGTGGAAAGAGCACAGGCTTTGGAGTCAAAGGTCATGGGTTCAAATCCTGACTCTGCCAATTGTCAGCTGTGCGACTTTAGGCAAGTCACTTCACTTCTCTGGGCCTCAGTTACCTCACCTGTAAAATGGGGATTAAGACGGTGAGCCCCTCCGTGGGACAACCTGATCACCTTGTAACCTCCCCAGGGCTTAGAACAGTGCTTTGCATATAGTAAGCGCTTAAAGCAGCATGCCTCAGTGGAAGGAGCATGGGCTTTGGAGTCAGAGGTCATGGGTTCAAATCCCACCTCTGCCACTTGTCAGCTGTGTGACTTTGGGCAAATCACTTCACTTCTCTGGGCCTCAGTTCCCTCATCTGTAAAATGGGGATGAAGACTGTGAGCCCCCCATGGGACAACCTGATCACCTTGTAACCTCCCCAGTAAGTGCTTAAAAATGCTATTATTATTATTTTTATTTGCCCACCAACCTCTGCATCAAACAGAAACGCACTGTCCTCGGCTTTAAAGCCCAAAATAACCTCATCATCATCATCATCATCAATCGTATTTATTGAGCGCTGACTGTGTGCAGAGCAATGTACTAAGCACTTGGGAAGTACAAGTTGGCAACATATAGAGACGGTCCCTACCCAACAGTGGGCTCACCTCACCCCCTCCTACCTCACCTCACTATTCTCTTTGTACAACCCAGCCCACACAAAATGCCAACCTGCTCACTGTTCTTCCATCTCGTCTATCATCATCAATCGCATTCATTGAGCGCTTACTATGTGCAGAGCACTGTACTAAGCGCTTGGGAAGTACAAATTGGCAACATATAGAGACAGTCCCTACCCAACAGTGGGCTCACAGTCTATCACACCTCCAACCTCTTGTCCACATCCTGACTCTGTCCAGGAACGCCCTATTTCTTCATATTTGACAGACAATGACTCTTCCCTGCTTCAAAACCTCACTGAAGGCCCATTTTCTCCAAGACGCCTTCCCAGACTAAACCCCACTTTTCCTCACCTTCCACTCCCTTCCTCATCACCCTGACTCACTCTCTTTGCTCTTCCCCATCCCTCCCTGCCCCATGGCACTTATGTATATATCTATAATTTTATTTATTTACGTTGATGTCTGTTTAGTTGTATTGATGTCTGTCTCCCCCTGCTAGACTGGGAGCCGGTTGGGGGTAGGGATTATCTCTCTTTATTGCCATACTGTATTTTCCCAAGCACTTAGTACAGTGTTCTATACATAGTAAGTTCTCAATAAATATGATTGAATGAAATGAATGAATGACAGGATGATGATGGTATGTTAAGCACTTACTATGTGCAAAACACTGTTCTAAGTGCTGCGGGGGGATACAAGGTTTATTAGGTTGTCCTATGTGGGGCTCACAGTTCGAAATTTGTACTTCTCAAGCGCTTAGTACAGTGCTCTGCACATAGTAAGCGCTCAATAAATATGATTGATTGATTGATTGATTGATTGAAATGGGTACGCCTTGTCTGCCCAGAGAATTATTTTACTTGAACATATTTATTCTATTTATTTTATTTGGTTTATATGTTTTCTTGTCTGTCTCCCCTTTCTAGACTGTGAGCCCGCTGTTGGGTAGGGACCATCTCTATATGTTGCAAACTTGTACTTCCCAAGCGCTTAGTACAGTGCTCTGCACACAGTAAGCACTCAATAAATACGATTGAATGAATGAATGAATGAATGAATCCCCATTTTCCAGATGAGGTAACTGGGGCCCAGAGAAGTGAAGTGACTTGCCTGAAGTCACACAGCAGACAAGTGGCAGTCGAACCCATGACCTCAGACTTCCAAGCCCATACTCTTTCTCATTCCCTCTCCCAACCCTCCAGCACTTAGATACATATCTGTAACTCCATTTATATATATAAATGTCTGTCTCTCCCTGTAGACCGTAAGCTCGTTGTGGGCAGGGTATATGTCTGTTGTTATATAGTACTCTCCCAAGCACTTAGTACAGTGTTCTGCACACCATAAGCGCTCAATTTTGTTGACCGATATTGGGGTAGACAAAAGAAACTTAGATCAGACATGGCCCGATTCCAAAAAAGAGGTGACAGTCCTAAAGTAGGGAGAGCAAGTGTCTAATTCCCATTTTCCAGCCAAGGAGACAGAGGCCCAGATCAGTTAAGCAGCTTCATTCATTCATGCGTTCATTTGTATTTATTGAGTGCTCACTCTGTGCAAAACACTGTATTGGCCAAGGTCTCAGTGTCTGAGCTAGTAGTAGAAATCTTGATTCTCAATCCAACATTCATTTCATGAGACCAAAGCAACCACATACAATCCTGGCCTGTTTGAATAATAATAATAATAATAATAATAATAATAATAATAATAATGACAATAATAATAGTATTTGTTAAGTGCTTACTATGTGCCAAGAACTGTTCTAAGCGCTAGGGTAGATACAAGGCAATCAGGTTGTCCCACGTGGGGCTCACAGTCTTAATCCCCATTTTACAGCTCAGGTAAAAAACTAAAATAAAATTATGATATTTGTTAAGCGCTTACTATGTGCCAAGCACTGTTCCAAGAGCAGAGGTAGATACAAGGTAATCTGGTTGTCCCACGTGGGGCTCACAGTCTTAATCCCCATTTTCCAGATGAGAGAATTGAGGCACAGAGAAGTTAAGTGACTTGCCCAAAGTCACACAGCTGACAAATGGCGGAGCCAGGATTAGAACCCAGGATCTCCGACTCCCAAGCCCGGGGTCTTTCCACTGAGCCACGTGCTGCTTCTCTGGACTTGATACAATTCTCTTTCTGACTTACTCCATACAAAATAAAATGTATATTTTCTCCAAACCATCCCAGAGGAGCAACATGGTGTAGTGGATAAAGCCTGGGCCTGGGAATCAGAAAGTCATGGGTTCTAATCCCGGCTCCGCCACTTGTCTGCTGTGTGACCTAGGGCCAGTCACTTCACTTCTCTGGGCCTCAGTTCCCTCATCTGTAAAATGGGGATTGAGACTGTGAGCCCCAAGTGGGACAGGGATTGTGTTCACCGATTTACCTGTGTCAACCCCAGAGTTTAGCATAGTGCCTAGCACATAAATACTAAACTTACTATTATAAAAGAATGGGACTATTTATTTAATCATATGTATTCAATCATATCTATTTTGCACATACTATGTGCAGAGCACTGTACTAAGCACTTGGGGAAGTACAATGCAGCAATAAAGAGAGACAATCCCCGCCCACAATGAGCTCAGAGTCATCTTCTAGACTGTGAGCCCACTGGTGGGTAGGGACTGTCTCTATATGTTGCCAACTTGTACTTCCCAAGCGCTTAGTACAGTGCTCTGCACACAGTAAGCGCTCAATAAATACGATTGATTGACTGATTGATGTGAGGCATTCATTATTTACCAAGCAATGTGCAAAGCGCTGGGTTCGATGTATGACAATCAGGATAGACACAGTGCTTGTCACAAAGAACCAGCGTAGCTCAGTGGAAAGAGCCCGGGCTTGGGAGTCGGAGGTCATGGGTTCTAATCCCGGTTCTGCCACTTGTCGTCTGTGTGATTTAACTTCTCTGTGCCTCAGTTATCTCATCTGTAAAATGGGGATTAAGACTGTGAGCCCCACGTGGGACAACCTGATCACCTTGCATCCTCCCTAGTGCTTAGAACAGTGCTTTGCACATGGTAAGCACTTAACAAATGTCATATAATAACACATAAAATAAAAATTATATCATTATTAACTTATATATATTATGTTTATTATTATAAAATAATAATACTTATTATTATTTTTATCATATGGGGCTCACAGTCTAAGTAGGTGGGGGAAAAGGCACAGAGTCCCCATTTTACAGATTAGGGAACCGGGCACGGAGGAACGGCTCCGCCGCTTGTCTACTGTGTGACCTTGGCCCAGTCACTTCACGCCTCTGGGCCTCAGTTCCTTCATCTGTAAAATGGAGACTGAGTGCCATGAACCCTATGTGAAACTATCTGATGCTACTGATGCCTGTCTACTCGTTTTATTTTGTTGTCTGCCCCCCCCTTCTAGACTGTGAGCCCGTTGTCGGGTAGGGATTGTCTCTGTTGCACAAATTGTACTTTCCAAGCACTCAGTACAGTGCTCTGCACACAGTAAGCACTCAATCAATCAATCAATCAATCGTATTGATTGAGTGCTGTGTGCAGAGCACTGTACTAAGTGCTTGGGAAGTACAGGTTGGCAACATATAGAGACAGTTCCTACCCAACAGTGGGCTCACAGTCTAAAAAGGGGAGACAGAGAATAAAACCAAACATACTAACAAAATAAAATAAATAGAATAGATATGTACAGGTAAAATAAATAAATAAATAAAGTTTATACATACAATAAATACAAATGAATGAACAGGGCCTGTTTCCAACCTGATTAGCTTGGCTTTAGCCCAGCGCTTGGTACAGTGTCTGGCACACTGTAAGTGCTTAACAAATATCTTTAAAAAATCTCTTCAAGCTGGGTCTCTGCTTATCTCTCCTCCTCTGGTCCTCTACTTTTGGCTCTCCTCAACAGCCACAGGACGCCAACTCTTCTTACTGTTCCTCCAGAGAGGTGACTCCAATTCCACTCTTCAAGATAAAGGTTCAAAGTGACTCCTCTTCAAAGCCACCTGAAAACTACACAGCCCCTTTCTCTCTTCCAGAATTCTGCTCCTGGCAAGCATTTCAAAGCGGTTTCGAAAAAGCAGGCAGCCTAGGCCCCTGGAGCCGTTATAAAATCATCCTCTCAAACCTGGAAGGATCTGGTGAGGGAAATAATCTCATCCTCTCCTTCCACGATCAATCTTTCCAACAACAAGCAAACCCCCTAGGACTTCTTCAAAGTTCCCGTTCGGCCCTAGAATGTCTCCTCAACCAGACCTCGGCTTTGAGTTTTGCAGAAATCTCCTCCGGGTGTAAAATGACCAAAATTTAATATCTAACCGGAATCATTTGCTTCTGGTTGATTTTTCTCAAGATCTTTCAGAAGCTCTTCATCTGTTTCAGGTCAAGATAATTGAAGCTTTTTACAAGTACAGTTTAGCGGGCTCCTTGAGGACAGGAGCTAGTGAATTCTTTGTACTCTCCAAAGCACTTACCACAGTGCTTCGCGCACAGTAGTTTGGAAGCTCCTTCAACATCAATCGTATTTATTGAGTGCTTACTGTGTGCAGAGTACTGTACTAAGCGCTTGGGAAGTACAAGTTGGCAACATATAGAGACAGTCCCTACCCAACAGTGGGCTCACAGACGAAAAGCTCCTTGAGGGCAGAGATCATGCCTACTAACTCTACTGTCCTCTTGAGAGAAGCAGCGTGGCTCAGTGGCAAGAGCCCGGGCTTTGGAGTCAGAGGTCATGGGTTCAAATCCCGGCTCCGCCAACTGTCAGCTGTGTGACTTTGGGCAAGTCATTTCACTTCTCTGGGCCTCAGTTCCCTCATCTGTAATATGGGGATGAAGACTGTGAGCCCCCCGTGGGACAACCTGATCATCTTGTAACCTCCCCAGCGCTTAGAACAGTGCTTCACACATAGTAAGTGCTTAATAAATTCCATTATTATTATTGGGAGTCAGAGGTCATGGGTTCTAATCCCAGCTCTGCCACTTGTCAGCTGTGTGACCTTGGGCAAATCAGTTGACTTCTCTGTGCCTCACTTCCCTCATCTGCAAAATGGGAATTAAGACTGTGAGCTCCACGTGGGACAACCTGATGACCTTGTATCTACTCCAGCACTTAGAATAATAATAATAATAATAATAATTGGCATTTGTTAAGCGCTTACTATGTGCAAAGCACTGTTCTAAGCACTGGGGAGGATACAGGGTGATCAGGTTGTCCCATGTGGGGCTCACAGTCTTAATCCCCATTTTTCAGATGAGGTAACTGAGGCCCAGAGAAGTTAAGTGACTTGCCCAAGATCACACGGCAGACATGTGGTGGAGTCGGAATTCGAACCCATGACCTCTGACTCCAAAGCCCGTGCTCTTTCCACTGAGCCACGCTGGTGCTTGGCACATACTAAGTACTGAACAAATACCATCATCATCATTATTATTATTATTATTCCAAGTGCTCATTGCAGTGCTCTCCATGCAGTACACTGCAAACTCCTTGAAGGTAGGGTTCTTGCTTATTGATACCGCAATTAGTATTATTATTATTATAATATTATAATTATAATAATATTATTATTGGGATTGTGTCTGATCAATCAATCAGTCAATCAGTTGAATTCTTGATCCTTTACTATATACAGAACACTGCAGTTGGCACTTGGTAGACATTTTCCTTACCCTCCAAGAGCTGGTTATCTTACATCTAATAAAAATAATGATGGCATTTGTTAAGTGCTTCCTATATGCCAAGCCCTGTTCTAGGCACTGGGGTAGATACAAGCTTATCAGCCTGTCCCATGTGGGGCTCACACTCTTAATCCCCATTTTCCAGTTGAGGTCACTGAGGCACAGAGAAGTTAAGAGTGACTTGCCCAAAGTCACACAGCTGATAGGTGGCGGAGGCAGGATTAGAACCCATGACCTCTGACTCCGAAGCCTGGGCTCTTTCCACTAAGCCACGTTGCTTCTCTACCTCTTCTACTTCTCCCTCTTCTCCTTCCTATTTAGTCTGTGAGCTCTAAGCGGGACAGGGATTGTGTCCAACCTGATTATCTTGCATATACTCCAATGTCTAAAGCAGTGCTTGGCACAAAGTGTTTGCAAATACCACTATTTATCTGTGTCATCATTATTGTTATCCTTATCGTTATTATTACTATCGTTATTCTCTTTCATTTGCCCCAGTGCTTAGCATCAAGCGAAGGTTCAAGAAATACCATAGCTAATTAGCAGACATCACTGAGAACAGTAACAGCTAAGACCACAGAAATTAATCTCTGTAGAGACAAGGTCTCTTCACCCATTTATTTTTCATCTTCTGGGCTTATATGTGCTGTGACCTAAATTCTACCAGTAAAAGAATCATATATCTTGCAATTTTCAGGTCAGGATGAAAGAAGTGGACACTCATAAAATTCTTAAAAATGAAATAACTGTGGGCTCTTCTGAAGCCCTCAGTGTCCCTGGGAAATATCTGGAGTTTCTCTCTGACCCAGGAATCTGACAATTATGCTTGGAAGTGACTTTGAAAATCCAGATCAGTCAACTGGAGAGAAAAAACGTTCCAAGCATGTGTATATCCGGTACTTATAATGAACTATATTTGATAAATCAAATGTAAAAAAAAAAAGTTTGCCTCTTTTGGTAGGTCCAAAAATTCAGATTCTTCATTTTTTTTAGAACCCAGCTGCAGTACAATAAAATTGCAGATTCTGCAATCTTTTTTAAAAGAAGCCATTTATTCATTTTTTTTTTTTTTTTCCATCTGGGCTGGGCTCCTGATATCCTGAAATCCAGAATCCAGGCTCTATGTGCTCACACACATCTCCTCCTTTATAGTTCTTTCTAAAGGTAATAATAACAATGATAAGGGCAACAAAAATAACATTCGTTCAGCACTTACTATGTGCTAAACACTGTAATAGGCACAGGTAACACATGGGGTTCAAAGTCTAAGTAGGAGAAAGATCAGGTATTAAATCTCCATTTGAACAGGTATTAAATCTCCATTTTCCAAATGAGAAAATCAAGACCCAGAGAATAATAATAATAATAATAACAATAATAATAATAATAATAATAATAATAATAATAATAATAGTATTTGTTAAGCACTTACTATGTGCAAGGCACTGTTCTAAGAGCTGGGGAGATACAAGGTGAACAGGTTGTCCCACGTGGGGCTCACAGTCTTAATCCCCATTTTCCAGATGAGGGAACTGAGGCACAGGGATGTTAAGTGTCTTGCCCAAAGTCACAAGTGACTTGCCCAAGGACACACAGCAGACACGTGGCAGAGCCAGGATTAGAACCCAGGTCCTCTGACTCCCAGTACTGGGCTCTATCCACTAGGCCAAGCTGCTTCCCTATGACTCCAATGAGGTGATAGCTGGACACCCAGTGCAGATTCAGGGAATGAAAGGATTATCTATTTCTCTTTCCTTTCTACCACATGAAATTTGATTGTCCCTTTTATTTCAGCTTGGATGGCTGCAGATGGGATTAGTGAACATAAAATGAGCCAGATTCACTTATCCCTACCATAGCATTTTCCTCAATTACCTCCCCGAGCAGTTAATTGAGGAGGCTGACCACGTAAAAAGCACGTCAATATTTCCACAACTTGCTGAAAGCGGGCGAGTCTATGAGCAAGAGGTTCCGGTTGATGCTCTTTAGTCGATCCTTGGAGAGTCGGTCAGTAGGTCACTTGTATTTATTGAGCTCTTGCTGTGTGCAGAGAACTGTACTAAGTCCTCGGGAGTTTTGTTAACTTGCTTAGTTTTGTTGTCCATCTCCCCCTTCTAGACTGTGAGCCCGTTGTTGGGTAGGGATTGTGTCTTCCCATACTGAGCCCCCTCCTTCCTCTCCTCCTCCTCCCCCTCCCCATTCCCCCACCTTACCTCCTTCCCCTCCCCACAGCACCTATATATATATATATATGTTTGTGCATATTTATTACTCTATTTATTTTACATGTACATATTTATTCTATTTATTTAATTTTGTTAATATGCTTTGTTTTGTTGTCTGTCTCCCTCTTCTAGACTGTGAGCCCACTGTTGGGTAGGGACCTGTATATATGTATATATGTTTGTACATATTTATTACTCTATTTATTGATTGATTGATTTTACTTGTACATATCTATTCTATTTATTTTATTTTGTTAGCATGCTTGGTTTTGTTCTCTGTCTCCCCCTTTTAGACTGTGAGCCCACTGTTGGGTAGGGACTGTCTCTAAATGTTGCCAATTTGTACTTCCCAAGCGCTTAGTACAGTGCTCTGCACATAGTAAGCGCTCAATACATACGATTGATGATGATGATGATGACCGCCTCTATATGTTGCCAACTTGTGCTTCCCAAGCGCTTAGTACAGTGTTCTGCACACAGTAAGCGCTCAATAAATACGATTGAATGAATGAATGTCTATCTGTTGCCAAATTGTACTTTCCAAGCGCTCAGCAGGATGCTCTGCACGCAGTAAGCACTCAATAAATACGATTAAATGAATGAATTGAATGCAAACAATGCTACGATAAATAGAAACATTCTCTGCCCACAATGAGCTTATAGTCTAGATGGGGAGATGGACATTAATAGAAATAAATAAATGACAGATGTGGACGTGAGTGGTGTGGGGCTGGGAGGGGGGATGAAGAAAAGGAGCGAGTCGGGGCGATAGGGAAGAAGTGGGAGAAGAGGAAAGGGGGGCTCAGTCAGGGAAGGCCTCTTGGAGGAGATGGGCCTTCAATAAGGCTTTGTAGGGGAGGAGATTCGTTGTTTGTCAGATATGAGGAAGGACATATCTGTACATACCTATTCTATTTATTTTATTTTGTTAGTATGTTTGGTTTTGTTCTCTGTCTCCCCCTTTTAGACTGTGAGCCCGCTGTTGGGTAGGGACTGTCTCTATATGTTGCCAACTTGTACTTCCCAAGCGCTTAGCACAGTGCTCTGCACACAGTAAGCGCTCAATAAATACGATTGATGATGATGATACAAGGAAGGAGGGCATTTCAGGCCAGAGGTAGGATGTGGGCTAGGGGTCGGAGGTGGGACAGGTGAGATGGAAGCCCAGTGAGGAGGTTAGTGGCAGCAGAGGAGCGGAGGGTGTGGGCTGGGCTGGAGAAGGAGAGAAGGGAGGTGAGGTTGGAGGGGGCGAGGGGATGGACAGCTTTGAAGCCAATAGTGTGGAGTTTTTGCTTGATACGAAGGTGGTTAGGTGACCACTGAAGAGTTTTAAGGAAGGGGGGGTGACATGCCCAGAGAATTTCTGAAGAAAGATTATCCAGGCAGCAGAGTTTAGTACAGACTGAAGTGGTGAGAGACAGGAGGTTGGGAGATCAGAAAGAAGGCTGATGCAGTCATCCAGGCTGGATAGGATGAGAGACTGTGCTAACACAAAGCCACAGTAACTGCCCTAAAGAGGCTTATAGTCTTCTGTATGAGCACTGCACCGAGCACTTGCGAGAGTACAAGAAGAGGTTGGAGAGATAATCTCTGCGGTATCATTTCCTGCCAGGCAGCAGAGGATGAGATGGAGTCATTTCCTTCCGATTTAATATTTCATTGGAAATCCCTTCATTAGGTAAATCCCTCCAAGCCAACCAGGCTGAAACAATCCTAGAGATTCCTTTCGATCATGGCAATTAGAACCCAATTTTCCAACAATCAGGTGGCGTGCTTCGTTTTCTCCTAAAAGATCTTTCTTAGTAGTCTCAATCAATCATACTTATCAATGGCTAACTCTGTGCAGAGCACTGGATGAAACACTTGGGAGAGTAAGTTATAACCGAGTTGATAGAAATGTTTCCAGCCCACAATCTATCAATTAATCAGTGGTTTTTAGTGAGTGTTACAATGTGCAGAACTCTGGACTAAACGCATGGGAGAGCACAGAGAAGCAGCGTGGCTCAGTGGAAAGAGCCCGGGCTTTGGAGTCAGAGGTCATGGGTTCAAATCCCGGTTCCACCAATTGTCAGCTGTGTGACTTTGGGCAAGTCACTTCACTTCTCTATGCCTCAGTTCCCTCATCTGTAAAATGGGGATTCAGACTGTGAGCCCCCCATGGGACAACCTGATTACCTTGTAACCTCCCCAGTGCTTAGAACAGTGCTTTGCACATAGTAAGCACTTAATAAATGCCATCATTATTATTATTATTGTAACCTCCCCAGTGTTTAGAACAGTGCTTTGCACATAGTAAGCCCTTAATAAATTCCATCATTATTATTATCGTTATTATTATTACAGTATAACAGAGTTGGTAGAAATCTTTCCAGCCCACAGTCTTTCAATTAAGCAAAGGAGTTTGGTGAGTGTTTACAATGTGCAGAACTCTGGACTAAACGCTTGGGAGAGTACAATATAACAGAGATGGCAGACAAGTTCCCTTCCCACAATCAGTCAATTGACAGTATTTATTGACTGCCAACTTTGAGCAAAAAACTCTTCTAAACACTTGGGAGAGTATGATGTAACCATATGACAGGCACATACCCTGCCCATAGCTAACTCACAGTCTAGAGCCAGACACTAATAGAAATAAATAAATTAGGGACATGGATGGGGCTGAGCGAGGGGTGAATAAAGGAAGCAAATACAAGTGCAAGGAGGATGCAGAAGGGTGTGGGAGAAGAGGAAATGAGGGGTTAAGTAGGGGAAGGCCACTTGGAGGGGATGAGCTGTCAATATGTCGTTTTAGACTGTGAGCCCGCTGTTGGGTAGGAACTGTCTCTATACGTTGCCAAGTTGTACTTTCCAAGCACTTAGTACAGTGCTCTGCACACAGTAAGTGCTCAATAAATATGATTGAATGAATGAATAAGGCTTTGAAGGTGGGAAGAGTCATTGTCTATGGGATATATGTCAGTATTTTTTATATTGACATATATATGTCAATGTCCGTCTGGGAAGGTCCAGTGGGCATCTCTCTGGGCTAGTATGTACAAATGTACAAATATGTTTGTACATATTTATTACTCTATTTATTTTACTTGTACATATCTATTCTATTTATTTTATTTTGTTAGTATGTTTGGTTTTGTTCTCTGTCTCCCCCTTTTAGACTGTGAGCCCACTGTTGGGTAGGGACTGTCTCTATGTGTTGCCGACTTGTACTTCCCAAGCACTTAGTACAGTGCTCTGCATACAGTAAGCACTCAATAAATACGATTGATTGATTGATTGATTGATTGATATGAGGAGGGAGGGCATTCCGGGCAAGAGGCGAGAGGTGGATGAGAGGATGGCAGTGAGGTAGATAAGATGGAGTCATGGTGAGAAGGTTGGTAGGAGACGAGCCAAGTATGCAGGCTGGGTTGGCGTAGGAGAGCAGCCAGGTGAGGTAGGAGGGGGAGAGGGGATCGACAGCTTTATAGCCATTGGTGAGGAGTTTCTGTTTGACACTGGGTAATTGGGCAGCAACCACTGGAGGTTCTTGAGGAGTGGGGAAAAAGGACTGAATATTTTTGTAGAAAAAGTGATCCAGGCCACAGAGTGAAATATGGACCGGAGTGGGGAGAGACAGGAGGCAGGGAGATCAGCGAGAAGGTTGATACCATAATCACGGCGGATAGGATAAGGACTTGGGTTAATGTGGTAGCAATTTGGATGGAGAGGAAAGGACAGATTTTAGCAATCTTGTGAAGGTTGAACCTATGGCATTTGGTGACAGATTAGGACGAGAGAGATGAGTCGAGGATAATGCCAAGTTTTCCGTCTTGTGAGACAGGGAAGACTGTGGAGCTGTCTCCAGTGATGGAAAAGTCAGGGTTTGGGTGGGAACATGCAGGATACTGTATTAGACATGTTAAGTTTGAGGTGTCCTTGGGACAGCCAATTGGAAATGTCGTGAAGGCAGAAGAAATGCAAGACTGCAGAGAGGGAGAGAGATCAGGGCTGGAGAGGGAGATTTGGGGATCATCCACATAGAGGTGGGTGAGAGAAGCAGCATGTCTCAGTGGAAAGATCCCGCACTTTGGAGTCAGAGGTCACGGGTTCAAATCCCGGCTCTGCCAATTGTCAGCTGTATGACTTTGGGCAAGTCACTTAACTTCCCTGTGCCTCAGTTACCTCATCTGTAAAATGGGGATGAAGACTGGGAGCACCCTGTGGGACAACCTGATCACCTTATAACCTTCCCAGCACTTAGAACAGTGCTTTGCACATAGTAAACACTTAATAAATGCCATTATTATTATTATTATTTTAGCCGTGGCAGTGAATAAGTTCTCCCAGGGAGAGCGTGTAGATGGAGAATTGAAGGGGACCCAGAACTGAGTCTTGAGGAACCCCAGCAATTAGGGGATGGGAGGCAGACGAGGAGCTCGTGAAAGAGATTGAGACCTAACAGAACTATCCAATTGAGAACGATTTTATTGAGAATTAGGAGAGGACAATGTCGGCGAAACCAGGGTTGGATGGTGTTTCCAGCAGAAGGAGGAGAGTACTATATAACCGAGGTGGTAGACATGTTCCCTCCCTGCAGTCGATCAATCAATCAGTGGTATTTATTGAGCACTTATTAGGCTCATACTAAGCTTTTCGGAGAGTACAGAACAACAGAGTTGTTAGACACGTTCCCCAGCCCTAATGAGCTTACGGTCTAGAGCGGGAGACAGACATCAATCTAAAAAAATAAATTCCAGATACGGACATGACTCTGAGTGGCTGGGCCAGGGTTGAATAGCATCCAACCAAATATCCATTCCCCAGAAATCAGTTAAAGATAACAACCACGCTTCTTACTGGTGAACTAAAGCCCTCTGCAGAAATACTCACAGGCGGGAGAAGAACTTTAATATTTGAAATTGTACATTTGCTTCCAATGGTGGAAGATTCTTCCACAGGAAGGTTGGGTTTCCTAGCTCTCCCCCACCCGCTCTGGCATTATTTCAGCATCGAGGAATGTCAAATTAAACAGTTTTGCCTTTTTATTTCCCCTCCAAGTTGTTCCTAGCGACCCTGGGTTAGCATCTCGCTGGGAGAGCGGGCTGTGCCATTTCCCAATGTGCCACGGCGCGGTCCAGTCACCGAGGCCTCCCGAAAGTCACCCTTTACCGCTGCCGTCGCAGACGCATTTCACAGCGAAAACCATTAGCGAGGATAATTGACTCCGACTGGAGTGATAAGTACAAGTTGCACTGCTGATGAGTGTAATAAAGAACAGAAGTCACTAATTAAAGAGAGAGAGCCTCGAAGCCACTGAGACATTTAATTCGGCTTCGCTCCTTAGTCTCTGCGCCATCCACCGCTACTTGGCGATTATCACGATAAAGATTGGGGTCCGTCAGAAGCAACAGGAAAAGTTGGTGTGGGATCTATCCCTACCGGAAACTTGGGAAATCTGTTGGGAGAATTCTCCCTCCCAGACCGCTTTGGTCAGAAACTTTCTGAGATACTCTAGTTCTTGGTCTGAGTGGGACACGGGCACGGTTAGAGACCAAAGATCCCACACTGGGGACCACAGAATTTTAACGGCCGCTTTGGAACAATAATTCATTAATTAAACTAATACTAATCACAATATTTGTGGTAATCATGGTTGGTGTGGGATCTATCCCTCCCGGAAACTTGGGAAATCTGTTGGGAGAATTTTCCCTCCCAGACCACTTTGGTCAGAAACTTCCTGAGAAACTCTAATTCTTGGTCTGAATGGGACACGGGCATGATTAGCGACCAAAGATCCCACACTGGGGACCACAGAATTTTAACGGCCGCTTTGGATCAATAATTCACTAATTAAACTAATACTAATCATGGTATTTGTTAAGCACTTACTGTGTGCTTAATTTAGCTCTTGTGGCTAGAGCCCAGGCCTGGGAATCTGAAGGACCTGGGGTCTAATCTCGACTATGCCACCTCTCTCCTGTGTGACCTTGAGCAAGTCATTTCCCTTCACTGGGCCTCAGGTTCCTCACGTATGTGCCCCATATAGGACGGGGACAGTACCTGAGCTCCTTAGTCTGTAACTATCTCAGTGCATAGCACCAATTCCACCTGTAGTAAGCATTCAACAAATACCTCAATTTGTTGGTCTAATCCCTGCTCCACCATTTATCAGCTGTGTGACTTTGGGGAAGTCACTTAACTTCTCTGTGCCTCAGTTACCTCATCTGTAAAATGGAGATTAAGACTGTGAGCCCCACGTGAGACGACCTGATTACCTCGTCTGTTGGTAGGGACCGTCTCTATATGTTGCCAACTTGTACTTCCCAAGCGCTTAGTACAGTGCTCTGCACATAGTAAGCGCTTAACAAATACCATTATTTTTATTATTGTTATTATTGTCTCTACCCCAGGGCTTAGAGCAGTGCTTGGCACATAGTAAGTACTTAACAAATACCATCATTGTTATTATTATTACTATTATTATCATTCATTCATTCAATTGTATTTATTGAGCTCTTACCGTGAGCAGAGCACTGTAGTAAACACTTGGACGAGTACCATCAGAATAGTAAACAGACACATTCTGTTTCAATCAATCAGTCAATCAATCAATCGTATTTATTGAGCACTTACTGTGTGCAGAGCACTGTACTAAGCGCTTGGGAAGTACAAGTTGGCAACATAGAGAGACAGTCCCTACCCAACAGTGGGCTCACAGTCTAGAAGGGGGAGACAGAGAACAAAACCAAACATATCAACAAAATAAAATAAATAGACAAGATATGTACAAGTAAAATAAATAAATAAATAAATAAATAAATAGAGTAATAGTTTCCACAACCGGCTGCTGGATTTGGGAATACGTACAAGATAATCTGGTTTGGAAGGTGTGGAGAAGTTGAAATTATGCATTCCATCTGGTTTTAGCTTCTCTTCCCCAGGATCAACTTCAACCTGGCTGTGGCCTACACATTTCCTCACTCTGGGCAGGGAATGTGTGTGTTATATAATTCTACGGTCCTTTTCCAAGCCCCAAGTTCAGTGCTTTGTACCCACTAAGAGCTCAATTAATGCGATTAATGGACTGATTCTCAGGGCTCTGAGCAGTCAGACAGTCAATCGTATTTAATGAGTGCTCACCGTGTGCAGAGCACTGTACTGAGCACTGGGGAGAGTCCGATATAACAATAAAATAGACGTATTCCCTGCCCACAGGCATTTTACAGTCTAGAGGGGGAGGCAGACATTAATATGAATAAATAAAATTACTGATCTGGACATAAGTGCCGCAGGGCTGGGTGGGGGATGAATAAAGGGGTAAATCAAGGTGGCGCGAACGGGGTGTGAGAAGGGGAAAGGAGGGTTTAGTCAGGGAGGGAAGGCCTCTTGGAGGAGATGGGCCCTTAATAAGGTTTTGAACAGGGGGAAAAGTCATCGTCTGTCGGATAGGAGGAGGGAGGGCGTTCCGGGACAGAGGCAGGATGTGAGCGAGGGGTCGGCGGTGAGATAGACGAGATGGAGGCCCAGAGAGAGAAACGTATTGCCTGGGTTGGAGTAATCAATCAATCGTATTTATTGAGCGCTTACTGTGTGCAGAGCACTGTACTAAGCGCTTAAGAGTAAGGCCCTACTGAGAGCTCACCTCCTCCAGGAGGCCTTCCCAGACTGAGCCCCCTCCTTCCTCTCCCCCTCCTCCCCCCTTCATCCTCCCGCCTTACCTCCTTCCCTTCCCCACAGCACCTGTATATATGTTTGTACGTATTTATTACTCTATTTATTTCTTTATTTTACTTGTGCATATCTATTCTATTTATTTTATTTTGTTAATATGTTTGGTTTTGTTCTCTGTCTCCCCCTTCTAGACTGTGAGCCCACTGTTGGGTAGGGACCGTCTCTATATGTTGCCAACTTGGACTTCCCAAGTACGGTGCTCTGCGCACAGTAAGCGCTCAATAAATACGATTGATTGATTGATTGAGTAGGAGAGCAGTTGGGTGAGGTAGGAGGGGGGCGGCGATCGAATGTTTTAAAGCCGATGGTGAGGCATTTCCGTCTGATGCGGACTCGGATTCCAGAAGGTGGACGGGTCTGAACCATCAATTCCAGAGAAAAGCTCTCCTCAACTCTCACTTTTCATCCCAGGATCGCCAGGGCTTCCTCCTCATATAATCAGGGAGCAATTTCCAGGTTGTGCCCGCACACGGCCGACGGAAAGCACGCCACACAGAATGGCCTCCCCATCAGTAAGCAAGACCTGACCCTCGGAACCCTCTCCCGGCATGAAGATTGGACGCCCGGCATTGAAAATGGGATTCCTTCTGGGAAATTGCTATCTGGACTTTGATTTTCAGCCAGTTAGCAGGCTAGAGATTGCGTCTGCCACTGTCACAAACTCAGAGCATTGGATGATTCTTAAAGCTGAGTGCTTGGCACGTTCATTGCTCTCAACAACCATGTCAAATTCTCTCCTGCGTATTATTTCTTCCCTAGCAGAGGGAAGCTGGTTCAGTGGAAAGAGCCCGGGCTTTGGAGTCCGAGGTCATGGATTCAAATCCCGGCTCTGCCACTTGTCAGCTGTGTGACTTTGGGCCAGTCACTTCACTTCGCTGGTCCTCAGTTACCTGCAAAATGGGGATGAAGACTGCGAGCCCCCCGCGGGACAACCTGATCACCTTGTAACCTCCCCAGCACTTTCTACAGTGATTTGCACATAGTAAGTGCTTAATAAATGCCATTATTATTATAATTATTACCCAGTCGGTGCTTATCAATGATAGTGATGATAATAATGATATTAATTATGATATTGGTACTTGTTAAGAGCAACGTGGCTCAGTGGAAAGAGCCCGGGCTCGGGGACAACCTGATCACCTTGTAACCTCCCCAGCACTTACTACAGTGATTTGCACATAGTAAGTGCTTAATAAATGCCATTATTATTATAATTATTACCCAGTCGTTGCTTATCAGTTATAGTGATAATAATAATAATAATAATAATAATAATAATAATAATAATAATGATATTAATAATGATATTGGTGCTTGTTAAGAGCAACGTGGCTCAGTGGAAAGAGCCCGGGCTTTGGAGTCGGAGGTCATGGGTTCAAATCCCGGCTCTGCCAATTGTCAGCTGTGTGACTTTGGGCAAGTCACTTCACTTCTCTATGCCTCAGTTACCTCATCTGTAAAATGAGGATTAAGACTGTGAGCCCTCTTTGGGACAACCTGATTACTGTGTAACCTCCCCAGCATGTAGAACAGTGCTTTGCACATAGTAAGCACTTAATAAATGCCATTATTGTTATAATTATTACCCAGGCGGTGCTTATCAGTAATAGTGATAATAATAATGATATTAATAATGATACTGGTACTTATTAAGAGCTTACTATGTGCCAAGCACTGTACAAAAACACTAGGGAAGACACAGTCTCTGCCCTATGCTAGTAATCCCCATTTTACAGATGAGGTACCTGAGGGCCGGAGAAGTGAAGTGACTTCCCCAGGGTCACACAGCAGACAGGTGGCAGAGCCGGGATTAGAACCCAAGTCCTTCTGATTTCCCGGTCCATTCTCTATCCACTGAGCCATGCTGCTTATCACCTCTTATTTCACCTCCAACCCTTCCAGATCATAACCTTTCTACCAACTCTACTGTACTGGACTCTCTCGAAGCACACAGACAGATACAAACTCTCATTAAAGCCCTCAATCAGCTCAAACCCTCCGACAAGCAGCGAGCAGCAGTGTGGTTTAGTGGAAAGAGTCCGGGCTTGGGCTTCAGAGGGCATGGGTTCTAATCCTGACTCCACCACTTGTCCGATCTCATCTATCTGTCCTGTGGGACAACCTGATCACCTTGTAACCTCCCCAGCGCTTAGAACAGTGCTTTGCACATAGTAAGCACTTAATAAATGCTATTATTATTATTATTGTTATTATTATTATTATTATTATTATCTATCTCACCGCCGACCCCTTTCCCGCATCCTCCTCCTAACCTGGAAATCTTTCTCCACCTTCAGATCATTGTCAAGGTGACACCTCCCCAAGAGGGCTTCCCTCATAAAGCCCTCTCCTCCCCACCTCCCTCTCCCTTCTGCTTCGTCTATGCACTTCAATCTTTGACCTTGGAACATTTGATATTCACCCCCCTCCCAACTCTGGAGAACTTATGTACACATCAGCGTGGTTCAGTGGAAAAAGCCCGGGTTTTGGAGTCAGAGGTCATGGGTTCAAATCCCCGCTCTGCCAGTTGTCAGCTGTGTGACTTTGAGCAAGTCACTTCACTTCTCTGTGCCTCAGTTCCCTCATCTGTAAAACGGGGATTAAGACTGTGAGCTCCCCGTGGGACAACGTGATCACCTTGTAACCTCCCCAGTGCTTAGAACAGTGCTTTGCACATAGTAAGTGCTTGATAAATGCCATCATTATTATCATTTGATATTCACCCCACTCCCAACTCTGGAGAACTTATGTACACATCAGCATGGTTTAGTGGAAAGAGCACGGGCTTTGGAGTCAGAGGAGAAGGGTTCAAATCCTGGCTCTGCCAATTGCCACCTGTGTGACTTTGGGCAAGTCACTTAACTTCTCTGGGCCTCAGTTCCCTCATCTGTGAAACGGGGATTAAGACTGTGAGCCCCCCGTGGGACAACCTGATCACCTTGTAACCTCCCCAGCGCTTAGAACACTGCTTTGCGCATAGTAATTGTGAGTATGTGATTACTATGATTACTATGTGATTACTGGGATTAGGGGGGATTTTTCCCCATGATACTTCACAGGTTATTGTTGTTAACAAATACCATTATTATTATCATTATTATCTTTAAATTGTATATTATAAATTACTCATTTATTCATATTAATAGCTGTCTCCCTGCTAGAGTGTAAGTTCATCATTGGAAGGGAATATGTCTGTTTATTGTTATATTGTACTCTCCCAAGAGCGTAGTACAGTGCTCTGCACACAGTAAGCACTCAATAAATATGATTGACTGAATAGAGCAAAAACTCTTCACTATTGGCGTCAAGGCTGTCCACCCCCTCGCACCCTCCTCCCTCCCCTCCCTTCTGTCCTTCTCCAGCCCAGCCCGCACCCTCCGCTCCTCTGCTTCCGCTTACCTCTTTACCGGGCCTCATTCTCGCCTGTCCCACCATCGACCCCCGGCCCCCGTCTTCCCCCTGGCCCGGAATGCCCCCAATCCCTCCGCACATCCGCCAAGCTCGCTCTCTTCCTCCCTTCAAATCCCTACTGAGAGCTCACCTCCTCCAGGAGGCCTTCCCACACTGAGCCCCCTCTTTCCTCTCCCCCTCCCCATCCACCCCGCCCTACCTCCTTCCCCTCCCCACAGCACTTGTATATATTTGTACAGATTTATTACTCTATTTATTTTACTTGTCCATATTTACTATTGTATTTATTTTGTTAATGATGTGCATATAGCCATAATTCCATTTGTTCTGACGATTTTGACACCTGTCTACATGTTTTGTTGTGTTGTCTGTCTCCCCCTTCTAGACTGTGAGCCCATTGTTGGATAGGGACCATGTCTATCTGTTGCCGACTTGTACTTCCCAAAGCGCTTAGTACAGTGCTCTGCACAGAGTAAGCACTCAATAAATATGATTGAATGAATGAATGATTGAAAAGGAGTAATTTTAGGGCAGAAAGATCAGAGATCCCTGGATGAGAAAGAGAAGCAGCGTGGCTCAGTGGAAAAGAGCCCGGACTTTGGAGTCAGAGGTCGTAGGTTCAAATCCCAGCTCCGCCAATTAGCTGTGTGACTTTGGGCAAGTCACTTAACTTCTCTGGGCCTCAGTTACCTCATCTGTAAAATGAGGATTAAGACTGTGAGCCCCCGTGGGCCAACCTGATCACTTTGTAACCTCCCCAGCGCTTAGAACAGTGCTTTGCACACAGTAAGCGCTTAATAAATGCCATCATTATTATTATTATTATTATCCTTCCATGAAAAACTAAGGTTCTTTCAGGAGATAAATCCCGATTTCAGAGGAGGAGCAGAGACCGCCTTAAACTGCTAAAAGGCCCTGTGATTAGGGGGGATTTTTCCCCATGATACTTCACAGGTTATTGTTGCTAGAGAAACCATTTCTCGATAAACATATTCACAGAATGACGCGTCCCTAGCTGTTCTCGGAAAAAACAGCATTTGCGGGACACTTGAAAGGGCACAACTGAGGTTGCAGGGTTTACAACTAAGAAATAAAGGATTTTCCAACACATCCATGGCAAGTACTCAGAGAAGCAGTTTGGCTCTGTGAATAGAGCCCGGGCCTAAGAGTCAGAAAGACCTGAGTTCTAATCCCGGCTCCATCACTTGGCCTCTGGGTGACCTTAGGTAACTCACCTCAATTCTCTGAGAAGTTAATGGAAATAAAAACAAATAAATAACAGGTATCTCCCTCTTATGAGAGGCTTACTATGTTTGGCTTAAAACTGTTCTCAGCATTGGGGTATATACAAGATAAAAATGGTTGGACTCAGTCCCTGTCCCACAAAGGGCTCCTGGTTTGAATTCCCATTTTATAGTTGAGGTAGCTGAGGCCCAGATAAGTTAAGTGAATTGCCCAAAGTCACACAGCAGCCATCGTGGCTCAGTGGAAAGAGCCCGGGCTTGGAAGTCAGAGGTCATGGGTTCTAATCCTGGCTCTGCCACTTGTCTGCTGTGTGACCTTGGGCCAGTCACTTTATTTCTCTGGGCCTCAGTTCCCTTATCTGTAAAGTGGGGATTAAGACTGTGAGCCCCATGTGGGACAACCTGACTGCCTTGTGTCTACCCCAGTGCTTAGAACAGTGTTTGGACATAGTAAGCGATTAAGAAATATCATTATTATTATTACTATTATTATTATCATTATCATTATTATTATCATTATTATGTGGTGGAGGAAGGATTAGAACCCAGAGCTTCTAACTCCCAGGCCCATGCTCTTTCCACTAGGCCACTAGACCTCTGAACTATAAACTCACTAAATACTATTCTATTTATTTTGTTAATGATGCATATCTAGCTTTATTTCTATTTATTTTGTTGACTTGACACCTGTCCACATGTTTTGTTTTGTTGTCTGTCTCCCCCTTCTAGACCTTGAGCCCGTTGTTGGGTAGGGACCGTCTCTAAATGTTGCCAACTTGTACTTCCCAAGCGCTTAGTACAGTGCTCTGCACACAGTAAGCACTCAATGAATACGATTGAATGAATGAATGAATAAATACCACTGAATGAATGAATGGGTGGTTCAAAAAAGGCTTTTCAAGCCATTTATTCAAGCCATTTTCAAGCCATTTATTCAAGCCATTTTCAAGCCATTTATTCAACCCATCTATAATCCACCCATCAATCAATGGCTTTCATTATCAATCAATGGTATTTATTGAGCGCTTACTATGTGCAGAGCATTGGACTAAGTGCTAGGGAGAGTTTAATCCAACAGAGTTGCCAGTCACTTTCCCTTCCCACAAGGAGCTGACAGTCTGGAGCGGGAGATGGGAGTTAAAATGAAACATGGGCATGGATGTAAATGCTGATGGATGAATAGAATATCAAGGGTTTAATGGGGAGAGCTGGAGAAGCAGCGCGGCTCAATCAGTCAATCAATCAATCAATCGTATTTATTGAGCGCTTACTATGTGCAGAGCACTGTACTAAGCGCTTGGGAAGTACAAATTGGCATCACATAGAGACAGTCCCTACCCAACAGTGGGCTCACAGTCTAAAAGGGGGAGACAGAGAACAGAACCAAACATACCAACAAAATAAAATAAGTAGGATAGAAATGTACAAGTAAAATAAATAAATGAATAAATAAATAGAGTAATAAATATGTACAACCATATATCCATATATACAGGTGCTGTGGGGAAGGGAAGGAGGTAAGACGGGGGGATGGAGAGGGGGACGAGGGGGAGAGGAAAGAAGGGGCTCAGTCTGGGAAGGCCTCCTGGGGGAGGTGAGCTCTCAGCAGGGCCTTGAAGGGAGGAAGAGAGCTAACTTGGCGGATGGGCAGAGGGAGGGCATTCCAGGCCCGGGGGATGACGTGGGCCGGGGGTCGATGGCGGGACAGGCGAGAGCGAGGTACAGTGAGGAGATTAGCGGTGGAGGAGCGGAGGTTGCGGGCTGGGCTGGAGAAGGAGAGAAGGGAGGTGAGGTAGGAGGGGGCGAGGTGATGGACAGCCTTGAAGCCCAGGGTGAGGAGGCTCAGTGGAAAGAGCCCTGGCTTTGGAGTCAGAGGTCATGGGTTCAAATCCTGGCACCGCCAATTGCCAGCTGTGTGACTTTGGGCAAGTCACTCCACTTCTATGGACCTCAGTTCCCTCATCTGTAAAATGGGGATTAACTGTGAGCCCCCCGTGGGAAAACTTGATCACCTTGTAACCTCCCCAGTGCTTAGAATAGTGCTTTGCACATAGTAAGTGCTTAATAAATGCTATCATTATTATTATTCACAAGTGATGCAGAAGGGAGAGGGAAGAGGTAGGGAAATGAATTCTGCCGGCTTTGATCTCCACAGTGGCATTGCTGGTTCATTCATTCATTCAACTGTATTTACTGAGTGCTTACTGTGTGCAAAGCACTGTACAAAGTAAGTGCTTCAAAGCTTGCCTCTATTTATTTTACTTGTACATATTTACTATTTTATTTATTTTGTTACTGACGTGCATCTAGCTTTAATTCTATTTGTTCTGACGACTTGACACCTGTCCACATGTTTTGTTTTGTTGCCTGTCTCCCCCTTCTAGACTGTGAGTTCGTTGTTGGGTAGGGACCGTCTCTACATGCTGCCAACTTGGACTTCCCAAGTGCTTAGTACAGTGCTCTGCACACAGTAAGTGCTCAATAAATATGATTGAATGAATGACATAGGGAGGTGGGTGAGGGAGAGGAAATGGAACTTACATCTCTCTTAGTGTTTAGAATAGTGCTTGCCACATGGTAAGTGCATAGGAAGGACCGTAATTATTATTATAATCACCCATGCTCAGATGGATCAGCTGAAACCCCCCTCATTTCCTCTCCTCCCTCTCCCTTCTGCATTGTCCTTGGACTTGGATTTGTTCCCTTTTTTCACCCCTTCCTCAGACTGACAGCACTTGGGTCAGTCAGTCAATCATATTTATTGAGCCATTACTGTTTTTTCAGAACTAAGCGCTTAAGAGAATGCAATATACGAATAGAACAGGTACATTCTCTGCCCGTAATGACCTTACAGTCTAGAGGCAGAGAGAGATATCAGTAGACTTAAATAAATGACAGATATAGATATAAGTACCGTGTGGCCGGAAAGGGGATGAATAAATGGAGCAAGTCGCTGTGGTGCAGAGGGGAGTGGGAGAAGGGGGAAGGGGAGCTTAGTCAGGTGAGGCTTCTTGGAGGAGATGGGCACTCAATAAGGCTTTGAAGAGGAGAGAGAAATTGTCATTCAGGTATGCAGAAGGAAGGCCTTGCAGGCCAGAGGAAGGACGTGGGTGAGAGGTCGATGGGGTGATAGACAAGATGGAAGTACAGTGAGAAAGTTGGCATTAGAAGAGCGATGTGTGAGGGCTGGGATGTACCAGGAGAGTAGAAAGGTGAGGTAGGAGAGGGCAAGGGGATTGAGTAGTTTAAAGCCAAGGGTGAGGAGTTTTTGTTGGAGGAGGAGCTGGATGGGCAACCAATGGAGGTTCTTGAGGAGTGGGGAAACATGGCCTGAACATTTTTGTAGAAAAATGATGTGGGCAGCACTGTGAAGTATAGACTGGAGTGGGGAGAGACAGGAGGCCTGGAGGTCAGCAAGGAGGCTGATACGGTAATCAAGATAGGAGAGGATAAGTGCTTGGATTAACAAGGTAGTAATAATAATAATAATAATAATGGCATTTATTAAGCACTTACTATATGCAAAGCACTGTTCTAAGCACTGAGGAAGATACAAAGTGATCAGGTTGTCCCACGTGGGGCTCACAGTCTTAATCCCCATTTTCCAGATGAGGTCACTGAGGCCCAGAGAAGTTAAGCGGCTGGCCCAAAGTCACACAGCTGACAGTTGGCGGAGCCGGGATTTGAACCCCTGACCTCTGACCCCAAAGCCAGTGCTCTTTCCACTGAGCCACGCTGCTTCCCCAAGCAGCTTGGATGGAGCGGAAAGGGCGGATTTTGGTGATGCTGTGAAAGTGGAACTGGCGGGATTTAGTGGTGGATTGAATATGTGGGTTGAATAAAAGAGAGGAGTGAAGGGAAATGCTGAGGTTATGGGCTTGTGAGACAGCCTCCCCCTCCTCCCCCTCCCCATCCCCCCCACCTTACCTCCTTCCCCTCCCCATAGCACCTGTATATATGTACATATGTTTGTATGTATTTATTACTCTACTTATTTACTTTATTTGTACATATTTATTCTATTCATTTTATTTTGTTAATATCTCTTGTTTTGTTGTCTGTCTCCCCCTTCTAGACTGTGAGCCCGCTGTTGGGTAGGGACCGTGTCTATATGTTGCAAACTTGTACTTCCCAAGTGCTTAGTACAGTGCTCTCTGCACACAATAAGTGCTCAATAAATACGATTGAATGAATGAATGAATGAATGTAGAGGTCAGTGCTTCTGTCTTCCCCTTCTAGACTGTGAGCCCATTGTTGGGTAGGGACTGTCTCTATATGTTGCCAACTTGGACTTCCCAAGCGCTTTGTACAGTGCTCTGCACACAGTAAGCACTCAATAAATACGATTGAATGATTGAATGAATCATCATTATCATCAGTCGTATTTATTGAGCGCTTACTCTGTGCAGAGCACTGTACTAAGCGCTTGGGAAGTACAAGTTGGCAACATATAGAGACAGTCCCTACTCAACAGTGGGCCCACAGTCTAAAAGAATGTAAGAATGACACAGTCTAAATGTCTAAATGAATGACAGTCTAAATGAATGACAGGAAGGATGTTAGTGCTATCTGCATTGATGGGAAAGGCAGGAGGAGGACAGGATTTAGGTGGGATGATAGTAAGTTCTATTTTAGATGTATTGAGTTTGAGGCGACAGGAGGACACCTAAGTAGAGACGTCTTGAAGGCAGGAGGAAATGTGACATTGCAGAGAGGGAGAGAGATCAAGGCTGGAGATGGAAATTTGGGAATCATCCACATAGAGGTGGGAGTTGAAGCCATGGGAGCAAATGAGCTCTCCAAGGGAGCGGGGGGAGATGGAAAATATTAGGGCATCCAGAACTGAACCTTGAGGGACCCCCCCTAGTTAAGGGGTGGGAGGCAGAGGAGGAGCCCATGATAGAGATGGAGAATGAACGGCCAGAGAGATAGGAAGAGAAGCAGGAGAGGACGGTGTCAGTGAAGCTGAGGTTGGATAATGTTTCCAGGTAAGGGAGTGCTCGACAGGGTCAAAGGCAGCCGAGGGGCGGAGGAGGATTAGGATGGAGTAGAGGTTGTGGGATTTGGCAAGAAGGAGATCACTGGTGCATCTACTACTACTGCACTACTGCATCAGCCTTCTCTCTGATCTCCCATCCTTGTGTCTCTCCCCACTTCAATCCATACTTCATGCCGCTGCCTGGATTGTCTTTGTCCAGAAACGCTCTGGGCATGTTACTCCCCTCCTCAAAAATCTCCAGTGGCTACCAATCAATCTGCGCATCAGGCAGAAACTCCTCACCCCGGGCTTCAAGGCTGTCCATCCATCCATCCCCTTGCCCCCTCCTCCCTCACCTTCCCTTCTCTCCTTCTCCAGCCCAGCCCGCACCCTCCGCTCCTCTGCCGCTAATCTCCTCACCGTACCTCATTCTCACCTGTCCCGCCATCGACCCCCGGCCCACGTCATCCCCCGGGCCTGGAATGCCCTGCTCCCTCTGCCCCTCCGCCAAGCTCGCTCTCTTCCTCCCTTCAAGGCCCTACTGAGAGCTCACCTCCTCCAGGAGGCCTTCCCACACTCAGCCCCTTCCTTCCTCTCCCCCTCGTCCCCCTCTCCATCCCCCCATCTTACCTCCTTCCCTTCCCCACAGCACCTGTATATATGTATATATGTTTGTACATATTTATTACTCTATTTATTTATTTATTTATTTTACTTGTCCATATCTATTCTATTTATTTTATTTTGTTAGTATGTTTGGTTTTGTTCTCCGTCTCCCCCTTTTAGACTGTGAGCCCACTGTTGGGTAGGGACTGCCTCTATATGTTGCCAACTTGTACTTCCCAAGCACTTAGTACAGTGCTCTGCACACAGTAAGCGCTCAATAAATACAATTGATTGATTGATTGATTGATTGATTGGTGACCTTTGAAAGGGCAGTTTCTGTGAAGTGAAGGGGACAGAAGCCAGACCAGATTAAGAGCCTGAGCCCCATGCAGGGTCTCTATCCAACCAACTGTTCTTGTATCTTCCTCAGCATTTAAAACGGTGTTTGACACATAGTAAGTGCTTAATAATAATAATAATGTCGGTATTTGTTAAGTGATTACTATGTGCCAAGCACTGTTTTAATAGTAATAATATTAATGGTATTTGTTAAGTGCTTACTATTTGCAAAGCACAGTTCTAAGCGCTGGGTGGATAAAAGGTGATGAGGTTGTCTCACGTGGGGCTCACAATCATAATCCCCATTTTACAGATGAGGTAACTGAGGCACAGTTGCCCAAAGTCACACAGCCAACAAGTGAGAAGCAGCGTGGCTCAGCGAAAAGAACCCAGGGTTTGGAGTCAGAGGTCATGGGTTTGAATCCCGGCTCCGCCTCATGTCTGCTGTGTGACATTGGGCAAGTCACTTAACTTCTCTGAGCCTCAGTTACCTCATCTGTAAAATGAGGATTAAGACTGTGAGCCCCACGTGGGACAACCTGTTCACCTTGTATCCCCCCAGTGCTTAGAACAGTGCTTTGCACATAGTAAACACTTAACAAATGTTATTATTATTATTATTATTATTATTATTATTATTATTATTATTATTATTATTATTATTATGTGGTGGAGCCAGGATTAGAACACATGACCTCTGACTCCCAAACCCGTGCTCTTTCCACTGAGCCATGCTGCTTCCCTGGTTGTTCCACGTGGGACTCACATTCTTCATCTCCATTTTACAGATGAGGTAACTGAGGCAAAGAGAAGTTAAATGACTTGCCCAAGGTCACACAGCTGACAAGGAGCAGAGCCGGGATTAGAACCCATGACCTCTGACTCCAAAGTCTGGGTTCTTTTCACTGAGCCATGCTGCTTCTCCCTTGTTGGCTGTGTGACCTTGGGCAAGTCACATAACTTCTCTATGCCTCAGTTTCCTCATCTGTAAAATGGGGATTAAGATTGTGAGCCCCACGTGGGACAACCTCATCACCTTTTATCCACCCAGCGCTTAGAACTGTGCTTTGCAAATAGTAAGCGCTTAACAAATACCATTAATATTATTACTATTTGAACAGTGCTTGGCACATAGTAATCACTTAACGAATGCCAACATTATTATTATTATTATTAAGCACTTATTATGTGTCATTAAGCCAGCTGCTTCTCTAGTAGAGAAGCAGCGTGGCTCAGTAGAAAGAGCACGGGCTTTGGAGTCAAGGGTCATGGGTTTGAATCTCGGCTCCACCACATGTCTGCTGTGTGACCTTGGGCAAGCCACTTAACTTCTCTGAGCCTCAGTTCCCTCATCTGTAAAATGGGGATTAAGACTGTGAGCCCCCCGTGGGACAACCTGATCACCTTGTATCCCCCCAGCGCTTAGAACAGTGCTTTGCACATAGTAAGCGCTTAACAAATGCCATCATTATTATTATTATCAATAATAATGGTATTTGTTAAGTGCTTAACTATGTGCCAGGCACTATTCTTAGCACTGGAGTGGATACAAGCAGATCGCGTTGGACACAGTCCCTGTCCCACATGGGACTCCCATTCTCAATCCTCATTTTCCAGATGAGGTACCTGAGGCCCAGAGAAGTGAAGTGACTTGTCCAAGGTCACACAGCGGACAAGCAGCGGAGCCGGAATTAGAACCCATGACCTTATGACTCCGAGGCCCATCCTCAATCCACTGCTTCATGCTTAACCAATATCATCATGAGAAGCAGCGTGGCTCAGTGGAAAAAGCCCGGGCTTTGGAGTCAGAGGTCATGGGTTCGAATCCCGCCTCTGCCACAAGTCTGCTGTGTGACTTTGGGCAAGTCACTTCTCTGAGCCTCAGTTCCCTCATCTGTAAAATGGGGATTAAGACTGTGAGCCCCACGTGGGACAACTAGATCCCATTGTATCCCCCCAGCGCTTAGAACAGTGCTTTGCACATAGTAAGCACTTAACAAATGCCATCATTATTATTATTAGTAGTAGTAATGGTATTTGTTAAGTGCTTAACTATGTGCTTAACTTCTCTGGGCCTCAGTTCCCTCATCTGTAAAATGGGGATGATGACTGTGAGCCCCCCATGGGACAACCTGATCACCTTGTAACCTCACCAGCGCTTAGAACAGTGCATTGCACATAGTAAGCGCTTAATAAATGCCATTATTATTATTATTATGTGCCAGGCACTATTCTTAGCACTGGAGTGGATACAAGCAGATCGCGTTGGACACAGCCCCTGTCCCACATGGGACTCCCATTCTCAATCCTCATTTTCCTGATGAGGTACCTGAGGCCCAGAGAAGTGAAGTGACTTGTCCAAGGTCACACAGCGGACAAGCAGCGGAGCTGGGATTAGAACCCATGACCTTATGACTCCGAAGCCCATCCTCCATCCACTTCTTCATGCTTAACCAATATCATCATGAGAAGCAGCGTGGCTCAGTGGAAAGAGCCCGGGCTTTGGAGTCAGAGGTCATGGGTTCGAATCCCGGCTCTGCCACATGTCTGCTGTGTGATTTGGGGCAAGTCACTTAACTTCTCTGAGCCTCAGTTCCCTCATCTGTAAAATGGGGATTAAGACTGTGAGCCCCACGTGGGACAATCTGATCACCTTGTATCCCCCCAGCGCTTAGAACAGTGCTTTACTCATAGTAAGTGCTTAACAAATGCCATCATTATTATTATTATTAATAATAATAATGGTATTTGTTAAGTGCTTAACTATGTGCCAGGCACTATTCTTAGCACTGCAGTGGATACAAGCAGATCGCGTTGGACACAGCCCTCAGTGGAAAGAGCCCGGGCTTTGGAGTCAGAGGTCATGGGTTCGAATCCCGGCTCTGCCACATGTCTGCTGTGTGATTTGGGGCAAGTCACTTAACTTCTCTGAGCCTCAGTTACCTCATCTGTCAAATGGGGATTAAGGCTGTGAGCCCCACGTGGAACAACCTCATCACCTTTTATCCGCCCAGTGCTTTGCAAATAGTAAGCGCTTAACAAATACCGTTAATATTATTACTATTAGAACAGTGCTTGGCACATAGTAATCACTTAACGAATACTAACATTATTATTATTATTAAGCACTTACTATGTGTCAAGCTCATAGTAAGTGCTTAACAAATGCCACTATTATTATTATTATCAACATCCTCATCATCGTCCTCACTCGCAGGTGACCCTGACCATCAGGAGAAGGTCCTTCTCCAGCCATAAAGGATGCCCTCTCTCTCTGTGATCTCCGCAAACTTCCCGCCACTCTCCTCTTCCGACGGCAACTCAGCGGGCAGGTGGGCGATTTCCATTTTAAGATGTTTTCTTTCAGGCTGACTTCACAGGGGATCCTTGGATGCAGAGGATTTTCTAATAAAGACCCAACGGGGGCCGCATCTCCGAAACCCGCCTGTAATGAGGAGGAGAGAATGGCTTTGCCACCTTAGAAGCTCTTTAGTTTATGGTGTTTGTTAATGTTGCCAATATGTTGCCAATTTGTACTTCCCAAGCGCTTAGTACAGTGCTCTGCACATAGTAGGCGCTCAATAAATACGATTGATGATGATGATGTTAAGCGCTTACTAAGTGCCCGGCACGTGCCACGGCGAAGAATACCTCAGTGTGGAGGGGC
Organism: Tachyglossus aculeatus; assembly: GCF_015852505.1. Lineage (NCBI taxonomy): Eukaryota > Metazoa > Chordata > Mammalia > Monotremata > Tachyglossidae > Tachyglossus > Tachyglossus aculeatus. Next base: position 1,634,036 of record NC_052072.1, read on the forward strand.
TCATTTATTTTTATTACTGTCTGTCCACCTCTCGATCAATCAATCAATCAATCGTATTTATTGAGCGCTTACTGTGTGCGGAGCACTGTACTAAGCGCTTGGGAAGTAGAAGTTGGCAACATATAGAGACGGTCCCTACCCAACAGTGGGCTCACAAAGCTCATTCTGGGCAGGGAATGGGGCTGTTTACTGTTTTATCGTACTCTCCCAAGCGCTTAGTGCAGTGCTCTGCACACGGGAAGCCCTCAATCAATACGACTGAAGGAATGAAATGCATTCAGGCTGCGGTCTCTATCAGGCAGTAGAGGGGACCTCATTATCACTTGCCCATCATCATCATCAATCGTATTTATTGAGCGCTTAGACTGTTAGACTGTGATCCCACTGTTGGGTAGGGGCTGTCTCTATATGTTGCCAATTTGTACTTCCCAAGCGCTTAGTACAGTGCTCTGCACATATTAAGCGCTCAATAAATACGATCGATGATGATGATGATAAGATGTGAAGGAATGGGGTTAGAAGCACTTAGTGCTCTGCACACAGTAAGCGCTCAATAAATACGACTGAATGTATGAATGCGTAGGAGGAGGGCGTGGATTTTTAAGAGAAGGTGGGGGATCTCCTCTAGAGATAGTGCTGGGAAAGATGGGAGAGTTGAAGAAGGGGCAGGAGAAGGATGGGACTTTGAGAGGGACAGAGGAGATTTTAGGGAGCTCACACTTAATTACTTTGATTTTCTCAATACACTACTCAATAGAGTAGGCCACCGGGTCTTTGGGGGCAAGAGATGGGGGGAGGCGTGAGTGGCTTGTACTTCCCAAGCGCTTAGTACAGTGCTCTGCACACAGTAAGCACTCAATAAATACAATTGATTGATTGACTGATTGATTGATTGGTTCTGAGGAGGGAGTTAAGTGTCTGGAACAATGAATGAGGGCAACTGGGATGGATATATAATTTGACTGGGCAGAAGAGAGGGCAGATTTAGGCTTTCAAGCACTTAATTATCTTGCCACCTCCTACCTCACCTTGCTATTCTCCTATTTCCACCCAGCCCACACACTTCTTTCCTCTAATTCCAACCTTCTCACTGTACCTCAACTTTGTCTATTTCACTGCCGGCCTCATGTCCAACTCTTCTGGCCTGGACTGCCCTCCCTCCTCAATATCAGACGGATACGTCCTCTCCTCCACTTCAAAACCTTTTTGAAGACACTTCTCCAAGAAGCCTTCCCTGACTAGGCCCTTCTCTCTTCTTCTCCCACTGCCTTCCGTGCCGCTCTTACTTTCTCCTTCACTCTTCGTCCCTCCCATCTACACAGCACAAATTTGTATATATCTGTAATTTAGTCATTTACGTATTTATTTATTCATATTAATGTCTGTCTCCCCTTCTAGACTGTGAGCTTGTTGTGGGCAGGAATGCGTCCATTTGTTTGTTGTTATATTGTACTCTCCGAAGCGCACAGCACAGTTCTTTGCACACGATAAGCGCTCAATAAGTACGAGGGAATGGATGAATAAACTCCACTTCTTCCTTCTGATTGTCCTTTCCCTTGTCCCCACCGACACTGGATTGATCTCTGGCTGTTTAGAGGAAAAAAAAAATGAGATTGGCCCCATGCATTCCAACATGGCTGCCCAAGGATGACTCGCTGGAATACCATTTGCATGAAAATGCATTTGACGGAATATTTATCCCGGAACTTTTCGACTGAAAGGAAAATGGTGAGGATTAAGATCGTCCTGGCCCCTTCTGGGGACTAGATATAATAGTCATTTTTATCCATTGGGAATCCAACCCTCGCTAATGATTTGTCTGGAGAAATACTTAGGAACCTGTCTTCCTGAGAAACAAAATGAAAAACACCTTCATTTTATTGTCAACACCGTCAGCACATTGCTTTAAAATAGCTCTCCGGTAAAGAGCGGAAATTCATCAGGGGACTGATTTTATTCAGGCAGTGAGCCAGGAAGAGGCAATGATGTTGTTTACAGTTTAATAAAACTAAATAAAGTGAAATTATAGTCAATTTTGCCATTGGATAACCTGCTGTGAGGAAAGGGTAAACAATTAAAAGTCAGAGCTATCTTGGGCGAGATACAGTTCACTGAGAGAAATGGACTAGGATCTCTGACTCTTTGGCTCCTTGCAAATGACTCTCCATTCCTTTTTTCTTTTTCTTTTAATGCTATCTTTTAAGTGGCATCATTGAATGCCGAGTCGTTTCCGATTCATAATGACTCCATGGACATTTTATCCATAGAGTTTTCCTGGTAAAAAATACCGAAGTGGTTTACCATTGCCTTCTTCTGAGAATTAAAAACCTAAGTCTCTGCAGTTGTCTTCTAGAAGCATCATGGCTCAGTGGAAAGAACATGGGCTTGTGAATCAGAGGTAGTGGGTTCTAATCCCAGCTCTGCCACTTTTCTGCTGTGTGACTTTGGACAAGTCATTTCACTTCTCTGTGCCTCAGTTACCTCATCTGTAAAATAGGGATGAAGACTGTGAGCCCCATGTGGGACAACCTGATTACCTTGTATCTCCTCCAGTGCTTAGAACAGTGCTTGGCACGTAGTAAGCGCTTAACAAATACCATTATTATTATTATTATTATTATTTTTTTTTTTTTATCAACGTTTGGATCACTTAATCATCCACCTTTGAGTCTTTTCCATGCCGCTGCTGCCCGGCACAGATGAATCAACTTTCATGCATCCACTCAATCAAATGAATCAATCGCCATCTGACGCTTCGGCTTTAAACCTTTCCGTTATGGGTTACCCTGGCGAAAGACTAAATCCTGTCAGTCCCACCTTCACAACAGTGCCAAAATCTGCCCTTTCTTCTCCATCCAAAATGCTACCATGTTAATCCAATCACTCAACCTCTCCCTCCTGGATGACTGCATCGGCCTCCTTGCTGGCCTTCCAACTTTCTGTCTCAATAATAGTAATAATAAAATTGCACTTGGATCTGTGACCTTTGGGCATTTGATATTCACCCTCTGCTCCGCACCACACAAACGCATACACACACATATACACACACACACACATACTTCACGCTGCTGTCCTGATCGTTTTTCTACAAAAACATTCAGGACATGTTTCCCCACTTCTCAAAATACTCCAGTGCCATCCACCTGGCATCAGACAAAAACTCCTCACCACTGGCTTCAAAGCCCTTCATCCGCTTGCCCCCTCCTACCTCACTTCACCATTCTTCTACAACAACGCAGCCCACACACTCCGCTCCTCTGGTGTTGCTAACCTTCTCACTGGGCCTCCATCTCGTCTATCTCATTGCCAACTCCATGCCCACATCCTGCCTCTGGCCTGGACGCCCTCCCTCCTCAAATCCCACAGACAGTGACTCTCCTCCTGCCCTTCATAGCTTTATTGAAGGCTCATCTCCTCTGAGGCCTTTCCTGACTAAGCCCCCCTTTCCTTTTCTCCCACTCCCTTCTGCATTGCCCTGACTAGCTCATTTGTTTTTCCCCCGTCCCAGCCCCCAGCACTTACGTCATATCTGTCTTTTATTTATATTAATATCTGTCTCACAGCACTCATGTACATACCTGTCGTTTATTTATATTAATGTGTCTCACCCACTTATAGGCTGTAAACTCGTTGTGGGCAGGGAATATGTCTGTATATTGTTGCATTGTATTCTCCCAAGTGTTTAGTACAGTAATGAGTTATTACTCTATTTAGTACTTCATTACTCTATTTTACTTGTCCATATTTACTCTTCTATTCATTTTATTTTTCTTAAATGTTTTCTTCTGTTGTCTGTCTCCCCTTTCTAGACTGTGAGCCTCCTGTTGGGTAGGGACCATCTCTGTATGTTGCCAACTTGTACTTCCCAAGCGCTTAGTACAGTGCTCTGCACACAATAAGCACTCAATCAATCAATCAATCATATTTATTGAGCGCTTACTGTGTGCAGAGCACTGTACTAAGCGCTTGGGAAGTACAAGTCGGCAATATATAGAGCCGGTCCCTACCCAACAGTGGGCTCACATTCTAAAAGGGGGAGATGGAGAACCAAACCAAACATACTAACAAAATAAAATAAATAGAATAGATACGTACAAGGAAAATAAATAAATAAATATATAGAGTAATAAATATGTACAAACATATATATATATATATATATATATATATATATATATATACAGGTGCAGTGGGGAATAAATATGATTGAATGAATGAATAATGATGATGATGGTATTCGTTAAGCTCTTACTATGTGCCAAGCACTGCTGTACACACAGTTAGTGCTCACTCAATATGATTGAATAAATGAATGAAAATATCTCCCAGTGCCATAGCTCTAAGATTCATTGGCTTACGCAGACTCTCCTGCCAGGCTAAGGTTTTGATTCTTAGCCTGGCTCAGTGGAAAGAGCCCAGGCTTTGGAGTCAGAGGTCATGGGTTCAAATCCCAGCTCTGCCAATTGTCAGTTGTGTGACTTTGGGCAAGTCACTACACTTCTCTGTGCCTCAGTTACCTCATCTGTAAAATAGGGATTAAGACTGTGAGCCCCCCGAGGGACAACCTGATCACCTTGTAACCTCCCCAGCGCTTAGAACAGTGCTTTGCACATAGTAAGTGCTTAATAAATGCCATCATTATTATTATCATTCTTAGGAGAGAAGAACTACGTAGATAGAAGCTAATCAGGTTGGATACAGTCTTAATCCCCTTTTACAGATGAGCTAACAAAGGCACAGGAACTTAAGGCATTTGCATAAGTTCACACACCAGACTTTTTCCAAACTGATATCCACCCCAGTGCTTGGAACAGTGCTTGGCACATAGAAAGGAGGTGGGTTGGGAGCTTTCTCCGTCCTCTCCACGCATCGGCCTGGTATTGCAGTACTTCCAGGTTAGGTGCCTTTCCCGCATTGGGGAAATAAAAGTGACTTAATGAAAGAGAAGCGGTGGTTTTCGGTGATTCTTCAGCGGGCCCCTCTTTGGTCTCTTCCCCCCAGTGTGCGGTAACTGGAGGGAGGCATTCTTAATGCTTTGAGAGGTTTCCACAGCCTCTATCCACTCTCCAGGAGAAACGCACAAGGAAGCCACCCCTCTCTTGCCGCGGCACCTGAGAACTGCATCCCACCCTTTCCTCCTCCCCCCAGTCACCGGGAACCATCACCACCTTGGGCAGTGGTTTGGAGCTCACGCAGCTCCCCTTCGTCTCACACGCCCCTGCTCAAGCGTGACACCAACGTGGTCTTAGTCCGTCTCTCCACTTGCCCGTGAAGGAGGAGGAGAAGAAGCTAAGCCCAAAAGAGCAGTCGTAATAATAATAATAATACCTTTGGTATTTGTTAAGCCCTTACTATGTGCAGAGCACTGTTCTAAGCACTGGGGAGGATACGAGGTGATCCGGTTCTCCCATGTGGGACTCACAATCTTAACCCCCATTTTACAGAGGAGGTAACTGAGGCACAGAGAAATTAAGTAATTTGGCCAAAGTCACACAGCTGACAAGCTGTAGAGCCGAGCCTTGAACCCATGACTTCTGACTCCCAAGCCCGGGCTCTTTCCACTGAGCCACGCTGCTTCCCTATTGCACCCGAGAGCAGGAGTCGGGAGGAAACTGGCCATTGAGGAAAGGAAACGAAGAAACAGACACCGCTAGCACACAGGACGACCATCGGGAAAGTTATCTATCACTGCTTATCCCTCACTCAATGGAATGGATTGAGCGCTTATTCATTTGTGTGCGGAGGAGGGCTGCCCTGAGTGCTTTGATTAGGCCCGAGAACAGAGAGCGTGCAGGGGGGCTTAGAGAAGAGGAGCCGGAAATTCAAGCAGGGTGGAGGAAGGGAGAACCTTGGGCCACACACGCCAACTACGAAGTCCGAGGACAGAAGGAGACAACACGGAAAGCTTGAAGAAAGAGACCAGATGACCCCCGGCCCACGTCCTCCCCTGGGCCTGGAATGCCCCCAATCCCTCTGCCCATCCGCCAAGCTCGCTCTCTTCCTCCCTTCAAAGCCCTACTGAGAGCTCACCTCCTCCAGGAGGCCTTCCCACACTGAGCCCCCTCCTTCCTCTCCCCCCTCCCTCCCCCTCCCCATCCGCCCCGCCTTGCCTCCTTCCCCTTCCCACAGCACCTGTATATATGTACATATGTTTGTACGTATTTATTACTCTATTTTATTTGTACATATTTATTGTATTCATTTTATTTTGTTAATATGTTTTGTTTTGTTCTCTGCCTCCCCCTTCTAGACTGTGAGTCCACTGTTGGGTAGGGGCCGTCTCTATATGTTGCCAACTTGTACTTCCCAAGCACTTAGTACAGTGCTCTGCACACAGTAAGCGCTCAATAAATACGATTGAATGAATGAATGAATGAAAGTACTTTTATTTAATGGTAGTTGTTAAGCTCTTACTACGTGCTAGGCACTGAATTAAGCGTGGGGAAGAGAAAAATTAATCAGGTCAGGCACAGTCCCTGTCCCACATGGGGCTCAAAGTTTTAATCCCCACTTTACAGATGAGGTGACTGAGGTTCAGAGAAGTGAAGTGACTCATCCCAGGTCACACAGCAGACACTTGGAAGAGCAGGATTTAGAACCTAGGTCCTTCTGACTCCCAAGCCCGGGCTCATCCACTAGGGAATGCCCTCCCTCATCATATCCTCACGAGAAGCAGTGTGGTTCAGTGGAAAGAGCCCTTGCTTTGGAGTCAGAGGTCATGGGTTCGAATCCAGGCTCTGCCAATTGTCAGCTGTGTAACTTTGGGCACATCACTTCACTTCTCTGGGCCTCAGTTACCTCATCTGTAAAATGGGGATGGAGACCGTGAGCCCCCCCGGGACAACCTGATCACCTTGTATCCCCCCAGCACTTGGAACAGTGCTTTGCACATAGTAAGTGCTTAACAAATATTATTATTATTTTTAGTATTAGTATTAGTATTAGTATTAATATTAGTATATCCGACAATCACTCTCCCCTCTTCAAAGCCTTATTGAAAGCCCATCTCCTCCTAGAGCCCTTCCCTGACTTAACCCTCATTTTGTCTTCTCCCTTCTGGGTCCCCCTGGCACTTCAATTTGCACCCTTTATTCATCCCTCTTTTAGACTGTGAGCCCACTGTTGGGTAGGGACTGTCTCTATATGTTGCCAACTTGTACTTCCCAAGCGCTTAGTACAGTGCTTTGCACACAGTAAGTGCTCAATAAATACAACTGATTGATTGATTGATTGATCCCTCCCTCCTCCCCAAAGCACTTATGTCCATATCCCTAATTTACATATTTGTATTAATGCTTACCTCCCCCTCTAAACTGTGAGCTTATTGAGGGCAGGGAACGTTTCTGTTTGTGGCTATCTTGTACTGTCCCAAGCACTTATTATGGTGCTTTGCACATAGTAAGCGAACAATAAATACAATCCAATGAATGAATGAATGAAAGACCCCACCACTTGTCTACTGTGTGACCTTGGATGAGTCACTTCACTTCTCTGGGACTCAGTTACCTTATTTGCAAAATGGGGATTAAGACTGAGAGCCTCATGTAAGACAGAGACTATGTCCAACTTGATTAACTTGTATCTATCCTAGCGTTTAGTACAGAGCCTGGCACAAAGTAGGCATTGAACAAATGCCATTAAAATAAAAGAATGCTGTATTAAGCTTTTGAATTATACAGTCCAAGCAAATGCAGACTTAATGAATGCTGTGGAAAACAGTTGCTGCAGTTCTATAAAAAATCATGAAGGATTTTTGAGGAGGCAGTTTCTCTCCCCTAATAGACAGAAAAACATGTTTAAAATCGTCACAGCCTTAAAGGGCCAGACTCCTGAAGACACCTATCAATCAATCAATTATACGTATCGATCATTTATTATGTACAGAGCACTGTACAGAGGATTTGGGAGAATTCTATGGAGAAGCAGAAAAATGGATGAAGACACTGAAATTAGGCCCCTTAAAAATGTCATCCATAACCTGCAGAAATTAAAATTCAGTAGCTAAGATAAAAATTCAATTTCTCATTCCCAAGCCCTTCTAGAATAATTTCACTACTCTTCTACCAGCTCGGTTCTCATCGCCTGTTTCTAAATATATTTCTACAGAGGAACATCCCTCCGAAATCGGTTACAGTTTAGAAAGGCAAATGAACCCACTTTACACTTTAACGTTCCTTCGGGACGAGGCGAAACAAATGCCACTTCGAAAAATAGCGGATCGGAGTTCATTCCGTCACGGTAGACCGGTAGAAAATAAGCATTTCAATAATCGAGAAATTAAAAAAAAATTCCCCAGAAAGGATGAAAAACACAAATCTTTCGGCTCCGTGGCAGTCCCGGTGATTCATGCATCCTTCCAGAATCCCAGAGCTGGGGACAGTAAATGAAGAAACATTACGATTTCGGCTCTTATATTGCCCACCCGGGGACTTCAAACGGCCCTATTAATGTACCCGGAACATATTAAAGAGGGATAAAGAATGTCAGCTAGTGGAGTTCAAACAAAGTGCAAACTCTGTGCCTTTTCACGGTGCCCTGGAACCTGGCAAAGGCCTGAAGATCCGAACCCCGGATGGATGCTGACGATTTCGGACAAATATCTCGTCTTGCCCGCCACTGCAAAAACCTCCCATTATTCCTCGGGTCCGGAAAGGTGATGGTGAGAATTATGAAAAAGGCCTAAAAGCCTGATGGTTGATAAAACAAGATTCCCTCCCTCGGGAGTGAACACAGATCAATCTGATTGCCGTCAAGTCAATCAGGTAATTGCATTTATTAAGCGCTTACTGTGTGCGGAGCAATGTACTAAGTGCTTGGGAGAGTGCAATATAAAAATAAACACATTTCCTGCCCACAACGAGCTTACAGTCTAAAGCTTAAAGTCCAAGCACAATGTACTAAGTGCTTGAGAGAGTACAATATGAAAATAAACACATTTCCTGCCCTCAACGAGCTGACACTCCAAGCTCAATGTACTAAGTGTTTGGGAGAGTACAATATGAAAATAAACACATTTCCTGCCCACAATGAACTTACAGACGAGAGGACCTCCTAGGGCTGGGAGGCCTCAATCAATCAATCAATCACTGGTATTTATTGAGTGCTTACTCTGTGCAGAGCACTGCACTAAGGGCACAGGAGAGTCTGATGATGGTGATGATTATGGTACTTGGGCAAATCACTTAACTTCTCTGTGCCTCAGTTACCCTATCTGTAAAATGGGGATTAAGACTGTGAGCCTCACGTGGGACAACCTGATCAATTTGTATCTACCCCAGCGTTTAGAACAGTGCTTTGCACATTGTAAGTGCTTAACAAATACCAACATTATTATTATTATTATTATTATTGTTAAGCGCTTATTATGTGCTGAGCACTGTTTTAAACACCTGGGGTAGATGCGAGGTACAGTCCTTGTCCCACATGGGGCTCACAATCTTACTCCCCATTTTACAAATGAGGTAATTAATCAATCAATCAATCAGTCGTATTTATTGAGCGCTTACTGTGTGCAGAGCACTGTACTAAGCGCTTGGGAAGTACAAGTTGGCAACATATAGAGACAGTCCCTACCCAACAGTGGGCTCATTAAGACACAGAGAAATGAAGTAACGTGCCCAAGGTCACAGAGGAAACACGTGATGGGGGGGCTGGGATTAGAATAATAATAATGATGGTGTTTGTTAAGCGCTTACTATGTGTCAAGCACTGTACTAAGCAGAGTGGCTCAGTGGAAAGAGCCCAGGCTTGGGAGTCAGAGGTCGTGGGTTCTAATCCCGGCTCCGCCACTGACCAGTTGTGTGACTTGGGCAAGTCACTTAACTTCTCTGAGCCTCAGTTACCTCATCTGTAAAATGGGGATTAAGACCGTGATCCCCACGTGGGACAACCTGATTACCTGGCATCTAACCCAGCTTTCATTCATTCATTCAATCGTATTTATTGAGCACTTACTGTGTGCAGAGCACTGTACTAAGCGCTTGGGAAGTACAAGTTGGCATAGTCTCTGGCACATAATAATAATGGCATTTATTAAGCGCTTACTATGTGCAAAGCACTGTTCTAAGCGCTGGGGAGGTTACAAGGTGATCAGGTTGTCCCTCGTGGGGCACCCTGATTACCTTGTATTATCCCCAATGCTTAGAAGAGTGCTCGGCACATAGTAAGCGCTTAAATGCCATCATTATTATTCTAAGCGCTGGGGTAGATACAATGTAACCAGGTTGTCCCATGTGGGGCTCACAGCCTTATTCCTCCTTTTCCAGATGGGGAAAGTGAGGCACAGAGAAGTGAAACGACTTGCCCAATCAGGTTGGATGCAGTCCCTGTCCCAGATGGGGCTCACAGTCTTAATCCCCATTTGTCAGATGAGGGAACTGAGGCACAGAGAAATAATGGGACTTTTCCAAGGTCAAACTGCACACATGAGGAGGGGCTGGGATTAGAACCCAGGTCCTTCTAATAGATTAATTCAACGAAATTAGCAGACAAGCCCCCTGCCTATAATGAGCTTACAGTCATTCATTCAATCATATACATTGAGCACTTACTGTGTGCAGATTATCACACTAAGAACTTGGGAGAGGACAATATAACAATAGGCAGACACCTTCCCACTCCCAGGGAGCTTGCAGTCTGGAGTATATATGACAAGTCACTAATTAAGTGAAGTCATTCATTCAATTGTATTTATTGAGTGCTTATTGTGTGCGGAGCACTGTACTAAGCGCTTGGGAAGTACAAGTTGGCAACATATAGAGACGGTCCCTACCCAACAACGGGCTCACAGTCTAGAAGGGGGAGACAGACAACAAAACAAAACATGGAGACGGGTGTCAAGTCGTCAGAACAAATAGGCTTAAAGCTAAATGCACATCATTAACAAAATAAATAGAATAGTAAATATGTCCAAGTATAATCGAGATAAATCTGCACAAACATATATACAGGTGCTGTGGGGAAGGGAAGGAGGTAGGGCAGGGGGGATCAATCCATCAATCAATCAATTGTATTTATTGAGTGCTTACTGTGTGCAGAGCACTGTACTAAGTGCTTGGGAAGTACAAGTTGGCAACATATAGAGACAGTCCCTACCCAACAGTGGGCTCATAGTCTAAAAGATGGGGAGGAGGAGAGGAAAAAGGGGGTTCAGTCTGGGAAGGCCTCTTGGAGGAGGTGAGCTCTCAATAGTTAGTCTTGTCTGATGCCGTCCATTCGTTTACAACCCATAGCAACACCAAGCAGAGTGGCTCAGTGGAAATATTATGGGTTTAAGAGTCAGAGGTCATGGGTTCTAATCCAGGCTCTGCAATATGCCTGCTGTGTGACCTTGGGCAAGTCACTTAACTTCTCTGAGCCTCAGTTACGTCATCTGTAAAGTGGGGGTTAAGACTGCGAGCCCCATGTGGGACAACGTGATCACCTTGTATCCCCCCAGTGCTTAGAACAGTGCTTCACACATAGTAAATGCTTAACAAATGCCATCATTCTTATAATTATTATCGTGGCTCAGTGGACAGAGCCCAGGCTTGGGAGTCAGAGGTCATGGGTTCTAATCCAGCCTCTGCCGCTTGTCAGCAGTGTGACTTTGGGCAAGTCACTTAACTTCTCTGTGCCTCAGGTACCTCATCTGTAAAATGGGGATTAAGACTGTGAGCCCCATGTGGGACAACCTGATCATCTTATATCCCCACCAGCACTTAGAACAATGCTCTGCACATAGTAAGCACTTAACAAATACCATTATTATTATTATCTCTCCTAGAACGCCCTGCTCTCCATCTACCATCGTTCCTATAATGGATCCACAGAGTTTTCCTGGGAAAAATCTGGAAGTGGTGACCATTCCCTCCTGCTCAGTCAACTCGAGACTCCACCCTCGACTCTCTCCCGGGCCGCTGCTTCCCGGGACGGGGGAGTTTTGCCTTTTAGCCGATGGCCCGTCACTCGCTAGCCACTGCCCAAGCTGGGAATGGCATGGACAGGCCTCTGCTTCCCTCTCCCTCCCATATCCGAGACTGGTACTTAAGCGCTTAGTACAGTGCTCTGCACACAGTAAGCGCTCAATAAATACGATTGATGATGGTAGAGGACTGGAAACTCTCCATGTGTCACCCTAAGAGGGGACAATGGCTAGTCGCCACTCAAAAACACACAGCAGGGAGGATGCATCAGAGGATAGAAAGGTACTGTGCCTTAGAGAAGCAGTGTTGCTCTTAGAGAAGCAGCGTGACTTAGCGGAAAGAGCACGGACTTTAGAGTCAGAGGTCATGGGTTCAAATCCTGGCTCCGCCACTTGTCAGCTGTGTGACTTTGGGCAAGTCACTTAACTTCTCTGGGCCTCAGTTACCTCATCTGGAAAATGGGGATTAATAAAATAATTGGCATTTGTTAAGCGCTTACTATGTGCAAAGCACGGTTCTAAGCATTGGGGAGGATACAGGGTGATCAGGTTGTCCCATGTGGGACTCACAGTCTTAATCCCCATTTTACAGATGAGGTAACTGAGGCCCAGGGAAGTTAAGTGACTTGCCCAAGATCACACAGCAGACATGTGGTGGAGTCGGGATTCGAACCCATGACCTCTGACTCCAAAGCCCGTGCTTTTTCCACTGAGCCACGCTGCTTCTCGTTAAATTGTGAGCCCCACTGTGGGACAACCTGATCACTTTGTAACCTCCCCAGTGCTTAGAACAGTGCTTTGCACATAGTAAGCACTTAATAAATGCCATTATTATTATTATTATTATTATCATTATCATTAGTATTATCAGGAAGCTATCATGTGGGGGAGAATATTTGCAGTGTGGCCTAGTGGCTAGAGCCCAGGCTTGAGAGCCAGAAGGACCTGAGTTCTAATCCTGACTTGTCCGCTGTGTGAGCTTAGGCGAATCGCTTCACTACTGTGAACCTCAGTTACCTTATCTGTAAAATGGGGATGAAGATGGTGAGCCCAACCTGATGAGCTCGGATCTACCACAGCGCTTAGAACAGTGCTTGATACATAGCAAGCACGTAACAAATAACAATATTAGTATTATTATTAATAATTCCTTCTGTGCCCACACAAAAATTTTCTACTTCACCCCAGAGGGGCATAACCAGGGATGAGGCCAATAAGTGGCCATGACTTGGAATTCCCTGTTCCTTTAAATCATCGGTCAAAATATGCTGGTAGCCAAACTGTTCTTCCCAATGCTCGGGAGGCAGTATTCCCTAATGGTTAGAGCCCAGATCTGGGAGTCAGAAGGACCTTGGAAGGAAAGGAAGGCTTATTCACGGAAGGCCTCTTGGAGGAGATGATCCTTCAGTAAGGATCTGAAGGGGGGGAGAGTCATTGTCTGTCAGATTAGTAATAATAATAATAATAATAATAATAACGGCATTTATTAAGTGCTTACTATATGCAAAGCACTGTTCTAAGCACTGAGGAGGTTACAAGGTGATCAGGTTGTCCCAAGGG